>NW_004955562.1:2099161-2110628 GCF_000276665.1 Chinchilla lanigera
TATATAACATATATATAAAGAAAAAGAAACCCAATATAAATAATTATTTGTAGTCCGTTATAGTATGAGTCAACTCTCTGGTAATAGAAGACAGAATATGCTCAATACTGAAATAAAGCAGAGTCAGTGAGTAATTTATATACAAAAATCCAAGAGACAGGAATTAGCAATACAAAATTAATTTTACAAAATTAAGCATAGTAGAAGACCTACTAAACTGTTCCAACACTATTCTTGCTAAAGGAAGGCCCATCATTAGGAATCAAAAGTAGGGGACAAAGAACAAAAATAGATATCACAGGGTGATAGAATATCAAGGTTCCCTCCCTCTAAATTTCTTGTCAGGATTCCTGGTAAAGTCAGGCTAAGTGAGAGGGCTTGCCCAGAAGGGCCCAGAGGACCCTGAAAAAAACTTGATGAAAATGTTTGTCCCCGCTTTAAATATACGTACATAAATCACACAAATATAAAAAGGGTGACAAAAATATACCTTCAATTTTTAACTAGCTTACATCAGTTTAGATTTAAGAAGAAATGATTAAAATAAAAGATGCACCTCCATTAGTGCTCTCAAAAAATACCCCCCTCATCTGGGACACACTTATACCATCACTCTTGCCATTTAATTAATTAATTAATTAATGTACTTATTTATTGACTCATCAAATTATTTTTTTCACTACATCATATACTACATAATGTTTACGTTCATCTTGGGAGTTAGTACAAGTACGTAACACACCTTCAGTCTGTTTACATCCATTTTTCCTCCTACATTTGGCACAGTCCAAATAAGTTCTAGAACTCTCCTTGATATTGCATGGCGCATCCCACACCTAGACTCCAGGCTCTTGCGTAGGATGTGCAAGGGTGTACATCTAACAGTAAAAGGAATAAGTATCTACCTTTATGGAGTACAACAGAAAGATGTGCTCAGCGCAGGCACTACCAGAAAAGTGGTTTGGGGTGAGAAGAAAATTGGAAACACAGCACGGCACACAGAGAAAGCAGGTTTTTGGATTTTAAAAGATGTGCGGCCCAGCCCAGGTGCTATGGGTCAGGTTGAGAGGAGTGATTGTCAGGATGCTGAGTCATCTCAGGGACTTCAACAAGCATGCTTATCCCAGAGTTCATCTAATTAAATTGAATACAGGAGATGTGATACATTTCTATGCACCATTAAGGAGGTGTCAGTGGGGAAAGGTACTGAAGGTTGGGGCCAGAGAACTGACATGGCTGTGCTCTGACCTAAAGAATGAAGGAATTTCCATGATTTTTTTTTTATGCTTCTCTCAGACTATGAAAGGAAGGTTGACCTTGTGGTGCTTGCCAAATTGAGATGGGGTTGAGGGGCTTGGTCCCCCAGGCCAATTGTACTACCTGGGCTACACTTTCCTGAGTGGCTTTAAGAGCTGTGTTCTATACCATAGTGAATATTGGTGACCAGTACCATCCGAAAGAAAGGAAGTTTGTCGAAAGATGAAGGTGTGTGCAAATCCTACTTAATAAGGTTAATAGCCCTTAGTTATTGCGAGCAGACTCAAAAAGACAGGATATATAATGATTGGCCATGCAGCAGTGTTAGAGTCAGCCCCATCACCACACAATATAAGTGCTCACAAGGCAGAGCTTATTGGGTTAATAACCTTTAGTTATTGCAGGGTTGATCAGGCCTGTAATCTCCCAAAGGAGTGAATGGCAAAGGCTTAAATAAATGAGAAAATTGAAATGATTTTTGGGCTCCAGGAGGGTCCAACTCTCTTACAAAATCTAGGATTCTCTGGATCTTAAGACCCAAACTTCCCTGGGTGGCCCATATTTATTAGGTTTTCAAACAAAGGAGGGGAATACTGAAGAAAATGCAGGAAGCTGGCCAGGACTTGGGAATCCCTTTAAGGACTTCTCCAAGTAATACATTATGTTAATTTAGGAGAACTATGTTAACTCCAGGAAGGCCTTCATTATAAGAATGAGATGCTGGGATAGGAGCCAAAAGTTTTCATCTGTGGCCTTGTCTTGTCCTTTGAGGCCTCATGGCTTCACCCACCATTACAGGCCTCAGCAGGGACAAGTGACTCACAAATAAGCATGGAAAGCCAATTGGTTAATATTAAATCCTGCTCAGAGCTGCTACATAGTGGTCTCTATCAGTATTTATTCTCTGTACCAGGTTCCAAGCATTTTGTGGCTCTTTCCCAAAGTTAAATTGGTCATGAAAATAGAGGTTTTTAGTCATTCAGGAAAACCAGGCAACAAGGACAGTGCAAGTCAATTCACTTAGGAAAAACAAGTTCCAAAAGTGCTTCAGAAAGTGGTGAAACAATGAGATTAACTTGTTTCAAATAAAGATTCATGGCAATGTGTCTTTCACAGTAATAATTTTGTAAAATTATATTTTCACCATATTTTCCATCCCATCTGGTATATATTGTACCACATGCAGTGCACATGCTCATACAATTATATGTTCACCAATTTTCCCCAGATGGGGCATATTCCTAAAATTTTCCATTTTAAGCAAGGTTGATTAGAAACCATGAATCTTACAGCTGTGTTTTTCTGTCTACTATTTCATAACCTGCCGTCAAAAAGCCTCAACACCTTGCTCGTGAGTTGCACTAGCAGAGACGAGACAAGAGAATGCTGTGTGCAAACTGGCAGGGGGAAGTGGGCATGATCTGGTAACTGCAATATCCCAGGACCCCTGCACAGAACAGCTGCCAAAGCCCTGCCCTTGGACTTTCTGTGAGAACTTGAGATTTTTTGATGGTAAGGCATGAACCTGATGCCAGTCCAAGGAGGGGAAATACAAAAGGGCAGTCACTATTGGACTTCTTATTCTTGCTTTTTTTCTCAAGTAGACTGATCTCATGCTGTAGAGTGCACATTTTTCTAAAATTTGCTTGGCCAACACTTCCCCTGCAGAGTCCGGCCTTTCCCACTACTTTCAATAAGGGTAAAATTTTACTACCATTTGTGCTGATCTTGATAAAGGTCTTTGTTCAGGACAGAAAGAACCTAGAGACAACCTGTAAAAGGATATTCCAGCACTCCATCATCCAGTAACAGTGTTTTGCGCTTTATGCAAACTCCACTAGACCGAGACTAAGAAAGCTAAATGTTTACCAACATTTATCTAAAGACCTGGGCTACAATACCAAGGAGAAAAACAAATAATTTCCAGGCTTGTGGAAATTATGGTAAGGGATGTAAAATTTTTGTGAAGACTGAACAACATAAACCAGGCATGACGGGAGGGCCAAAAGGTAAGAGCACATGTTGTGGTCAGGTCTGAAGAATGTAGGGAGACCTTATGTGAAAATAGCTGGTACGGTGGGGTCCTCTGTTGATGTATCTCCGTCTGAAGTTCCTGAGCACAAGTCACACTACCAAGGAACAACAACAGCTACAAAACTAGAACAACATAATAGATAAACTCCCCATGACAGGAAGTAAATCTTTCCAAAGATATTTCTGAAAGGCTTTTAAGAAATGGAAAGACTACTACATTAAAAGAAGGAAATAAGTCTTCCAGTTATAAAAAAAAATACCCCACAAATATACTCCACAATATACTCCACTGCTAGAAGTACTAGCAGTCATTTCTAAGTAGTAGATTTGGGATGAAATTTTCCTGCTCTTCCTGGTTTCTGACTTCTCAAAAGATTAATGTAATGAACAAAAACAAGAAAAGGTGTCCACGCTTGCATGACTCATAGAAATGGCCCTCTGATATGATTGGAGAAAGGTAGCTCCTCCCTCCCTTTGTTCTGATTACTCTAATTAAAGTCCTCTGGAATGGAGAAGAGACACAACCTTCCCCTAAATAAGCTGAGGTTCTGATTTCCTAGGATCTGGCAAATTCCGCACGGTGATGATAATCATGTTCACACATTTTCGCGTTAACCCTCGTCCTCTTGCCCCTGCCCTTTCACTACTAGGCTACAACAGGGGAAGCTTCCTGCCGCTGGGGCTATGGCTTCCAGGACAAGTACAACCTAGACTCCTGGAGGCCCACACTATTGCAAATCAACTTCCACGGCACCTCTACTAGGTCCAAGCGGTACGGGCGTAGAGCAGTGGGATATTTATTTTTACACTGCTTACTCAGTGGAGTGATCATGTCTAAGGAGCACAAAATGGCGCCAAGGAACGCTGTCTTTTTTTGGTCTTTCTCATCCCGCATCTGAAACTTTGGCCACTTGGGGGCAGTAGCAGACCAGAAAAGGACGCTGCTCCATCCCGCCCCGCCCTTTGCTCTTGTAAAAAATCGCACTCCTCACAACAAGCAAAATTTCTTAATCTACCCAGAACCACTGTTTCTAGGGCAGGCTTTTTGCTCTCAACTCTTGACTTCAGCTTGTCTACCAATCTGATAGACAGAAATGTGACTGAAAAGAATATTTTTAGTGCTGTTTTATTACGAGCAGGTTTCTACCTTCATGCATATGCATTTTGTGAGAGCGTGGATTCAGGTCTCTCAAGGGTTTTTTTTCTTTCTTTTTTTTTTTTTTTAGCCCATTCCTCTTTTGTTGGCCTTTAAGGGAATCCCATGATACTGAGTGTATATGTTTTGAGAACTCAGAGCATGTAAAGAAGAGGTAAATTTCAGGCCATCTGCAGTATGTAGAAACATTGACTAATATATATATATATATATATATATATATATATGAAAATATTACATAAGTAGATAGTCCCATGATATTGTATGTATACATATATATTCTCTGTCAATAAAGAGAAGTCAATATAAATAATTTTTTTAAAGTCTACTATTTTAATTTTTTTTCTTGGTGCTGAGGATCAAACACAGGGCCTTGTGCATACAAGGCAAGAGCTCTACCACTGAACCACTTCCCCTTGCCAATGAAAGTCCATTATAATAGGGCTCAACTCTCTCTTAATAGAAGATAGATTGAGGTCAATACTGAATAAGAGAGAGTCAGTGAGTGATTTATACGCAAACGTCCAAGAGACATGAGTTACCAATACAAAATTACTAGAAGGAGCACTCAGGATACTGGAAGTCTTAGTAAACTGTCCCAACAGTATTTTTGCTAAAGCAAGGCCCATAATTAGGCATCAAATGTAGGGCATGAGGAACCTAAACAGACATGAGAGGGTGATGGAGTATCAAGATTGGCTCACTCTAAATTTCCTGTCAGGATTCTTGGTAAAGTCAGGCTAAGTGGTAGGCCTTGCCCAGAAGGGCCCAGAAGGCCCTGGCAAAAACTTGATCAAGGACAATGTTTGTTACTTCTTTACATATGTAAGTACATCACACACATAAAAAGGGTGATGAAATCATTTGTTAAATGTTTGTAGTTCACATCAGTTTAGATTTAAGAAGAAATGATTAAAGTAAAAGATGCACGGCCATTAGTCCCCTCAAAAAAATACCCCCTTGTCTAAAACACTTATTCCATAGCTCTTACCATTTTATTTATGTATGTATTTATTTACTCATTTTTACTTATTTAGTTATTTTAAAAATTATTTGGTTTATTTCAGTACATCCTGCAATACATAATGCTCACATTGATTGTGGGAGTTGGTACAAGTACATAATACATCTTCATTCTTTTTACATCCATTTTCCCTCCTATGTTTGACACTGTCCAAATCAGTTCTCAGAGTCTCCTTGATACTGTATGGAGCATCCCACACCTAGATTCCAGGCTCTTGTGTAGGATGTGCAAGGATGGGAAGTATACATCCAACAATAAAAGAAAATGTATCTACAGTTATGGAAGAGAACAGGAAGATGTCTTCGGGGCTGGCATTACTAGAAAAGTGGGGCTGGGTTGAGAGGAAAATTCGAAGCACAGCATGGCACACAGAGAAAGCAGGCTTTTGGATTTTAAAAGATGTGTACCCCAGCCCTGGTGCCTTTCATTGGGTGTTTGGGTAAGGTTGAGAGGAGTGATTACCAGGATAATGAGTCATCTCAGGGGCTCTCAGTAAAGACGCATGTCCCAGTGTTCACTCTAACTGTATTAAGCAGAGAAGATGCAGTGCATTTCTGTGAACCACTAGGGAGGTGTTATGCTTTGTATCTGGATGTCCCCCCAAAGTCTCATGCAGTCATGGAAGGCAGGCTTTTGGAAGCAGTTGAATCTAGAGTTTCTGATTGATTCATGATCCAATGCTGCGATCGCAGGTGTGAGTACCACACCAGCCCTCTGGCAGGCAGCCTGCATACACTGTAAGGGACACAAACAACTTTGTCTTGCTCTCTCCCCTTTCGCATTCGCTGCTTTTGATATCTGCCACCAACAGGCACAGTTGTCCCTCTGCCATACCACCTTGCCTTGGATCTAGCTGATTAGGGAATGAAACTTCTACAAACTGTGAGCTACATAAACCTTTCCTCCCTTAAATTTGAGTGTTGGGTATTTTGTCTCAGCAAGGAGAGAAAAATAATGAAGTCACAATTTGGGACCAGAGAAGTAGGGTTGTTGCTATGACCATGTGATTCAACAACCTTTGCTTGTGGGAAGAGTTTGGAAGGCCTGAATGAGTAGAGCTGGAATGCCTTAGGCTGTTCTGTATGGGAGATTCTGGGCAGAGCTCAGAAGACCAGAAAACTGGTAATGACTAGGCTCAGGAAGTTTCTGCTGCAAAGAAGGACTACATTAGCTGCTGGACTCCAGATGATGTGTGTTAAAGCTTGACAGAAAGTTTGTCTCGATCTTGCTCCTGTCCAGAGACTTTGCCTGAGACTTTGTTGTTGTGGTGTTTTGGTACCAGGAAGAGATTGAGATTAAGAGTGGAGGACAAACTAACCTTGATAAAGAAATTTTAAGGCAATCAAATGTTGAAGTGGTGGCAAGGCTATTGTTGAGGGCATTTAGCCAGATTTATATTGAAAATCAAGAACAAGGAGCCCAGTAGAATGATTCAAAATGCGAGTTTGGCCAGAAAGGAAGCTCCAGTAAAGCTGTGGACTGCTAACATAGAACAGAGGCAATCTCAATTGTTGAGAAGGAATAGGAGAATAGAAAAAAAGGCCTGAAGGCATCACAAGAAGTGCAAGTCTCCACTCTTTGCAGCCTCAAAATTGCAAAAGTGAAAGACTGCTTTGAGGAGAAAGCCCCAGAGCTCAATGTTCCAGAATGGTGCCAGCATAGAGAATTTGAGCCTCAGAATTGGTTTCATCATCCTGAGAAATCTAGGCACTCAACCCTTGTAGCCAAGAGGGAAGGAAATCTGGCTACTGCTCCAGCTGGCAGCAGACCTTGGCATCATCTATGTGTTGCTGGTTTAGATCCATGCAGAATGCAAGAATTGTGGGGTTAAAAAGGTTCCCACCCCAATTTCAAAAGGTTGGGAGGCCAGGCCGTATGCTCCTTCGAGGGCAGTATGTGAAGCTGTGAGGCTGAAGCCAAAGGTGCAATGCACATCCCAGAAGTTTGCAAAAGCCAGAAACATGGATTGTGTAAGGAAAGCTGCAAGGTGGAAGCAAAACAGGCCTAAGAGAGAAGCTGTGGGAGCTATACCCACCAGAAGTGCTATAAGGGTGGAGTCACCCAAACTCTTTGGAGCTCATAACTTGTCACAGATTAGCTTGGATGCTACACAAGAAACAATAGGACTTAATGGTTGGCCTGCTGGAGTTTGGACTTGCTTTGGTCCCAATCCTTTGTGTCCTCCTGTTTGTAACTTTTGAAATGGAGATATCTGTCTTGCACAGTTGAAATGCCTTAGGCTGTTCTGTATGGGAGATTCTGCTCAGAGCTCAGAAGACCAGAAAACTAGTAATGACTAGGCTCAGGAAGTTTCTGCTGCAAGGAAGGACTACATTAGCTAAACTATAATGGTTAACTTTTTTTTTCATTTGTACAGGGGCTCAAAGCTAAGCATTTGCCTTAAATCTCAGAGGAGACATGGGGCTTGGATTTTTCAAAAATGGGGAAACTGTTAGGACTTTGGCAATTCTTGGAGATGGACTAACTGCCTTTTATATAAATTAATGTTCATGAATCTTTGTGGGGCCAGGGGATGAATGTTATGGTTTGTGTCTGGATGTCCTCCAAATCCTGATGCAGTCATGGGGGGCAGACTTTTCAGAGGTAGCTGACTCTAGTTTCTGATTGATTCAAGGCCCAATGCTGGGATTATGGGTATGAGTGCTATACCCACCCTGGAGCAGGTAGCCTGCATACACTGTAAGGATGGAAATAGTCTTCTCTAGCTCTCTCTTCTGTTGTTATTACTTTTTGCTATCTTCTGCCACCATGAACTGTTGCCCCTATGCCATATGCCAGCCTAACTTGGACCTGGTGACTGAAAACTCAACAAGTTGTGAGCTAAGTAAACCTTTCCTCCTTTAACTTAGGGAGTCATCTATTTTGTTCCAGCAATGATAAAAAAGCAAATAAGACAGGAGGTATCAGTGGGAAAAGGATACTGAGGGTCAGGCCCAGAGATCTGACATGGCTGTGCTCTGACCTGAAGGATTAAGAAATTTCCAAGGTGATTGTTGTTTCATTTTATGCTTCCCTTAGAACTATGGAAGGAAGATCGGCCCTGTGGTGCTTGACAAATTCAATGGGGGTGGTGGTTCCCTAGGCCCATTATGCAACTTCTATTACTAATTCCTCAGTGCCTTAGAAGAGCTGTGTTTGCTGGGGATACGGCTCAGTGGCGCAGCACCTGCCTGGCAAGCACAACGTCCTGAGTTTGATTCCTGATACAAAAAAGTCTGTGTTTTATACCACAGTGAATGCTATTACCCATGCCATCCAACAAAAAGGGGGTTTGCCTTTCCCAAAGTTAAAGTAATCATGAAAAGTAAAGGTTTTGAGTCAAATCAGAAAAACAAGGCTACAAGGAGAGTGCAATTAAATTCACTAAGGAACAATGAGTTACAAAAGTGCTTCAGAAAATGGTTGAAACAATGACATTTATGTATTTGAAATGAGACGGATTCATGGCAATGTGTGTTTTGCAGTAATACTTTTTCAAAATTATATTTTCACCATATTTTCCCATCACATCTGGTATATAGTGTACTGCATCCAATGCACATGCTCATGCACTTATGTATTGACCATTTTTCCTGTGATGTGATATAGCCCTAAAATTTTCCATTTTAAGCAAGGCTGATTAGAAATCATGGATCTTACAGTTGTGTTTCTCTGTCTATTATTTCATACCCTGTGGTCAAAACGACTGACCACCTTGCTAGCAAGTTGCACTAGCAGAGATGGGACAGGAGAGTGCTGCATGCAAACTGGCAGGGGGAAGTGGGCATGATCTGGTAATTGCAATATCCCAGAACACATGCACAGAACAGCTGCCAAAGCCCTGCCCTTGGACTTTTTGTGAGGCTTTGAGCAGGTTTTGATAGCAAGGCGTGAACCTGATGCCAGTTCAAGGAGGGGAAATACAAAAGGACAGTCGATATTTGACTTCTTGTTACTGCTTTCTTTTCCCTCAGGTACACTGATCTCATGTTTTAAAGTGTACATTTTTCTTACATTTGCTTGGCCCAAACTCGCCCTGCAAAGACTGACCTTTCCCCTTACTTTCAATAAGTGTAAAACTTTACCACCACGTGATGTTGTCAACAAAAATCTTTGTTCTGGACAGAAAGACCCTAGGTACTGCCTCTAAAGGCATACTGCAGCACTCCACCATCCAGCAACATATTTTGGGCCCCTAATGCAATCTGTACTGGACTGAGACTAAGAAATCTAAAGGCTTACCGAGATTCACCTAAGGATCTGAGCTACAATACCAAGGAGAAAAGCAAATAATTTTCAGTCTTGTGGAAAGTATAGTAACAGGTGTAAAAGTTTATGAAGAACATACAACATAAGCCAAGCACGATGGGAGGGAGGCCCAGAAGCCAAGATCGCAAGTTGAGGTCAGGTTTGAAGAATATAAGGAGATCATGTGCAAAATTAGGGTGTATGACGGGATCCTCTACTGACGTACATCACTCTGAAGTCTCTAAACTCAACTCACAGAACCAAGGAACAACAACAGCTACAAAACCACAAAAGCATAATAAACTCTCCTTGAGAGAAAATAAGTCTTTCCAAGGAGTTTAAGAAATAGAAAAAGTGCTACATTAAAAGATGAAAGAAATAAATTTTCTAGTTGGAAAAATAATCAAACACCAAAAACCCACCCAAACCCCCCACCACAATAGCACTCATTGCTAAGTGGTGGATTTGGGGTATAATTTTCCTTCCTCTTCATAGTTTCTGACATCTCAAAACTTGTGTACTCAGCATTATAAGATTGATTTAATGAACAAAAACCAGGAAAACATGTCCATATTTGCATGGCTCAGAAATGGCTCTCTAATATGCTTGGAGAAAGATAGCTCTTCCCCTCTTCTGATTACTTCCACTGATGTCCTCTAGCACCGTGAAAAGAATCAATCTTCCACTAAATAAGCTGAGGTTGTAATTACCTGGGAGCTGTCACATATCACACAGTCCTCATGAACATAGTCACACTTTCCAGGTTACCATAATGCTCCTGCCCCTGCCCATTAAACTAACTGTGAGGCTACAGCAGCAGGAGCTTCCGGCTACTGGGGCAATGGCTTCCGGGACAAGTACAACCTAGACTCCTGGTGGCTCAAACTACTGCAAATCAACTTTCAGGGCACCCGCAGTAGGTAAAAGCAGCAGAGAGGTGGGATTGGTGGAAGGGAGTCACTTTTTCGTCCTATAAATCTTTACTCTGGTCACACACTGGAGTGCTCTGTCTAAGGAGGAGAAAATGGCGCCGAAGAGAATGTCTTCTTTAGTCTTTCTTGTTCTGCCACTGAAACTTTGGCCATGTGGGGGCAGTGTGAGACCATAAATGGGCGCAGCTCTGTTTCCCGCCCCGCCTTTTGCTTTTGAAAAAAACCGTACAAGCGGCAGTGGGTTAGGAATGGTGGAAGTGAGTCAATTTTCTCTTTCTTTTATCTTTTCCCAGTCACTTCGGGGAGTGCCTGGGTGTAAGGAGGACAAAATGGCGCGGAAGGAAATATCTTATTTGGTCCTTCTGCTACTGAAACTTTGGCTATTTGGGGACAGTGTTAGACTACAATCAGGAGCAGATCCTTTCCCTCCTCCCCGACCCCCACCTCTTGCTTTTGTAAAAAACCGCAGGCCATACAGCAAGCAAGCCTTCCTAAAGTGCCCAGAGCAGGTTTTGTGCTGCCAACTCTTGATTTAAGCGTTTGTACTAATCTGATAGACAGAAATGTGACTGAAAAGAATATGTGACTGAAAAGTATAGTTTTTATGCTAGATTCTTTGATTTTGAGCAGGTTTCTATGCTGTTACATATGCATTTTGTGAGACCTTGGATCCAGGTCTCCCATAGGGTTTATTTTAGCCCTTGTTTTCTTGTCCATTAATGGATGCTAATGATGTCAAGTATATATGTGGTGAGACTGCAGAGAATATAAATGAGAGGTAAATTTCATGCCATCACACTATGTAGAAACAATGAC
>NW_004955562.1:2110777-2117592 GCF_000276665.1 Chinchilla lanigera
ACACACACACACACACACACACAGCCTTTCTGTGTCGAGAAAAGAAAGTCAATATGAATAATTTTTTAAAGTTCATTATAGGGGCTGGGGATTTAGCTCAGCGGCGCAGCGCCTGCCTGGCAAGCGCAAGGTCATGAGTTCGATTCCCAGTACTGGAAAAATAAAATAAAATAAAATAAAGTTCATTATAATAGATGTCAACTCTCTGGTAAGAAAAGACACATTGAGCGCAATACTGAATAAGGGAAAGTCAGTGAGTAATTTCTGCACCCAAATCCAAGACACAGGAGTTACCAATACCAAATTACTACAACGAATATTACCCATAGTGGAAGTCTTACTAAACTGTTCCAATACTATTCATGCTAAAGCAAGGCCCATAATTAGGCATCAAAAGTAGGGGATGAGGAACACAAACAGATATCAGAGGGTGATGGAATGTCAAGTTTGGTTCACTCTAATTTTCTTGTCAGGATTCTTGGTAAAGTCAGGCTAAGTGGCAGGCCTTCCTCTGAAGGGTGTGAGTGGAGGAAGGACACTGAAGGTGAGGCCCAGAGATCTGGCATGGCTGTCCTGTGACCTGAAGGATTAAGAAATGTCCGGGTTAGTGGTTATTTTATTTCATCTTTCTGGAGGAAGTAAACATGATCTGGTAATTCCAATATCCCAGGACATATGCACAGAACAGCGCCCAAAGTCCTGCCCTTGGACTTTCTGTGAGAACCTGAGCAGGTTTTGATTGGAAGACATGAACCTGATGCCAGTGCAAAGATGGGAAATTACAAATGGACAGTGGATGTTGGACTTAATGCTACTGCGTTTTCACTCAAGTACACTGATCTCATCTGGTAGAATGTATATTTTTCTTACACTTACTTTACTCACCTTGTCCTGCAGAAGTGAGCCTTTTACCCTACCTTTAATAAGTGTAGAACCACTTGTGCTTGTCTTGACAAAAATCTTTGTTCTACATAGAAAGAACCTAGAGACTACCTCAGTAGGATACTTCAGCACCCCACAATCCAATAATAGTGATTTGCCCCTTGATTCAAACTCCACTGGACTGAGACTAAGAAATCTAAAAGCTTACGTAGAATCAACTAAGGATATGGGCTACAATACCAAGGAGAAAAACAAACAATTTTCAGTCTTCTAGAAAGTATGGTAGCAGGTGTAAAATTTTTATGAACATACAACATTAACCAGGGACTATGGGAGGACCAGGAGCCAAGATCACAAGTTGAGATCAGGTCTAAAAAATATAAGGAGACTGTCCTGGTTTGGGGTTTTTGCAAGGTGAACAATATAATACAAGACACATGTTTTATAAGATTATTTATAATGGTCACCCAAAGAATCATATACAAAGACTGCAGGAAATGTGTACACACATTGAAGACCCTAAGAATCCAGCTGAGAGCTTGGATCCCACAGCAACGTCCTGCCTAAGTCCAGCTGAAGACCTAGAGACCGTAACAATGCCTCCTACAAATCCAGCTGGAGCCTAGAGCCCACAACAGTGTCTCAGGCAGGCCTAGTTCATAAATCTGTAGTGGGAAGGCACAAAGGTCAGTGATGGAAGCTAGAGTCCATGACAATGGGATGAAGGATCTGTGCTAGTAGGCTAAGGGATCTGTACTGAAGCCAGGAAGTGACGCTCAAAGTAAGAACCAGAGCTCCCCGCAAAAGTACTATGGCCATCCTCAGCAATGGTGAGGAAATTTGAGTTCCCATCAGGAAACCCAATGCAACAAGCTTCTCCAGGAGACTGAGCAGTGTACCGTCTTCCTCTCTGAAGCCAGGAAGCAATGCTCAAAGTGAGGACCAGAGCTCCCTCAGTGTGACCCATTGCCATTCTCAGTGATGATGAGGTCCTAACCTCCTCCTTGGATGAGTACAGCCAAGTTCATCAGGAAAACCAGCATGACAAACTCCTCAAGGAAAACCAAAAGCTCCCTACAGCTTCCAACAGGCTCCCAGCACTTCTACCAGCTCTCAACAGCCTAAGGCTTCCCAGCTCTACTCTTTCAGGTGACATCTCTGAACCTTTACAAACTCTTCCCACAAGCCATTTCCAAAGGCTCTTGAACCATGATCAGATATAGTCACAGCAATGGCCCAATTCCCATTACCAAATTCTCAGTTACTGTTCTCTTATTGCTGGTACAAAATACCTGACGCCCAAAATTAAAGAAGGAAAAGTTTATTTACTTCACAGTTTGTGGAGGTTTCAGTCCATACTCAGCTGGCTCCAAGGCAGGGTGGCACATGGCGGAGGGGAACAGTTCATGGTGGGGGAAGACAGCAAAAGCTACAAGAGCAAAAAGGGAGCAGCAACAGCAAGCAAGCCTTTTTCCCTCCCTCATATTGTGTGCAGGCTACCCACCCTGCTACACCCAGTGCACAGTGGGTGTAGTACTCACACTCATAATCCCAATAGATCCTGAGTGTAGCACTCACATCCATAATCCCATTGGACCATGAGTCAATAAAAAACTCTAGAAGCCCACCTCATGACTGCATGAGGCTTTGGGGAGACACCTAGACACAAGCCATAACAGAGACCACGTGTGAAAGTAGAGGGTGTACTGGGGTCCTCTCCTGATGTAACTCACTCTGAAGTCCCTGTGCTGAATTCACACTACCAAGGAACAACTACAAAACTACAATACAATAAACTCTCCATTAAAGAAAATGTTTTTCCAAGTGTTTTTCTGAAATGAGTTTAAGAAATGGAAAAAGTACTACATTAAGAGAAAAAGGAAATAAGTCTTCCAGTTGGAAAAAAAAAAAAAACCTATGAAAATGTCCATAGTAAATAGAAGTGCTAGTAGTCATTTCTGAGTAGTAGATTTGGGATGAAATTTTCTTCCTCTTCATAGTTTCTGACTTCTCAAAACTTAGGTACTCAGCATCATGAGATTGAGTTAATGAACAGAGAACAGGAAAATGTGTCCACATCTGCATGACTCATAGAAATGGCTCTCTGATATGCTTGGAGAAATGTAGTTCTTCCCGTAGTTGATTACTCCCACTAATGTCCTCTGGCATCAGGAAAAGAAGCAGCCTTCCACTAAATAAGCTGAGGTTGTAATTATCTAGGAGCTAGCAAATTCCACACAGTTCTGATAATCATATTCACACTCTATGTGTTAGCACTAGTGCTCCTGCCCCTGCCAATTCAACTGGGAGGCTATAACAATAGGAGCTTCCGGCTGCTGGGGCTATGGCTTCCAGGAGAAGTATAACCTGGACTCCAGGAGGCCCACACTATTGCAAATCAATTTCCAGGGCACCTCCACTAGATCCAAGCAGTACCGAGGTGGAGCAGTGGAAGGGAGTCACTTTCCTCCTATTTATCTTTACCTTGATCGTTCAGTGGCGTGCTCTTCCCCTAAGGAGCACAAAATGGCGCCAAAGAGAATATCTTCTTTGGTCTTCCTCCTTTTGCCACTGAAACTTTGGCCATTTGGGGGCAGTATGAGACCACAAAAGGACATAGCTCCCCGATCCCCCCCTCCCTTTTCCTTTTGTGAAAAACAGCACTGTGTATCGTTAGCAAAACTTTTTAATCTACCCAGAGCCACTAACTCTAGGGCAGGCTTTTTGCTAGCAGCTCTTGCTTTATGCCTCTCCACCAGTCTGATAGACAGAAACGCGACTGGAAAGTATATCGTAATGATAGTTTCTTTGATTTTGAGCAGGTTTCTACGTTGGTACATATGTATTTTATGAGGCCATGGATTCAGTTCTCTCACAGGGGTTATTTTAGCCCTTTCCTGTTTTGTTGTCCTTTAAGGGAATGTCCTTATGCTGAGGGTATATGTGTTAAGAACTCAGAAAGTATAAATGACTGACAAATTTTGTGCCATCTTCACTATATAGAATCAATGACCTGCCTTGTCAGATGTATGTGTGTGTGTATACATACATATATATATATATATATATATATATAGCTTTTCTATGTTGAGAAAAGGAACTTAATATAAATAATTTTTTAAAGTCCATTATGATAGGGGTCAACACTGTTACTAGAAGACGGATTGAGTTCAATACTGAATAAGGGAGAATCAGTTGCAGATTTGTGCAAAAATATAAGAATAGTAGTTACTTATGCAAAAGTTCTGAAAGGAATATTAAGTGTAGTGAAAGTCTTACTAATCAGTTCTAACACTATTCTTGCTAAAGCAAGGTCCATAATTAGGCATCAAATGTAAGGGATGAGGAACCTTAATGGATATCAGAGGGTGATGGAATGTCAAGTATGACTATGTCTAAATTTCTTGTCAGAATTCTTGGTAAAGTCAGGCTAAGTGACAGGCCTTGCCCAGAAGGTCCCAGAAAACCCTGATTAAAACTTGATCAAAAGAAGAGTGTTGGTCACTGATTTATATATATGTAAATATATCACAGACTTAAGTGGATCAAATATAAGTTAAAATTTTACTGGTTCTCGTCAGTTTACATATATGAAGAAATGATTAAAACATGCACCCCCATTAGTCCCTTTTTTTTTTGGTCTTTTTGAGACAGGGTCTCGCTATGCAGTTCAGGCTAGCCTTGAACTCACTTTGTAGCCCAGGCTGGCCTCAAACTCGCGATGATCTTCCTGCCTCAGCCTCCTGAGTGCTGAGATTACAGGCGTGTGCCACCACGCCCGGCTCTTAGCCCCCTTAAAGAATACCCCCTTCATCTGGAACACAGTTATCCCATTGTTCTTGCCAGTTTATTAATTTATTTATTTACTCATAGAATTACTTTATTTCATACATCTTGCAATACATAATGTCTACGTTCTTCCTGGGAGTTGGTACATCACACATCTCCATTCTTTTTACATGCATTTCCCCTTCTACACTGGGCACTGTCCAAATCTGTCCTAGATGTCTCCTTGATACTGCATCCCACAGATAGCTTCCAGTTTGCTGTGCAGGATGTTCAAGGATGGAAAGTGTACATCCAAGAATGAAAGAAAAATGTATCTACATTTATTGAAGATTACAGGAAAGACGTGCTCAGGGCAGGCACTATCAGAACTATGGTGTTGGGGTGAGAAGAAAATTTGAAGCACAGATAAATCAGGGTTTTGGATTTTAAAAGATGTGTCCCCCAGCTCAGGTGCCTTTCATTGTTTTTGGGGGCGAGATTGAGAGGAGTGATTGACAGAATGCTGAGTCATCCCAGGGGCTTTCAACAAGCATGCTTGTTTTAGAGTTCACTCTAATTAAATTAAATACAGAAGATGCAGTACCTTTCTATGAACCCTTAAGGAGATGCCGGTGGGGAAATGGTACTGAAGGAGAGGCCCAGAAATTTGACATGGGTGTGCTCTGGCTTGTAGAGTTAAGAAAAATTGCAGGTTTGTAATTATTTTATTTTATGTTTCTTTCAGAAATATGGAAGGAAGATTGACCCTGTGGTTCTTGCCAAATTCAAATTGGGTGAAGGGGAGTGGTCCCACAAGTCCATTGTACTAATTGTTGTACCCTTTCCTGAGTGCCTTCAGGACCTCTGTCCTATACCATAGTGAATTCTGTTGCTCAGTGCCATCTAACAGAAAGTAGGATTGTCCAAAGTGGAAGGTACCTTCAAATCCTCCTTGTTCTCTGTGCCTAGATCCATGTGTTTTGTGGCTGTTTCCCAACATTAAATTGATCATGAATACTAAAGGTTTTGAGTCAAATCAGGACAAGGCAATAAGGGCAGTGCAAATAAATTCACTCAGAAAAAAGAAGTTCCAGAACTGCCTTAGAAGGGATGAAATCAATGAGATTAACATGTTTCTAATGAGAGGGATTCATAGCAATGTGTCCTTCACTGTATAAATAAAATATAAAATATTTGTATTTCAAATAAAATATAAAATATATAAAAATTATATATTCACCATATTTTTCCATCACATCTGGTATACATTGTACTAAATGCAGTGCACATGCTCAGGCACTTATGTATTGCCCAGTTTTTCCATGATGCGTCGTGTTCCTATAATTTTTCATTTTAAGCAAGGCTCATTAGAAATCATGGACCATGTAAATGTGTTTTTCTGTCTACTATTTCATAAACTGTCTTCACAAAGTTTTAGCACCTTGCTAGCAAGTTGCACTAGCAGAGATGAGACAGGAGAGTACTGCATACAAGCTGGCAGGGGGAAGTGGGCATGATCTGGTAATTCCAATATCCCAGAACACATGCACAGAACAGCTGCCAAAGCCCTGCCCTTGGACTTTCTGTGAGAACTTGAGCAGGTTTTGATTGGAAGACATGAACCTGATGCCAGTCCAAGGAGGGTGAAATACAAAGGAAATTGAAAATATAATTAAAAATTTAGGGCCGGGGATGTAGCTCAGCAGCATAAGCGCCTGCCTGGCAAGCTCAAGGTCCGGAGTTCGATTCCTGGTACAAAAAAATAATTTAGCAACAAAGAAAAGCCCAGGCCCTTATGGATTCACTGTGGAATTCTACAAAAATTTAGAGAACTACTGCCACTAATGATGAAACTCTTTAAACTAGTTGAAAGAGAAGCAGCACTTCCAAAGGCATTCCTAGAAGCAAGTATTACCCTGATTCCCAAACCAGAAAAAAACCCAAACCCAACCAAGAAAGAAAACTACAGGCCAATCTTCCTAATGAACATAAATGCAAAAATCAGTAATAAGATACTGGCAACCAGACTGCAGCAAGTTATCAAGAAGATTATACATCATGACCAAGTAAGATTCATACCAAGGATGCAGGGATGGTTCAAAATACAAAATTGAATAAATGTAATACGTCATATTAACAGAATCAAAGACAAAAACCACATGACC
>NW_004955562.1:2118232-2123398 GCF_000276665.1 Chinchilla lanigera
CAGCCTTTTGATACGGACTTGCACGGACACTGCAGCGAGCTCCAGGCCCGGGGCTGAGCTCTTCAACCTCGAGCGTGCAGACACCCTCTGCACACTTCCTCATCCAACTCTGTAGCTGACCATTGTAAGCCAAACTTGTAATTCCTTGTACATTTGTTTATCTTGTATTATATCTGTTCCTCTAGTGAACCCTGACTAATACAATGATCTTCACCTCAATCTTATAAAAACCATCTATGACAAACCAACAGTTAATATCATATTAAATGGTCAAAAACTGAAAGGTATCACTCTAAAATCAAAGAAAAGACAAGGGTGACCATTATCACTACTCCTACTCAATAGAATTCTGGAACATTAGCCACAGTAATTAGATAAGAACAAGAAATACAGGGAATAAGGATAGGAAAGGAAGAAGTGTGCTCTCATTGAGATGGTGGGGCCTGGAAGCAGAGTGAGCCTGTGCCTCCTTCATTCCCTCTGTGAGATGGTGGGGCCTGGGAGCAGAGTGAGTTCCCACCTGGCAATCCCTCTATTTTCTCTGTGGGACAGCAGGGGCCTATGACCAGAGTGAGTCCATGCCCCATGCTTCCTCCAGTTCCTCTCTGGGAATGTTGCGCCTGCCAGCAGAGTGAGTCCTTGCCCGGCGATCCCTCCATTTTCTCTGGGATAGAAGGGCCTCTGGGCAGAGTGTGAGTCCATGCTCTGCGCTTCCTCCATTGTCTCAGGGGCAGCAGGGTGATAGGAGTGTAAGGACAAGTGTCTTTGTTGAGTAGACTGACAGGAACCCCAAGAACTGAGATGCAGGACAACATTCAGGTCCCAAGTGCACAGGAAGACACATGCTTTTTGAGGGCAGAATTATTGGCTAGACCAGCCGTGTGGAACTGTCTGATGCAGCAGTGAGGAGCCAGCATTTGAACTCCAGAGAACTCCACCAGCAGAAGTCCAGGCCCAGGACCCACACTCAGAGGCCAAGATCAGCTCCATACCCAGCACATTTCTGGGATTAAATACGGACATTATCACAGAACTGTAAGCACCAGAGGTATTTTACTACTTTCATTCTCCCTAGTTTGTCTGATTGGATATCCTTCTCTGTCTGATTGGATATCATCTTGTTTTCTTCTGTATTTGGTAGTTATATTTGTATTTGGGGTTCTCTTTTTTCTTTTTCTATTTTTCTCTCTTCTCTTTCATATCCTTTTTCTTACTTTTTTCCTTCTGTTCATTTTCATCCTCTTTTTCCTTTTTCCTTCTTTTTTTTAATGTATAGGTTTCTTATCCTTTTTCATTCTCTTCTTTTTTTTTTCTGGTATCAGGAATCGAACTCATGACCTCATGCTTGCCAGGCAGGTGCTGTGCCACTGAGCTAAATCCCCAGCCCCCCATTCTCTTCTATAGACTCACTTTCTCTCTTTCCCCAATTACATCTTGAATTTAAACCTTCAAGTGAGTAAACATTGTCTCTGCCCTTTCTGACTATGCCTTTGTATTCTATTTTTTTTCTTTCCCTCCTATGTGCTCCAGTTTCCCAAAACTTGGGTGATCAACCTTTAATTTCTGTCCATGACTCTCCTATATTTGACCTCAGTCACCAGTTTAGCCTATTCCCAAAACATCTTAACCCCCCTGCTCCCAACATTAGGGAAAAATGACCTGACTAAGGGGAAAATCACTGCATATGAGTGCACAGTATATGAGTGCTTTTGCTATATAATTTTAGTGTTTACTCCAGTGGTCAGAGGAAACAGGTTAATGGTTACCATAGTTTATGAGTAGTTAAGCTGCATTTGAAACTATTGTTATTACTAACTGTACTACTTTAGCCAGGATGTCATACAAGTTTTATAAAGTTTTTCTCCTTGCATGATAACACTGTGACTGCATGAGGTCATAATCACTACCACAGCCCAGTGCCAAAGGATTAGGGGCTGAACCAAATAGTAATCTTGCATCCTTTACAAATTGGGAAGCTAGGACCTTGGGATAGCTATAAGAAACCAACTATATCTAGAAGATATCCTTGAAGAACAGACATCCTCTATGGAAACCTAAATACTAGTGATAAAGCTATATATCGTAAGAAACTGGCAAATATCAACATGGAACACAAAATATAAAAGAGAAAATATAAAATGACAAGATGCTGAAGCAAAATACAACCCTAGACAGCCAGCACACACGACAAGCCCAGGATTCAAGGAGATATATGAAATTGGAAATAAAACACTGGAACCTTCTGAAATGCTAGCAGCAGAAGTTAAAAAAGTGAACTAGGCTATGGAGAAAACAATCTCTGAGGTACAGGAAGAAATGATGCTTAAAGCCAAAGTTATTATAGAAGAAACAGATAAAAGAATAGATGAGCTTAGAAAAATGATTTTTATAAAAAAAAATGCAAGTGTAGGAAAGAAATGGAATCCATGAAAGAGATCCAAATAGAAATCCAAGAGATTAAAACCTCCATTGAAAATATATGCAACAGGTTGAACGAAGGAGAGAATAGGATTTCAGATCATGAAGACATAATTACAGACAGTGATAATGAAAAGAAAGGTATTGTAAAATTAGGAAGATACCACGAAAAATCAATCCAACAGCTACAAGATGAAGCAAAGAAGAATAACATAAGATTGTTTGGGGTCAATGAGAAAGCTGGAGACAACACAAATGACATAAAACATTTTACAGAAATAACAGCAGAAAACTTCAAAAGTATGGATAAAGAATTTGACATACAAATAAATGAAGCATTTAGAACTCCAAACATGCCTGACCAAAATGAAACTACACCAAGACCTATAATAATCAAGATTCCAGAAATTCAGAACAAGAACAAAATATTAAAAGCTGTTAGAGAAAAAAAGAGCTCACGTACAGAGGAAAGCCCATCAGAATCACAGCACACTTCTCAACATAGATCATTAAATCAAAAAGAGCATGGAGTGAAGTATTTCAGGTCCTCAAAGAAAACAACTTGCAGCCCAGATGGATGTACACTACAAACTACCTTTCAAAAATAATGGGGAAATAAAATACTTCTATGACAAAGAACAACTGAAGAGATTTATGAACACCAAACCAATGCTACAAAGAATACTAAAAGATATTCTACACAGAGATAAAAATGAGCACAACAGAAAAACAATAACAGAAAAAACTACCAGGCAGGGCACACAATTAAACAGAGGAGAAAATCAGGGAACCAACAGTAGGAAAATAGCATGACCAAGGTAAGTCAATACGTTTCAATTATAACCATCAATGTAAACGGCCTCAGTTCACAAATCAAAAGAAATAGACTGGAAGAGTGGATCAAAAAGCAAGACACAACAATATTCTGTGTACCAGAAACATGTAATTCAAAATAAATTCATAGACTGATAACCAAAGGATGGAAAACAATCTTCCATGCAAAAGAACATAGAAAAATGCAGGACTAGCAATTATTTTCACAGACAGTGTCCACTTCAAGCCAAGAATTGTCAAAAGGGATAAAGAAGGTCACTATATACTTGTTACAGAGAAACTTCTGTAACAAGAGGAAGAGAAAACAATCATAAATATATATGCACCAAATACAGTAGCACCCAACTATATAAGACAATTATTAATAGACATGAAAAATCTAACAAGCAATAACACATTTGTAAAGGGAGATTTCAATACCTCATTGCCACAAAGAAATAGATCAAATAGACAAAAACAACAAAAAATAATAGATCTGAACCAAACTTGTGAACAAATGGACTTAGATATTTTGAGACTATTCCACCCAATATCATCAGAATTCATATTCTTCTCAGCTGCACATGGAATGCTTTCTAAAATAGATCATATTCTAGTCCACAGAACATGCTTAAGTAAATGCAAAGGAATTGAAATTATCCCATGCATAATATCTGACCATAGTGCAATGAAATTAGAAATTAATGGCTCAAGAAACTATATAACTCCATAAACACATGGAAATTAAATAATACATTCCTAACCAACCAATGGGTCACAGATAAAATAAAAGAAGAATTGAAATAACATCTACAACTAAATGAGAATGCACACAAAACATACAAGAACATATGGGACACAATGAAAGCAGTTCTAAGAGGGAAATTTACAGTAATGAATTCTCACATCAGGAAAACAGAACAAGGACAAAGAAACAATGTAATGTTGCACCTGATGCTTCTAGAAAAAGAAGAGCAAGACAAACCCAAAGCCCATAGAAAGGAGGAAATTATAAAGATCAGAGCAGAAATTAATACAATGGAAACCAAGAAAACAAAACAAAGAACTAATGAATCAAAGAGCTGTTTTATTGATAAAATTGATAAACCCTTAGCCAACTTTATAAAAAAAATGAAAGAAAAAGACTCAGATTCATGCATTGAGGAATGATAAGGGTAAAGTCACTATAGATCCTGTGGAAATTCAGATCATCTATAAATACTTTGAAAATCCTTACTCTCATATGATGGCAAACACAGAAGATATGGACAGATTTCTAGATACATATGAATTACCAAAGCTGAATCAAGAAGATATAAAAATTCGGAATGAGCACAAAACAGTCAAAGAGATTGAAAATGTAATTAAAAATTTACAAATGAAGAAAAGCCCAGGTCCTGATGGATTCACTGCTGAATTCTACAAGAAATTTAGAGAAGATATAATGCCAATACACTTCAATCTCTTTAATAAAATTGAAAAGGAAGCAATTCTCCCTAACTCTTCCTGGAGGCAAGTATTATCCTGATACCAAAATCAGAGAAAGATATAACTAAAAAAGAGAACTATAGGCCAAGCTCCCTTATGAACATAGATACAAAAATCCTCAATAAGATACTAGAAAACAGAATTCAACAACTCATCAAGAAGTGTATACAGCATGACCAGGTGGGATTTATCCCAGAAATGCAGGGATCATTCAACATATGCAAGTCAATAAATGTAATACACTGTTCAACAGAGCCAGAGACAAAAATCACATGATCATCTCAGTAGATGCAGCAAAAGCTTTAAAGTCTAGCACTCACTCATGATAAAAACCCTACAGAAAATTGGTAAAGATGGTCTTTATCTCAATCTGGTAAAAGCCATCTATGACAAACCAATGGCCAACATCTTACTAAATGGAAAAAAACCTGAAAGCTTTCAGAAACA
>NW_004955562.1:2126213-2134286 GCF_000276665.1 Chinchilla lanigera
CTGTATCATTTTTATAGTGTTTGTGTTGTTTTGTTTTTGTGTTTGTTTTTGTTCTTTTCTCTTTAAAATAAAAAAAGCTGCTTTTAGGGCCTGGTATATACCTCAGTGACACAGTGCCTGCCTGACAAGTGTAATGTCCTGAGTTTGATTGCTGGTACAAAAAAAAAGCTGCTTATAGTAAGATTTTTTATTAATTTTTTTGGCCAAGCATGGTTGCACACACCTGTAATCCCAGCACTCGGGCAGCTGAGGCAGGATGATCTTTGTGAGTTTGAGACCAACCTGGGTTACAAAGTGAGCTCAATGCCAGCCTGAAGTGCATAGCAAGACCCTGTCTCAAAAAGACAAAAAAAAAATGTTTTCAAATAAAGCCTATTTTTTCCTGCCCAGAAGATCTGTTTCCACACATTTCCCCACTCTGAGATGTCCACCAAACTGCTTTTGGGGAAATGGGTCGTGACCATGTTGGCTTTTTTGAGACAAATGGGGTCATATTTGGGGTGGCAGTGGATGGAACTCTTCAAGGAGGGAAGTTAGTCTAATGGTCCTCAGTAAAAGAAGGACCATCTGAGGATTTATTTGAAGCATCATCTAAAGTTTTATGGTAGTTATTCTTGCTGTAGTAAAGCAAGAGGGACAGTTGATACCGCATGGTGTAAGTAGACAAAGAAGAAAATGACTACTAAAGTGCCAAACAAAAGTAACCACCCAGTGGTCATGGAAGGAAATCACCCTTTAACTTGTAAAACTCATGAGGCTGGAGAGTCTATAACCTCTTTGTCGTGTAAATCATTTGGTTTTTCTGTAAGATAAGGAGTCCTGGTTTCTGCCTGTTTGGAGGTGTTAGTGTATGTGTAGTAGGTATCATTTAGAGCTATCATATAGTACTGTACAGATCCCCTTCCATGATGAGTAAACATCTAATCTAGAATTTGATGATGTTTTAGCATAGTTCCTGTAAGTGAATTTAGAAAACCCTCAAGATCCTTAAAATCGTTGCCAGACTCTGGGCCATCTCAGCCATATTAGCACCGAAGTTGGATATTTGAGCTGAGTTGGCAAGTACTCCATAGGTAATTCCTCCCAATGCAGCTATAAGGGTATAATTTCTAGAATAGTGAGGGTAATAGATTCTGACTTCCACTGAGACAAAGAGATGTTGGTGTCTTGCGTATAAACCTATTCTAATTGTTCCAGGTAAGAGTGATTAAAGGCACGTATAACATCAGGATTTGGTGCTTAACTGAACAACCCTCCAAATTTCCTCACATTTATAAGAATTTAAACACTGTATTTCCAAAGATTGAAATTTGTTCTGGCTTAGGCATTTCTCAGGTGTTATGGTTTGTATCTAGATGTCCCCTCAAAGCCTCATGTGGTCATAGGTGGGGTTTTTCAGAGGTGCGTGAATCCAGGGTGTGTGATGCTGGGATCAAGCACGTGAGGCAGGGATTGATTCATGGTGCCACGGTAGGATTACAGGTGTGAGTGCTACCTACTCTAAGAGTGTGTAGCCTGGATAAAATATAAGAGACTGAAATAGGTTGTCACTATAGTTGCTTGCTGCTTGCTGCCTTGTGCCTCGCTGCTTTTACTGTGATGTTCCTCTGCCATGCCACACTGTCTTGTAGCCAGCCAACTATGAACTGAACCTCTACAAACTGTGAGCTACAACAAATGTTTTCTTCTTTAAACTTTGGCTGTCAGGTATTTTGTCTCAGCAATGAGAAAAGTAACTAAGACACCATAGAACAAATACAGGGACACATACGACAGCTGGAGCTCTGTTCATGAGACTGGTTGGAGGTCCATTTGGGGTATAACCGGAATTGGCCATCTTTGACAGACAGTGCTAAAAATGGTATCAGGTGAATTGTGTTATCTTCTTTTTCTCACCATTTCTTGTGGAATGTATACGACAGTATAGTGAGTGTGTCCTGACTTCTTAGGTCATGGGGAAATGGAAAATCTGGTCTTATATCTGTTCACCATATCTAGTCAAATATGTCAATACCTTTTATCATCCTTCTGATGAGGACTTCTGTTAAGACAATTAAGTGGTTTGGAGCCCTCAGGGCCTGCCTCTCACACATACTTAAGGTGTTGTGGGTGATAGACAGGTTGTACCATTACCTAAGGGGGGCTGTGACACTCTGGGAGTCTGTAAAACAGAGCCAGTAGCGAGATTACCCTGAGTTCAGAGCCCCTGCTATCTGGACGAATGAATTATTATGTCACCCTATTGATCTTAGTGTGTGTATGGGGTGTCCCTGTCCCACTGAATATAGAAAGAGGATAGACCCAGTTAGGGAGAGTATGAGCATGAAAAATGATCCCATCCCTGAGGCAGAAAATGGAACTGTAGCTAAAATAGGATTATAGGTAAAATCTACAGTAAAATACACAGTTGAAAAGAGGGTGTTTAAAACACCCTTTACCAATCATAGATATCTTCTTCTTTCTCTGGTAGTGGACACAAGATGAGAGTGCAGTGGCAAAACAATTTTATTTGTGTTGCACTGAAGTCAGAAAAAGAGCCCTGAAACCAGAGATCATGTATGACATCACTAGGGTCCTATTTGGTGGCTATAGAATAAAATTGAAAATGTTAAGACAGGACATATAGGAAGTCTTGAAATTGAGGTAAGGAGATCAACATCACCTATATCCACAGTAAAGAGATTTTAGCATCACTTATTTCTGTTTTGTCTTTTGATCGGATTTGAACGGGAATTTAAGGTCCTCCACAGATTAACAGGAAAAGGTAGTTTTGAATACAACCTTGGGATGATCCAAAAGTGTGTTGTTGTTGCAGCTCTTGGAGGCAGTGCACAGATTTATTCTGGAGTGTTGAATCCAGGAGTCGTGTCCTGTCACCTTAACTGCAGTGGGAGTGGAAAGGATCATGATGGAGGGGACTTCCCATCAGGGTATGCTTAAGTCTTGGGTGTTGAGAGTCTCTTCCAGTATAAGGGTCTCAGGGCAGAAGAGAGGCTTGCAAGATGAAGTAGGCCCCAGGTCTGTTTGTGTCAGGCTGACAGGATTTGTTGGAAATGGGCCAAGGACCTCACTTGCATCCAGGCTCTTTTGGTTTCCTCATTGATTAAGATGCTATTTTTGAGGAAGGGTCTCACATATAGAAGTTCAAAGGGAGACAGTCCTTGAAACTTAGGCTTATTTCTTGCCCATATAAGGGCCACAGGTAAGAGCTATTTCAAAGGGGCCTTCTACCCTTGTGCCAGCTTGAGCAAGTGTCTCTTGAGTATTCCATTAACCCGTTCCACCTGTACTGATGATTGTGGCCACCACATGCAGTGAAACTGATACCAAATGCCAAACACTTTTGAGATTTCCCTGGGTAATTTTTAAGTGGAAAGCAGGCCAGTTGTCACTGAGGCACCCCAAACCTTGGAATAATCTCATGGACAAGGACCTTGACCATTTCTTGGGACTTTTCAGTTTGAATAGGAAAGGCTTCTATCCAACCCTTGTGGGCGTTAACCGAAACTAATAGGAACTGGCTATGTTGGCCTCCTGGAAGGTGGATGAAATCAATCTGCTAGTTGTTTCCTGGATAACTGTCTTGATATTGTACTCTTAGTGGTTTTAATTAGGCATTTTGAGTACTGGTCCTTACACACACTTCACATTTTAGCCACCTATTGTGCTACTGCATATCTTTCCCCAGGAAAGACTTGGTAACAGAAGTAAGGGTTTTTTGTCCTAAATGACAAGCATTATGGATACTTTTAATTATTTTTCATGCCGAGCCCTTTAGTAGAAAGAGGTAACCCTCAGGGGTAGCCCATCACCCTTCAGAATTAAAGATCCATCCCTAGGTCTTGGTGTGTAGAATTTCCTTGTCAGAATAAATAAGTGAGGTATTAGGCAGTAGACTGTTGGACCACAAGAGGGGTTACTCTAGCTGCCAAGAAGCAGCTGCCTTGCCTCCACATGAAATGTATACTTAGAGACAGTATAAATGTTTAGTCTCTTACCTCTTTTTTTCTCATAAAGAAATGCAATTTTTATTAGGCAGCTTGTAAACAAGACAATGTGTGAATAAAAGCAATTTCCCAGTGTATCCAAGCATTATCTTTAAAAGTAACAGTATGCCAATTCTTTTAGTTTTAAAACTCAGCACTGCATATATTAGTACCCTTTGACAAATCTTAATAATAATTCTATCTTTATGCATTAAATACTGTGCTAACAGAATAAGCCCATAGGGGTTTGTAAACCACAGGAACTTGTGTTGCTGGCAGGTTAAGGTCTTACTAAAGCTGCAGAGGGCCCAGCAAAGTGAGGCAAGGTTACCACTGAGAGAGTTTGGATGCATCCAAGAGGCGAAGCAATGCACAACCACCAACCATCCCCTCAGCACAGGGAGTTAAGCAGCTAACAGGGGTGTGTACATGTACGATTTTCACACAAAGTCTCATATTTGTCACAGGCCTGTTTCTACCTAGTGTGTATGTAAAGCTATATAAAATAGCAAACCTAAGAAATATCTTGGAAAATCGTAAACATCACGACAAATTTATCAGCAAAACTTATAAAATAACTTATTTAAATATGTATTACACAACCAATTAATAATAAGAATCTGCTAAGTCTCCTTAACAAACTGTAACTATAGTTAAACTACACAGTACAGGCAAATCTGCCCTAGGAGCTCTTTCTTTGGAGGTGGATTGCTTTCTGATTTTTCATCAAATCACAATAAGTTTGAGAATCCAGTTCCCAGGTTCTTATGGGAGGATAACTGTAGAAAGGACATCATCCAGCTAATAGCAAATGTTGTCAACCCCAATCCAAGATTTCCCTGCTGAAAGACAAGAAGTATCTCATATAAAAGTGCTGTAGCTTTATCTGTGTATTCCAGGATAAGCTTCTGTAACTCAGCATCAAGAGACATTCCAACTAAAGTTGAATCAGCCACCAAATGGATATCAAACACAGGACCAGATTTTGGAATCTGAGGTTTGTACTTAGCTGCCAGTGTATTCAGGCGTGATGATTCAATTTCTGTCTCTCTGAACATCAGTCCTAGGGTCTGTATAATTTCAATGCATGCCACCAGCTCATCAGCCCTTTGGCTTTTTTCTTTTTCTAATAGCAAGTATTCTTCTCCCACTTTTTATTTATTTCAACATACTGATATTTCCATAAAGTTGCAAGTGGAAGATCAGCTCTTCAATAAGAGCCTTTTCATATAAATATATAATATACAGAAATTATTTCAAAAGTCTGTTCACATAATGGATCCTTGGCACTAACAAAACACTGATACAAGTAATTGACTAAAATGAAACCATCACTAAACCAAGATACACGGGACACTTCATTTCAGGGAAAAAATAATCCAAATAATCCTGTGTTAGAAGAATAAAGGACATTTGTCATAGGATACTTCATCATATTCCCTTAAAGCGGGGTCTATTAAAATTTTTTAAATTGAAAAGGTTCAGGCTTAATTCCATTCGTACATTCAGTAACAATCATATCACTGGTTACATACAATTCTCTCATCATGCAAAAAGTCCTTAACTGTTTTCTAAGGTCTAATTAAGTCAAATGAGCTAATAATAGCAATTTAGTTATCATGGTGTAAGTCAGAGGTGCAGAAATTAGCAGTTGAATTATATATCCTGTTTATAGTACTGCTGCTACTCAACTACTTTCTTCACAAGTAGAACTATTAGGCATTGATAAGCAATGAGAATTTCATTATCGCAGCAAATGACAAGAGTATGTGAGAGAAAGGAGAGTGCCTAACCTCGTGACAATCTTTGTGATCCTCGTATGTGTACAAAGGAGTGGGCAATAAAGACAGCTATGTAAGGGGAAGCGGACATAGCTACACTAGAATTGCATTTATTGAAGAAATAGATTTGAAGTCTGCCCAGAGCACCAAAACAAGCAGAGCAGACATTAGTGCAAGTTAAGATGACATTTAAAACACAAAAACAAAACATCTAGTTTTGACAAGAAAAATGTCAATTCTTTCCCTGTAAGCACAAAAAAAAACCTCAACAGGTATTTTGAAGGTAGTAGCTAGAAAATATAACAGTAACTCTTATAATCCTTCTCAGTCAAACAGACCAATCACACTGACAACAACTGTTAAAAATACCTTTCAGCCTGAGTATTTATCAACCTGTATGTCCTGTTGTTCCAATTGGCTTTTGGTAAAAAGCAAAAAGCCCAATAAACATTTTATAAGAGGTACCACATCTATAAGTGATGAAAATAAATTAGTTTCCTCCCCCCAAAAGACGTTAACTTCTAACGCATAAAAGCTATATAATATCTTACACAAATCAACCACTGTTCTTACAAAAGTCAAGCAGTTTTGGATTGATGAGATTTTACTTTATTTGTGGTGAACTATGAGGCACAAGAACATATGCATGCACTAGGCATTTTCGTCTAATCAGTCTCTAAGGTCATCTTTCAGTTCTTGGCAGTATGTAATCACCTGAGATGTATCTTGATACTTAAATCATGAATTAAGAACAAGGAGCAATGTGTTATAGTAACAGGACGTCTAACTTCTATGAACTTCGTGACTTGTCATTCCGTTGATCACCGGTAGTAGACCCTTACTTTGATTCTTCAGTCGCTGGTTTTCCTTTGTCTTCCTCATCTTTTAAAATTAACGGTTTAGCGAACTTAATATGCAGTCCTTTGCAGTGCACCTTCCTTTTGCTTTCAGACTCTTGGTTCTTTTCTCTCTCTGCTGGTGACGGATCATTATCCTGTTCTCCCGTGCTTCCTTGTTCTGCAGGCTGGTACTCTGGCTCTGAGGCTTCAGCAGCAGCTACTTTCTTAGCCAAGATATCCGGAGCTGGGGCTGCAGTGGGTTCTGACTCAGTAACAGCATCCGCGTCATCACTCATAACACCTGGTAAAGGGGTGCTTGGTTCATCTATTTTCGTCGAACCGTGGCCTTTGTCAGCGGAATGGCAGGTTGCCAGTATATTCATTTCATCCCACTTCTGTGACTTTTTACTCCGCTTCTTGTGGACTCTCCCGCGGGGCTCTTCGGCCGAGGCTGCCATGGAGGAAGTCGCAGCGGCCGTGTTCTTGAGGATCCCCTTGATGGGCTGGGGTGACACCGCGGTCGAGGCCGAGGTGGAGGCTGCGGTCGAGGCCGGCGTCGAGGCCGCCGTCGCCGGGGGTTCCCGCTTTTGGCTCAGTGTTGCGGCTGGCCAGGGGAACAGAAAGAGAAACGGCGACCGGCCAGTGTAGCCGCAGAGCCAGCTCTGGGCTAAGGCTGCCTAACCAGCTGTAGTGGGAACAGTTCCCGGCGTCACCGGCACGACACAATGGCCGTGACGCCACAGTGGACGCCGCGCGGGGAGCGGCCCGCACCGCAAGCACTCCACCCGCGCCCGGGAGAGACGCCGGCCTAGTGCCTCAGCATGCAAGCAACGCCGATGCCCCTTTGGCTTTTACTGTGTAATGCATTCTTTTAGACTCCGACAAGTACTCCAGAAGTTTGTTCACTAGGAAATAAAAAAGGTCACTGGTTTTCCAGAAAAGCCTTTTCAGAATGACATTTTTCTGGGCCACTACTTTAAGCTCTGTAACTAAACAAAGTATCTCCCTCAAAGAATTGTCTTTAAGAAAAAGTTCAGATTTGAGTTGACTGAACTGCTTAATTTTCTCCTGAGATCCCCATATAAGATGTTCTCCCCTGTCCAGTTAATGAGCTTCTCTTTTAACCCCCAAATTAAGACTTTCTGGAAGGATCATCTCCATATGGCTTCTGACTTCTAATAACAGGACTGAACTCAGTAGCATATAGGGGACCTGGTAAAAGAGTAGCTTTTCAAAAAATTTTATTTTAAAAATAAAAGAAGGAAAACATTAACAGACAGACAACCTTTTACAAAATAACAAAAGAACAGTACAGACAATACAGCATTACACACAAAGTGGTAGGAAGTTAACAATGCTTGTTCTATTACATATTGATATCTTCAAAGTGGTTTCTCATGAAAACAGATAGAGACATGCAATACTGATCAACCAAGGACTCATTGACAGTTTCTTTCAGGAAAGAAA
>NW_004955562.1:2138264-2139663 GCF_000276665.1 Chinchilla lanigera
TATTTACTTGCATTGGTGTCCTACTTTTTCTACCTCTTTACTTGCTTGCACTTCTCAATGTTTCCTTTCTACTGTTGCTCTTGAAATTGTGGTCAGATTTTTCTCTGTCTAGAAGTTCTTTTAGTACTTTCCCCATGCTTGACAAATTTTTTGTTATTACTTCTGCAAGTAGTCTTTTTATGTCATTCATGTTGCCTCGTTCTTCTTTATTGACACCTGCAGTGTTATATTGGTTTTTTTTCCTCATCTTAGAGCTCTTGAATTGTTCTTTACTGGTTCCTTGTTATGTTTAAGAGATCTTTCCTTTCGTGATCTCTAGGTGCAATGCAGTCTTCAAGGTGTGAAAGTCTATCTTCAGGTTCATTCAATTGGTCTTTCCAGCTGTCACGGAATTTTTAGTTTCCTGGAGAACTGTTTGAATCTGTTTCTTGCATTCTAACTCTTTCTCATATTGTTCATTCAAAGTTTCCAGTATATTTCTGTGTTCCTCTATTTATTATATATGTCATATTTCAATATGCTGAGTAATTTTTTCATTGTGTTTGTCATTTCTTTTCTTACTGAGAGATTATTTGTGATCTTATTTCTTCTATATATGTAATTTGTTTTAAACTTCAGTTACTATCATTGCAGGATCTTCAGGTGTATGACTTCTAAGCTGTATGTCAATGTCTCCTAGAGTTGTTCTGGGTGGAGTGGAAGTCTAAGATTGCATTTTACTCCTTCATCTTGTCATTTTTGAAGTTCCCGAGGTTCCCTGAGACTCACAGTTGCTCCCATGATGGCAGCAGGAGGTGCAAAGCTGGACCTTATCCCTTCCAGGCAGCTCACAAAAGGTCCCTGGGTTCTGTGGGGTTCAGGGTGTCTTCAGAGATGACAGCAGGATGGAGAGTGCTGAGTCTCTCCCCTCCTGGGTAGCTCACCAAAGATCCCTGTGTTCCCTGGGTATCAGACCCATATTTGTGATTGCAGCAGGAGGTAGCGAATGGATGTTCTTTCCTGATCCATACTGCCAACCTCTTTTGTTTGAGTGGTGAAATGAGGCTATTTACATTGATTATTGTAAATGATATGCATTGGCTTGTCTTTGTTATGGTATTTTCTTTCTGCTGCTTCTCTAACTTCCCCCTCTGTTTATTTGCTTACACTGCCTGGTGTTTTCCTTTTGTTGTTGTTCTTCGAATTGTGGTCATTTTTTATCTCTGTCTATAATATCTTTCAGTACTCTTTGTAGCACTAGTTTGGTGTTCATAAATCTCTTCAGTTGGTCTTTGTCATGGAAGTATCTTATTTCTCCATTAATTTTTGAAAGATACTTTTGCAGGGTATATCAATCTGGGTTAGAAGGTGTTTCTTTCAGGACTTGAAATACTTCACTGGAAGCTCTTCTTGATCTGAG
>NW_004955562.1:2140968-2145639 GCF_000276665.1 Chinchilla lanigera
CCCTCTTTTCTTTTGAAGAGAGGAATTGGTCTGTCTGTCTCAATCCAAAGGCAAGGACAGAGATAGAAGTTTTGACTCTGCATCATGTCAGGGGTATTCTGAGACAAAAGTTTCCTTGTAGTTAATGAGGGAAAGGCTTACAAAGTATCAGGCCATGTTCTTTGACACCCCTGAGGTTATTATAAAAACTTGCACCTCTTTTAATTATGCTTGTCTGATGCCTATAGGCCCAGAAATTAGCCAGTCTTGTGAACAGATTATCTTCACTTCCTATGCAAGCAAGCAGGTTATTAGTGACCTGTACCTCTAAGAACCAGTGTGGTTCACTGCTGAAAGGGGCAATTGTCAAAGAAGCCTATTGAAAGGCAAGTTACACAGCTGTCAGTTTGCAACAGGTCATCAAGGCAAAATTTCCCCTAGGACCTCTGCTCAAACAGCAGAGCTCATAATTCTCACTTAGTCATTGATATTAGGAAAAGGCAAGAAATTATCTACCTATTGACTCCAAATATACCTTTCTGGTGCTACATGCCCATGCAGCAATCTGGAAGGAAAAGGGATTAGTAATTAATAAGCAATCATCTATTAAAAATGCAGGGAATTTTGTAACTCTTAGGGGTAGTCTGTCTTCCTTAGTAGGTTACTGTCATGCACTGCAGAGGATAACAAAGAGACATGTCTAAAGTCTTTTTAGGAAATAAAAGGATGACAAGGAGGAAAGAAGGTAGAAGCCTTACAGGCCCTCAAAACCCTATTTTTATTTCTAGTTTCTGAGGAACCATTCAAAGCCTTTCTCAAGAGATACGGTGCTTGCTAATTCAGTTACTCAAATTTTTCTTATCCCTAATGACTGTTTTAATCACCACTTGATTTATAGATGTCTCGGAAAATTATTATTATTATTGTTTTGGTACCGGGAATCGAACTCAGGACCTTACGCTTGCCAGGCAGATGCTTGTGAATATTTATAAGGTATCTACCACATGCTGGGCATTATTCTAGCCTCTAGAAATATAGATGTAAACAGAATGACTTGTCATAAGGGACTACATATGCAGAAACAATTAACTTTTTACTTCAATCATTAGTTTATGAAAGTGCATATATTATTTTTCATAGTATGTATTTGTGGTACAAATTGATTACATTTCTCTTGGGGAATTGGTGCATGTACATAACACTTCTTACTTCTTTTTGCATCCCTTTGCCTTCCTCTACCTTCCTTCTCTTTTCCCCTTTTGGGTGCTTCACATTTGCAGAAGCTCTATCTCAATTTTTTCCCAAATGTTGTTTTATCCTCTTTTCTCTTGACATTAAGGATTTTTCTAAAAATCTTTGCTAGTTTTGTCAGTATACATTCATTTTCCTAGTTGTTCTAATTTGTGTATCTTTTATTTTATTATTAAGAATTTTCCATGTGTTTTTAGCAAAATGTAGTTTATCATTATAAATTCTCTATTGCAAGTCCTCTGCCAATTGTTATTTTGAACAAGTTATTTTTTGCATTTGTTTATTGTAGTTAATTGTCCCTGTCATTTTTGTTTGTTTGTTTAGCTTACAGTTTTTAAGACTTTCTATGGCTAATTTCTTTGCTTATTATTGCTGTATGCTTGTAATATACAATAGTGATATTTTTGTAGGGCAACTAGTATATGCATGTAACTTATCTTGTTAATTTTCAGTACCTTTACCCACATCTCTCCATTTCCCTTTCCCATCTCCAAGGGCTTACCTTCTAGTTTTGTATTATTTATAGTTTACATTTCACATATAAGAGAAAACATGAGACATTTAACCCTGAGCCTGATTTATTTTACTCACCATTGTCATACATTTTTCTGCAAATGACATGTTTTTATTCCTTTTATGGTTGAATAATATTTCATTGTGTATGCATGTCACATTTTCTTTATCCATCATGTATTGATGGGTGTCTAGGCCATTTCCACAGCTTAGCTATTGTCAACTGCACTGCTATAAATATGGGTATGTATGTATCACTGTAATAAGCTGTCATTAATTCTTCTGAGAATATACCCAGGAAGGTTAGACCTGCAGCAAACTGTATTTCTCTTTTTAGGTTTTGAGGAATCACCACACTGATTATAATAGTGGTTTTACTAGTTTACATTATTGCCAACAATGTAGGAAAATTTCTTTTTCCTCCTGCATTCTTACAGTATTTGATATTTTTTCCATTCTTAATGATAGGTATTTTGGTTGAGGTGAGATGGAATCACAATTTCGTTTTTTTTTTTTGTTTTTGTTTTTGTTTTTTGTTTTTCTCCGGTACCTGGAACCGAACTCACGACCTTGCGCTTGCCAGGCAGGCGCTTTGCCGCTGAGCTAAATCCCCAGCCCCACAATTTAGTTTTTATTTGCATGTCTCCAATGGTTAAAAGTGTTGAATATTTTATTTCATATACTTATTGGGCCCTTGTAAATTTTAGAAGTGAGTATTTAGTTCATTTGGTAAGTTTTTGCTTAAGTTACTTGTTTGATGGGAGTTAATATAACTTATACACTTTAGATATTAATCCTCTATCAGGTGAACAGCTAGGAAAAATTTTTCTCATTGTTTATTTTGCTATGTTAATTATTTTCTTTGCTGTGCAGAAGCCTTTTAATTTGATCTAATTGAATTTATTTATTCTTTATATTATTGCCTGGGTTATTTGTGTCCTATTCAGAAAGTTTTCATCTGTAACTTCCTATGGCTTCAAGTGTTTTCTGTATGTTATTTTCTAGTAGTTTCAAATTTTCTCTTTAATATGTAGATCTTTGATCAATTATGATTTGGTTTTTGTACAGGGTAAGATATAGGGATCTAGCTTTCATCTTTTGTTTGTTTGTTTGTTTGTTTGTTTTTCTCCGGTACCAGGAACCGAACTCATGACCTTGCGCTTGCCAGGCAGGCGCTTTGCCGCTGAGCTAAATCCCCAGCCCTAGCTTTCATCTTTTTATCTTTTGCATGTGGGAATCTTGTTTGCCCAGTACCATTTGTTAAAGTGGCTGTCTCTATTGCATATGTTTTGCCCATTTGTAGAAAATTAGGTAGTTGCATGTGCATGGGTTTGTAGCTATGCTTTTTGTTCTGTTTCATTGACTACATGTGCATGTGTGAAAATACTCTATTGTTTTTGTTGCTATAATATTACTTTATAAATTATGGCTTTATAGTATTACTCAAAATTCAATATTGTGAGACCTCCTGCTTTGCACTTTTTCCTAAGGATTTTTTGTGGCCATTCTGGTTTTTCTTTAGATTTTATATGAACTGTACAATTTTTAGTCTAGCTCTGTGGAAGTATGTTGTTAGTATTTTTATAGGAATTGCAATGGTATGTAGATTGCCTTTAGCAATATGGTCATTCTGTCAATCCATAAACAAGAGAAATCTTTCTATTTTGTAATTTCCTCTCTAATTTCTTTCTTCAGTGTTCTGTAATTTTCTTTATGGAGGTCTTACTACCCTTTGGTTAATTCCTAGGTAATTAATTTTTTGAGAAATCCCCATAGAAATGCAAATTAAAACAACATTGAGATTTGTCCTGGATTTAGAAGGAATGGCTATCATCTTTTTTACACATTCCTCAGTTGATGGGCATTTGGGTTGTTTCCAAGATTTAGCTATGACAAATTGTGCTGCTATAAAAATGTATGCATATACATGCCTCTGGTATGATGTTTTCAGTTCTTCAGGAAAAGTACCCAGAAGGGGAATAACTGGGTTAAATGGGACCTCTATTTCTAATTTTTTGAGGAATATCCACATTGATTTCTAAAGTGGTTGTACCAGTCTACACTCCCACCAACAGTGGAAAAGGGTTCCTTTTTCCCTACCACCCTTTCGGCATTTCTTATTGGTTGATTTCTTGATGATAGCTATTCTCTCTGGAGTATTACTCAGCCATAAAAAAGAGAAACTTGAAGCTTTTATAGGTAAATGGATGCAACTAGAGACCATACTCATAAATGAAATGAATCAGACCCTTATGTGTGAAGATCACATTGTCTCCCTAGTGTAAGAATCTGAAAGAGTAAATAAAATCCAAAAGGTACAATAGATATTGTGAAAGAGAAACAAACTGCTCAAAGGGAAGGAACAATTGGAATGAGGGAAAGGAAAAAACAAAGAAAGAAGGAAGGGAAAATATATATGTATATACAAGAATAGGTGGCATAATTGTACTGCTGATTTTTATTGATTTATTGAAAGGAACAGTTAGTGCTTAAATTTTCTTCTTTTTAATATTTTGACCAATTTTGCATGCTTATATTTGGTTAAATGAACAATTAATTTGAAGACAACAATATGCAATGTAACAACCACTGTTGAATTACTATCATCTTGTTTAGTGAAATTTTGTATTATTTCTAACATTCTTATTACTTTTTATTGAGTTAAAAACTGTTCCACATAAATACAGCACCTTGGAGTGAGTGTTGCTGGAGCTGCTGGACACACGGTTCGAGTCTGTGCTTGGCTCACACCGCCATGGTTGCCAGCTGAAGCTCGAGGAGAGAGCCAGGTATTTCCCATCTACATCCTGAGGGCAGAGCAGGCAAACCAGGACTCCACCGACATTACAGACTGAGTCTGTCCCCTCCCTGCACCCGCAGCAGAGAGAAGGTCCTCACTCAGAAGCCCTAGGGACTTCTCTGGCTGGG
>NW_004955562.1:2151652-2167574 GCF_000276665.1 Chinchilla lanigera
TTTTGTGAAAGGTTGTCTGACTGTTAATGTTTTCCTCCTTTTATTTTTAAAATAAAGAAAAATACAGCACCTTAAAAATACTGGCTATCCTGATAAAATCATGTAATAACAAATACTACATACACTGTGAACATAAAAGAACACTTCTGCAGTGTTTGTTGTAATGGAAACTAATAAAATCACCACGGAAAACATTATGGGGATTTTACAGAAAACTAAAAATAGAAATTCCATTCAAGTCAGCAATTCCCTTTATAAGCATCTCCTCGAAGTGTTAGAGAGATAGTATGAGAAAACTACATTTATTCATGTACAAAAGTCTACATTTAACAAGTAGAGTCATGTTAGCCTTTTTTGGAACATTGTCAAAACCTTCCAAACCCGGAATTACAGACTCAGTTTCCTCTGACTCCAATTCTTAGAGAACCATTGACCTCAATCTCTTATGGCCAGCAGTAGAACTCTTCTTATTGAGCACTTCCTGTCCATATAGCCTGCTCACAGTGTATTGGAACACAGCTGTCAATGATTTTGTCCCATATATTTTTCACCCAGTAATGACCTCTTGCAGACTAGGCTTCATGAAATTTTCCATTAAATCAAGTGTTAATTGATGACTTATAAAACAGGAGTGGCAGCAAAAATCGTGACACTTAAGAATGATGTTACACACAAAAGTGATAAGAAGTTAGAGGCATCAACATTCAGAAAACATTAATTTATCTCACACCAGTGCAATAAGTATGTGCATTAACACACTGATGTATTGAAGTGTGAAGATTCATATTAGACACAGCCAGATTCATACTTTATGAAGTGCACATATTATTCATGTGCTCTGTCTTTATTCCAATTGCTCATTCATCAATAACTCTCAAGTTCATTTGTTTACCTGTTGTCCAAGTGCCCACTGTTTGGCTCCAACTGCTGCTTCTCTACATTATTATTTACTTTAAGTATTAATGCCAATATGATTTACTTCTATTTAATTATATATAAATATTATGTTTTAATAATTCAATATATTTGTCACTTGTTGCCACTAGCATGCTATAGGCATCCATATGACTGAAGACCTTTTCTGTTTTTACTTTTGGTTTGTGAGAGAGGGTCTCACTATGCAGTTCAGGCTGGCCTTGAACTCCCAGCAATCCTCCTGTCTCTGTTTCCCAAGTGCTGGGATTAAGGCATGCACCGCCATGCCTGTCCATGAAGAGCTTAACTCGGGCCTAGTTTCAGGGTATGGGGCACATTACACGCATCATGAAAAATCATACTATGATTTATCTTCCCGGTAGGTCTTATTTTTAGGGAAATATTGTAAATAAGTGCTATGGCTTGTGTTTAGGTGTCCCCTCAAAGCCTCATAGAGTCATAGGTGGAGCTTTTTCAGAGGTAGCTGAAGCTGCAATGTATGACTGATTCATGGTGCAAAACTGGGATTAAGGGTCCTAGCATTAAGGGTGGGTGGTTACTAAATTAGTCCACTGATTGATTTAACACCATTTTAATCCCAGTAGCCTCGATAGAATATAAAGGGGGAAGAAAAAAGTTGCTGACCTTCCTTGCTTGCTTTGCTACCTTCTGCCCACTGTGAACTGTTTCTTCTCAGCAATGCATATCTGCCATGCCATCCATCCTTGAATTCAGCCAATTATGGACTGAAACTTCTACAAACTATGATCTAAATAAACATTTCCTGCTTTCACCCTGGGTGCTGGGCATTTTGTCTCAGCAACATGAGAAAACTACCTAATACATTAAATCCCCAACTTTTAAACGTGTTCCATTCCAGGACAACATGCATAAATTGAACTGCTTTGTAACCAACAATGTGAGTCTTACAGTGCGCACTTGTGACAGTCCAGAACTCAAATATCTGTAAGTCAGGGACTCATGGTATTTTTTTTTTTAATACTAATAGTTTGTAACATTCAGTAATTAAAAGTTCTATATAGTAGACATGGGATGAAATTTACCTTTTATTTATATGTGTTCTCTCTTTTTGTACTGGGAATAGAACTTGGGACCTTGCACTTACCAGGCAGGGTGCTTGTGCTGCTGAACTATCTTCTTCTATATTTTCTGAGTTCTCAAAATGCATACACTCAGCATCAGCAGGTCCCTTCATGAACAACAAAACTAAGCACTATGAGAGACCTGCTTCCATGTCTTCAGAAAATGCAATCAAAAAATGAAAATGCATATGCCTGAAAATACAAGGCAGCTAGTAATCAAAGAAACTGGCATCAAAATATTCTTTGGCACACTTTTTTGTTCATCAGATTGGCATAGAGATATAGGAAAAATTGGCAGCTGCAAAACAGCCCTAGGCGAGCTGTGCAAAGGTAGAGAAAACAATTTATTTTGAAGGAAGGGTGTGTTTTTTTTATAAAGGGGAAGGAAGGGGGGAAAGAATAGAGTTGCACCCACCTGTGTCATCATACTGCCACCACATGGCCAAGTTTTAATAGGAGAAGAGAGACCCAGATAGATAGTCTCTTTGGCCCTTCTGCTCTTTAGTTCTGGAGTGCTACACTGAGGGACTAGAGTAAACATAAACTGGAACAGTAAAGTAATTTCCCTCCCTCCTTGTACATAATGGAGGTGCTCCTGGAGCTGATTTGCAATCACATGTGCTTCTAGAAGCCTGGCATATGCTTGGACCTGGAAACCAGAGACTCAGCAGCCAGAAACTTCTGCTGTAGTAGCCCTGTAATTAGGGAGTGCCTGGGCAGGAGTCCTAGGGCTGACTTGGAAAGTGTGAATGTGTTTCTTAGGACTGTCAGGAACTTGCCAGCTCTGGAATAACCATGGCTTCAACATATTTTGTAGAAGGTTGCTTCTGTTCCTCATGGTAGTCCGTATTAGTGGGAGAAATGAGGGAAAGGAAGAGGACCACTTTCCTTTTCCAGCCTCCAGGAGTCATGCAAAGGTGCACAGACTTTCTTGCATTATTCATTAAATGAATCTCATTATGCTGAGTGCATAAGTGTAGGGAACTCAGAAAAATATGAACCGGAAGGGAAATTGCATCCTAGCTCGATATATACATATATACATTTTTATCCCTTTCACTTTCTTCTCTTCTCCTTTCCCCCAACTAAGTGTTTTTCTTAACAGCAGTTTCTTACCCTTTCACAATATCTATTATATGTTTTGGATGTTATTTATTCTTTAAGATTTTCACTCAAGGGAGACAATATGATGTTTACACATGCGATTCTGATTTATTTCATTTATGTGTATGGTCTCAAGTTGCATCCATTTACCTATAAAAGCCTCAAGTGTATCCTTCTTTATAGCTGAGTACTACTCCATTGTAAAAAATGCCACATCTTTTTTTTATTCATTCCTCTGTTGATGTGCATTTGGGTTGTTTCCAAGATTTAGTTATTATAAATTATGCTGCTGTTAACATGGGTGCACATATTGCTGTGGTATGATGTTTTTAATTCTTCTGGGAAAATACTCAGAAGAGGGATAGCTGGGTCGAATGGGACCTCTAATCCTAGATTTTGAGGAATCTCCACACTTATTTCCACAGTGGTTGCACCAGTCTACACTCCCACCAACACTGGAGAAGAGTTCCTTTTCCTGAACAACCCTGCCAGCATTTGTTATTGGTTGATTTCTTGATGATAGTCATTCTTTCTGTGGTGAGATGGAATCTCAGTGTTGTTTTAATTTGTATTTCTCTAATGAACAATAATGTTGAACCTTTTTTCTTATATTTATTTGCCATTTCTATTTCTTCATCTGGGAGATGTGTATTCATTTCAGATGCCTAATTTTGAATTGAGTGTTTGAATTTGGGGAGCCTGACTTTTTTCTGTTCTTCCTATGTTCTAGATATAAGTATGTTTTCTGAGGGACACCTGGCTAAAATTTTTCATGCTCTTTGGGTTTTCTTTTCACTCTGTTGGTGATTTCTTTTGATGTCCAAAATCTTTTTAATAGGATGAGATCCCAGTTATTGATGCTTTAAAGTACTTTCTGTGAAGTTTGGGTTTGGTTCATGACCTCTCTGCCTACTCCTATGTCTACAAGATTTCTACCTACTTTGTCTTCCAGTAGATTCAGTGTATCTGTTTTGTTATTTAGATTTTTGATCCATTTTGATGTTAGTTTACTGCATGGTGGTAGACATGTGTCTAGTTTTAGTCTTGAGCATATGGAAAGCCAGTTTTTTTATAGCACCATTTATTAAAGGGGCCATATTTTTTCCAGTGAACATATTTGGCCACTTTGTAAAAAATAAGGTGGCTGAGTGTGTTTGTTGTTGCATCTGTATCTTGTAATCTGTTCCACTGATCCACAGGTCTATTTTTGTGCCAAGACCATGCTGATTTTATCACACTCCCTTTGTAGTACAATTTCTAGTCTGGATTAAGATGCATCCTGCCTTGCCTTTGTTGCCTAGGATAGCCTTTGCTATTCTAGGTCTCTTCTGTTTCCAGATGAATTTTAAGAATGTTTACTCTAGATCTTTGAAGTATTCTAATGATATTTTGATCAGGATTGCTTTATTCTGTGTAACAGTTTTGGTAGTATGTCCATTTTCACAATTTTCATTCTTCTTATCCATGAGTAAGGGATATCTTTCCATTTTCTGATAGTCACTTCAAACTTCTTTTTCAGAACACTGTAATTTTCAATATAGAGATCTTTTACTTCTTTTGTTAGATTGATTCCAAGTTATTTCATTATTTGTAATGCTGTTGTGAAGGGTGTGATTTTCTCTAATTTCTTTCTCAGTGAGTTTGTTATTTCTGTACAGGAATGCTATTGATTTTTTAGTGTTGACTTTGCATCCAGCTAAGTGACTGAACTTGTTTACTAAATCCAGAAGTCTTTTCATAGAGTTTTTGGGGTCTTCTTCGTAGAGTGTCATGTCATCTGCAGATAATGATAATTTAACTTCTTCCTTTCTATCCTTATAACTTTTATTTCTCTTTTATATTTTTTATAACTTTTATTTCTCTCTGTTGTTGAATTTCTCTGACAAATGTTTCCAGAACTATACTGAACAGGAGTGGTGATAGTAGACATCTTTGTCTTGTTCCTGATTTTAGAGTGAAAACTTTCAGTTTTTGTCCATTTAGTATGAAGTTGGCTGTTGGTTTACCCTGGATGGCTTTTATCAGATTGAGGTCAAACCATCTATTTTGATTTTCTGTAGTGTTTTTATCACGAATGAATGTTGGACTTAATCAAAACCTTTTTCTGCATCTATTAAGATGATCATGTGATTTTTGTCTTTGGCTCTGTTGATATGGTGTATATTACATTTACTGATTTGTGTATGTTGAACCAGCCCTTTTTTCCCGAGATGAATCCCGCTTGGTTATGGAATATACTCTTCTTGATTATTTAATGCATTCTGTTAGCTAGTAATTTACTAAGAATTTTTGCTCGTATGTTCATTAGGGAGATTGGCCTGAATTTCTCTTTTTTGTTTGGGTCTTACTCTTGTTTTGGTATTAGGGCAATACTTGCTTCCAGAAGTGAGTTACAGAGTGTTGCTTCCCTTTCAAGTTTACTGCAGTGTTTGAGAAATATTGGCCTTAAATCTTCTCTAAATTTCTTGTAGAATTCAGCCATGAACCTATCAGCACCTGGGCTTTTCTTTCTTGGTAAGTTTTAATTCTGTTTTCAATGTCTTTCACTGATATGAGGCTATTCAGAATTTTTGTATCTTTTTGATTCAGCCTTGGTAGTTCATATATTTCTATGACAATGTTTACTCACATGAAGGTAACATAAAGTCAGTAGTTGACAAAAGAGAAGAAGAGGGCGAGTAGAGTAAAACAAAAATAAATGGTAGAGCTCACTGTTGACTAGTATTGCTAATGTTGCTAATGGGCTATTTCCACACCTCTCGTTCTGCCTATGCATTGTGTGCATCTTAGTCAGGGAACTACTGTGTCACTGGTGTTCCTGCTGGTCTCTGGTCCCTGTGTTTTAGCAGTGGAGGGAGGGAGGAGCCAAACTCATCCTCCTTTCCCCAGCAATGCCATCCTGGGAAATGGAGGAAGGGAGGAGCACGAACTCACACTCCTCTCACCAGCTACACTGTCAGACACATAATCACATGGCACCTCTCATTTGAGTAAGACAAAATACAAATAAAAAAGAGAACAAATGGATAGAAGGAGACAAGTGGATGGATCTCTTGCAAATGCAAATAGGTCCAAGAGACCAAGAACAAGGGATGAGAGTAACAGGAAGGCAAATAAGTAGAATAAAGATATCCCATGTACAGGAAACTAATGACCTCAATGAATATAAAAATTATATGACCTAAACATGTACTAAGAGTGATATCAATGTCGTGATTTATGTCTAGATGTCCCACCAAATCATCATGCAGTCATGGAAGGCAGTTGTTTTTGTAGGTAGGTGAATCTAGAATTTGTGACTGATTCATAGTGCAATGCTGGGATTAAGTGTGCTGGGATTATGGCTGAGTGATTGCTGGATCACTTCACTGATTGGACTGGCATTGCCCTAATCCCAGCAGGCTGGATAAGATACGAGGGGCAGAAAGAGGCTTATTTCCCTCTTTGTTTTCACTTGTTGATTTTGTTGTCTTCCATTGCAGTGAACTGTTGCCCCTTTGCTATGTGCCACTCTGCCTTGGAGCCACCAATTATGGACTGAAACCTCTACAAACTGTGACCTAAATAAACCCTTCCCCCTTTAACTCTTGGTGTCCAGTATTTTGTCTTAGTAATAAGAAAAGTAATTAAGACAATCGACAAGAATGAAAATGAGGAAAGCAAAATTAAATAAGGAGGGAGAGAGTAGACAGGGAAGGCATTTAACAAAAAGAATTAAGGTGTATTATATACACGTTACCCACTTCCCAAGATGATTGTAAACTGCCTGTACTGCAAACACGTACTAATAAAAATTTTTTTAGGAATAAAAAATATTCCCAAGTCACAGTCCTGGAATATGTACATGATACACTGTTGTGTCCTCTCTCAAAAAGGCTCTCCTGCCAGGGCCCTTGCACCCTGCCATAGTTTTTAGCAGACAGAGATTGCAGGGTTTCTAAGTCTAAGGCATAACTTTTCAGTCTTGAGGTAAAGTATTTGGGCCTTATCATAACTAAGGGAACTCAAAAATTGGGGGAATAAAAAATTAAACTGATACTTTTCTTCCATAGCCCGAGATCCTGAAACAACTAAGATGATTCTTAGGAATTACCAGTTTTTGGCATCTCTGGACAGCAGTCTATTGTGAGATTGCACGACCTCTATTAGTTTATGAAGAAAGCCCAAAGTGCAGATATTATATTTTAATCTGAAAATATAATTCCCAAAGTGCATTCCAAAAGTTTAAATAAGCACTTTTTTTCTGTTTTCTTTTCCAGTACTGGGAATCGAACTCACGACCTTGTGCTTGCCAGGCAGGCGCTGTGCCACTGAGCTAAATCCCCAGCCCCCTAAATAAGCATTTCTTAATGCCCCTGTACTAACCCTCCTGACAGGACATCGTTTCAATCTATATGTTGATAAAAGGTGTTGCACAGCTTTGAGAGTGTTTATGCAGGCTCAGAGACCTACCAAACAGCTGGTAGAGTAGCTGTGGCATAAATGAGACATGACAGTAGAGGGACGGCATGTGTGCCTTAGGGCTGTCACCTCTGTGGCTCTTCTTGTGGCAGAAACATCCAAACTGACTTTAGACAAATATCTCCATGTATAGACACCTCACAATGTGGCAGGACTTCTTTTCTCCAAAATGAGCCAATGGCTATCAGATATCTGGTTTCTTAAATATCAGAATCTATTTCTGAAAGGATAAGCCACCCAAGTAAAGACATGCTGTAACTTTTCTACCAGAGAAAGACATTTATGCTCTGTCACCTTTCCACCAGAGAAAGAAATAAGGCTAAAAGACATGACTGCAATCACATGATTCTCCACACATACACAGGCAGGAATGATTTATTAGACACGCCCCTTTCCTTACTCTCATTTAATCCTTCTTTGTGATAGCCATTTCTTCATAAAAATAGGACAAAAAGGGCAGGATACGCCACAGTGACACTACATAAGACACTCAAAAGGTCCTCATTTGCTCCTGTGACTACCACCCAGCTGACTGAAAAGTTTACAACTGAGTAAAAGACAGAAAGTCAATATCTATACTGATTCAAAGTATGCTTCCCTAATGCTGCATGCCCATGTAGTTATAGGAAAAAAGAAAAATTATGTAACAGCTAATGGGTTTTCCATAAAATATAAGGAGATAAATGAACTTCTATCATCTGTCTATGTGTCTTCCAAGGTAATTTACTATAGAGGGCCTCAAGAAAGAATTGATCTGAAAATAATCAACTGGCTGACACAGCTGCAAAAGAAGCTGCTTGAGACCCCGTCCCTTCAGGCTTCTCTGATTAGAAAAAAGATCTCTTGATCAGACTTGGTGAAAATATTATCAGTCAAAAATTAAATGGGCTTCCTCCCATGGATGTCAGTTCCTTCTGTCAGCATGGTTACAATCAGATGATTATAAATTGCTCCTTACTGGTACCAATCAATGGAAAGTTATTGTCTGTACATGAAAGCTTTCACTTGTGGAGAGACAAGATCCACTAGAGGGTCTCAGTGTTATTCATAGGAAAGATACTCTTTCAGACAATACAACAAATGATTAAGACATGTGAGCTCTGCCAAAAGAACTATCCCCTTAATAGAACTATTATTCCTCCATGTGTACATACACATGGCAAATAATATCCTGAAGGAGATTGGCAGCTTGATTTTACCCATATGCCAAAAATAAGGAAAGCCAGGACCTATTGCTCTGGATAAATACTTTTACTAATTGGGTTGAGGCCTTCCCTTGTAGAACAAAAATATACAAGAGGTAATAAAAGATTTAGTCTCAAAAGTCATCCCCAGATATGGATTTCTTAAGAATTTACAGAGTAAAAATGGGCCTTCTTTTAAAACAAAACAGTTACACAGGATGTCTCTCAGGCATTGTGCACTGACCTTCATTGTGCCTAAAGGCTACAGTCATCAGAGAAGGTAAAAAAAAATAAATAAGACCCTAGAGACACTTCTGCAAAATGGCCCAGTAAACCTACCTACAGAGGTCTATTTACTAAGCTTAGCTCTTATTAAACTAAAAAGTCAAACTCTAAGCCTCAGTCTTTGAGATGCTTTATGGACATCCTTTTCTCAATAATGACTTTCTCTTTGATATAGAAATGGATTGTCGGTGTAAAGTTGGTTTCTGTGTGGGATGACAGGTCCCGAGAATGAGGTCCAGCGGATGAAAAGGAAAACAAGAGAGATAGTTATGGGATCAGGGGGCTACAGCCTCTAGGACTGGAGCCTGGATTACAATTTTCTTTAGCCTTTTATTGGGATTCTCACAAAAAGCAGGGACAGGGGAAATGGGAGGAATTGTTAACTGGATTAGTGAGGGCAATACAGTTTAATTATCCCAGGAACTGAACTTTGACTTAGCTAGATATCATGTCATCATTCCTTCGGACATATCTCAGCAAAGCATCTAGTGTTGTCCCAGCGGCTTTCCACAGGGATGAAGGTCCTGCTTTCATTTCCTTTTACACTAATGCTTTTGCTAAACTTCCTCCAGAAACAATCATATGCCTTGGTCAGGCTCAAAGACCCACACGGATAATACATTGAAAGGTAAAGGATAGAATGCCCTTCTCCATAATAGATGCTTGTTATAAGGTATCGCCTCACTGGCTAAATTCCAACCAACTCTTCAACAGCTAATAAGAGCTCAATTAAATAAAAGGAAAATCCCATATTCCACCCTGGAGATTTAAACAAACTCTCTCCCCTCATCATCTTCCCTAAGACCCACTTGAAAGTATGATACACTGTGATCTTGTTAACACCATCAGCTGTGAAAGTAGCAGGCCCCAACTCCTAGATACATCATACTTGACTCAAGCCTTGGGAACCAGACACTGTTCACGAGTGTGAACAATCCCCTGAATACTCCTGTGAGTACATAAAAGACTTAACATTCTTTTAAAAATGTCTTCAGATAAGAAATTGTGTGGGGAGCAGCTGAGATGGAGATTGACCACATATCTGGGGCTAGAGCAAGGCTAGTCCCAAGAAAATGGAGGGCCAGAGCCAAGCCAGTTCCTGGGACATAGGCTGCCAGAGGCAGATGATGTAAACAAGTTGACCTCTAGTTCAGTGGCATATCACCATGTGTCTGGCCTTACTGTTCCTCCCTGTTAACTACAGCACAGATAGCTCTGAAAATAATTCATCTTCTATGTTCTCAGCAAAACACTGACACCTTGCACCTTTCCTTGCACAGTAAAAAGGGGGGAAGCACACCATCATGTGTTTCCTCCATTTTTACTGTATATAAATAAAGACACATACCATGCTGGGTAGTTGCTGCCTCTACATTAGAGGAGTCAGGTCCCACCTTTCCTTTCCTTTCCTTTCCAGCTTTCCTTTTATTATGTATCTAGTTTTTCCTTAATCTCTCAGCTTGCCCACTCAGGACCCTCCTGGCTGAGTGGGTCATGGTATAATTGAAGATGTTACTCTTAGCCCTTTTACTAACTACTGTCATAGTGCTTAAAGGAGAGTCCAATTCCTTTTTAGTGTTGGCATAAAAATGTGTACTTATTACAACATGGATATCTGGCTTACTCCTCTTGTCAAGTATATAAGGATTTCCTTGATGGGTATCCCCATTTGAAGGAGATAAGTAAGATAAAGTACAAGTCTACATTGATGACACAGGCACAAGTGCAGAAGTTCATAATATAGCCCACTGATACAAGGTACCTGAGGTGCTAATAAACTCCATTTATCATGATCTTAGACATAAATGGATTTTTTTTCTAAAAATGCCTCTAAAGTCACTGTATAGGTTCTAATAAAACTCCTACTAATCAAGAGTAAGGGACCTATAATGAGATCCAATAATTATGGATATCAAGATGGCTACTTTCAGATATGATATAATTATATGTGGTTAACTCCCACTACAGAATGCCGTAATAAAGAGGCCACCTTATGCTGAGAGCAAAAAAGTCACTCCTATTTTCATTGGCCTAATTCTACTAAATACTTGGAGTGGACACCCCCAAGCAATGTATGCACATTGTCACTTTGCAGGTTGAAGACTTGTTTGCAACAGACTGGCTTAATCACCCTAAAATTAGATGAAGAGCCCCCAATAGCACTTATTGGTCCCATGAAATCAATTTGTGGCCCTGACAAACCCCTTGGTAGGTAGAGAGATTCCCACTAATATTTGCATGGCTACAGGGCAGGAATTTCAAAAATATCAATCTACCCACCAACTTACTCCATCTACAACACAGATCACCTAGGAATCTGTTTCACTGATATGACCATTTGGCTACTATCTTTGTGCGTTCACTGGGTTTGGAGGATTTCATGCAGTACATTGAAGCCTTGACTTGTTATATTCAGTGGATCTTAAATTACACCTTGACTGGGATCTCTCTTCTGAATAAAGATGTCAGATTAATGAGACAAGCTTTTTTTTAATATTGGATCATCTCAGACTTCCTAATAGAAGGACAAGAGAGAACCTGTGCACTTATAAAAGCGAAACGTTGTGTGTACATTCCTGAACTTTCCACTAATATCTCAATGGCTGTTCAAGATATTATAAAAGAGGTTAATTGTATGTCATACCTTGAAGCTCCCTGGATCTTTTCTTAACCTTCTCTGTGGAAGGCCATCACTGGCTTTTCCTGTGCAAGCATTTGTTGGCCATACTATTAAAAGTCTTGTTGATATTACTTGGCCCATACATACTGTTATGGATTTAGCTAGATGCCTCTCCCCCAAGCCTCATGCATGCATAGGTGGGGCTTTGTGGAGCTGGTTGGATCTAGGGCATGTGATCCTGGGATTAATGGTGTGTGGTACCAAATTAGTTCACTGATTGGAATTAGCTTAGTTCTTGATGTGGCTAATGGGAAGGCCCAACTTCAGTGTGGGTGGCACCACTCGTATTAGTCATTGCTTACAAGAGTTTGCATGGCTGGGGCAAGTCTCTTCAGAAGACTGCACATATTCTGAATCAGATTTAATGCAGGGCACAGAAATTAATAAGATTGGCCTACAGTGGCCACCCATAGAGTCAAATATAGGAGTGTGAAATATCTGTCCACATGGTGGAAATCTGAAGGATCCAGCTGAAGGCCTTGAGCCCATGGCAATGTCCCATATGAGTCTGCATCAGGAGGCTGAAGGATCCACTAGAAAGGACCAATGGATCTGCGTTGGGAGGTCAAAAGGTTGGTGCTAGAACCTAAAGAGTCTGTGCGGGAAGGCCAAAAGGCTGGTGCTGGAAGCTGAAGAATGTAAAGCAGGTGATCATGCTTCAGGAGAAGGTAAACACTAGAGGTCCTCCGAAGAGACCAGCTGAAGCGCTTCTAAGGAAAATCATTTGAAATCCTTCCTTCCTGTTCTCCTTTTATACTGATCTGACAACAACAATCCTTCTTATAGTGGGTCTTCCATGCCTGCAACCATGCTGACTCATGAGCTGGGCATTCCCCACTCAAGGTGACAATTAATAAATTAACCTCCACCTCACCCAAAAGGCTTGTCTCCTGCATGGGATAAAGGAAAAGATAGGTTTGCTGCTTGCTGCTCCTACTGCCTACTGCTTTTTGTCTGCTTTGCCATGGACAACTTCCTCCCTGAGATTCTCAACCTGCAGTGAACCCACTATAAACTGTGAGCTGAAATAAACCTTTCCTCCTTTAATTTATGAGTGTTGGGGCTTTTGTCTCAATGAAGAAAACTAAGGCACATATGTAACTGTTTCTTTAGCTTTGTCTCCTCCAGACTTAAACATATATGTCTACACAGATAAAAATGCCTGGCTTCTGTATAAGGCCTCTAGATAGACCCTCTGAGGAATATCTCTCCCTACCATGACTACAAACCCCTATGTCCCAAAATAGCCTGAGCAGTGTATTATAGGCAGCTAAGTTAATAAATATTAATAGGTAGTCAGACAGTGATGGGCTCTTGAGAGGCTCAGTGCAAAAGATGAAAATATATTAAAACCATGGGCAGAAAAGCAGGTGAAAAAGACTAGGCCGCATGACAAAGATACAATGGCCAGGCCTCAATGCTTTGCTAGGAGATAAACAGTAACTTGGGAATTATACTTTAATTATCATGACCTGGTCCAGTAAGTCCAAATAGATACCGGATGGCCACATGAGTGACCAGAACAACTGGATCCATCACTTCCCAAAAGTACTTTTGTTCTTTCTATGTTAGAAGTTATAGGTAAGCTAAAGTTAGTTCTGCTAGCCATGCATCATTGCTACTTGCCTCGCTTCCCTATTCGATCAGTATTAGCTGAGCTGCCATACTTATAATCTTATTGGTTGATTATCATTTGGCCCATGTTGTGCCTTCTTCATTATTTTGCTCTATAAGACTTTAAAAAGTGACCTCTGTGACAACCCACTTTTGAGATCGCTCCTGTCTCTCAGGAGCTATCTCTTAATAAACCTTTCCTACTCAACTTCCATTGTACTTTAAAACTCATTTTCCCATACTCAGAGAACATAAATTCAGCACATCTGAAATGTAGCAGGGTGAGAGTTCTATTTGTCCTATAGCAGTTGCACTGTCCTTGCTGCCTTGATGTCCAGAATTGGTTCAAAATATTTACTTTTCATGGTCATTTTCACCCTAGAGATGAGCCACAAACTGCGCTGTGCCAGATATAGGGGGAAAAGTGGATGCGGACATGCCTTAAACATTTCCTAAGCCTCCATTTCATTGGATGAGACTGAGCAGCAGCATTCACCATATTATTGATCACCAGATGTTATGGTTTCTACCGTGTGTAGACTTACTCTCACCCACCCTCAGCCTAAAACTCTCCAAGCTGTAGCTTTGGGAGTTGCTAGATCGTGGGGATGTGACAGTGGATTAGTCCACTGACTGGTTTAGCATAGTTCTGGGTGTGGACGATGGACTTAATAAAGAGGGACGAAGCACTCTGGGTTTGGGTGGCACCAGCCAATAGGCTTGCAGCCTCAATAAAACAAAAAGGAAAAGATCAAGGCTTGCTGCTGCCTGCCTTGCACGTCATGGACTGTTTCTCAACGGCCCTGTCCCTCTGCCATGCCACACTGCCTTGGAAACAGCCAACTGGGGATTGAAATCTCTACAAACTGTGAGCTAAAATAAGCCTTTCCTCCATTACTTTGTGGATGTTAGGTATTTTGTTCCACCAAAGAGAAAGTAACTAAGACACAATAGTAAAGGCACTGTGGAAAGAGGACTCCCATAACTGCTTCAGAAAGTAGCAAGACTAGCAAGGGAAGGGGAAGTAAAAAAATTAAAATGTTTTATGTACTTGTACCAACTCCCCCCCATGAATGTAATCATTATACACTGCAGACATATACCAATAAAAATACAATAAATGGATAATTAAAAAAGAAAGTGGCAAGAGCAATAGCATGAGTGTGTTATGTGCTAGAGGGACATTTACTTTTTTTTTTTTGAGACATGGTCTTGCTATGTAGTTCAGGCTGACCCTGAGCTATATAATCCAGTATGGCCTCAAAGTCACAGCAATCCTCCTGACTTAGCCTTGCAAGTTCTAAAATTACACTTGTGTACCCCCATGCCTGGCTACAGGGGTAGTTTTTTTGAGGTTAATCTTGACAGCCTTTCTTTTACTTTAATCATGTATTAAAAATTTAAACGTTAACTCTGTGCCATGATTGCCCTTTCTATGTATGTGATATCTATCTATCTATCTATCTATCTATCTATCTAACTATCTATCTACCCATCTTGTGGTCCAATGAAAATAATGCTCTCCTTGATGAATCTTTGTTAAAGTCTGTGGTGCCCTGCTAAGCAAGGCCTGCCATTTGACCTGACTCTAGCAAGAATCATGGCAAGAAATATATAGTTAGGCAACTTGGATATTTGGTCACCCCTAATGTCTGATAATGTTCTTCCTCCCCCAACTTTCAAACCTAATTATAGGCCTTGCTTTGATAAGATTAGTGTAAGAACAGCTTAGCAAAAGCTCCCCTGTGCTTGATATTGCTTTTAGTAACTTTCCATGAGCAACCCTTGTCTCTTGGATTGTTGGATGTAAATCTCCTAGTTTTCCCTTATTCAGTATTAAGCTCAATCTGCCTTCAAAAGCCATAGTTCACCCCCATTTTGATGGCACTATTAAAATTTAACCTCATTTATATTGATTTACTTATTATTATTATTTTTTTTTACAAAAAGACTTTATATTTATGGTCTACAACATGGTGAGGATATATATATATTCAAGAGACCTCCAGGAAGAGGGCACAGTAGTGAGCATCAGAGAAAGAGCCTCTCTGAGATTTGGTGTCCAGACGCTGGAACGTAGAAATGTGAGGAGAAGGAGGAGGAAAGTGGGTCTCTGGGACCCCGGAAGGATCTGAAGCAAGAATTGAAGGTGACAGGGACAGCAAAGAGTAATTCCAACAAAGAAGGAGTAGGTGGCAGGTGGCAGGTGGCACTTTCTCCTTGAGCCTGGACTCACTAGTTAGGAAGGGCAGCTCAAATCTTCAGCTGTGCAGTGACTACTGGTGACCCCAGAGGCCTTCACAAAGAAACATTGCAGTGGAATGGAGCAGTCATGCAGCAGACTGCAGTGACTGGCGAGTTATTAGGGTTCAAACATCACACAGCAGAGGGCAATTTGGTGGGAGCCATCTTAAAGAGGACATAGCTAAGCTCAGAACCTAGAGAAACTACTGGCACCATCTGACAGCTCCCATTGTCAGGGTAAAGGAGCCAAGCTCAGGTCAGCAGGAAGTCAGGGAGCTGATTTCAAGGTGGCAGGAAACCAAGTTCAAGTCAGTTTAACTAAACGTACAGGC
>NW_004955562.1:2183011-2184097 GCF_000276665.1 Chinchilla lanigera
TCTTTCTCTTTCTTGTTTCCTTGTCTCTCTCATTTAGGCCTGCAAACTCAGGAGACTCATCATATGGCCCTTAGGGTGTGGTTCCAGCTTTTGCCACCATGTTGGAGAGAGGAGGAGAATTCATGGCCTCTGTGTTTTTCTTTCACCTGTAGGAGGCCAACAGGCCCCCTTCATGTTTATTTTCCCTTTTCTTCTCTTTCCAATTTCGTGTCACTCTTTGTGGATACAAATCATTAAAGAACATCCAGAGAGCCTGTTATTAACCAGTTGTAGAGCAGATCATTCAGGTACCATAGGAACTGAGAAGGGTACAAGAAATGACATCTCAGGGAAGAAATACAAATCCCAACATGGCCCACTAAGAACAGTGGAGCTGTTTGAGGGAAGTGGTGGTTTTGAAGTTAGTGTTGCTGGAGAAGTCCAGGAGCAAAAGGAAAATGCTCCACATCTAGGAGATTCTGGAAGGTGACGTTCATGTAGTGCTAGCAGGCTGCTGGGAACGAGTTTGAAATCATCAGCCCAGAGTCAGGATTGAGTTTAGTGTAAATAGGTTTGCAATTGGCAAATACAAAGCTGCAGAAGGTTATTCCATGATTGTATACATGGATTGCATGAATTAAGTCATATGTTTTCAGGCAGATTTTCTTAGAAGGATTTGCTCATCGTTAGACAAGAAAATACTGGGAAGGAGGGGAGGGGGTGTGAGTGGAGCGAGTAGAGTTAAGTAGGTCCTTGACTGGGTCAGTCTTCCCCAAACATGACGTCCTTGAAATCCTTGAAGCAAGTTGGTATCATTGCATATTTTTAAAACACAAGCCGGACACAGTCAGTTTGACCTCACACATTGTTCAAAAGGAACATCCCGGCCCACACAGGCAAGGCTGAATGAATGTAGCAAGCTAGAATGTGACAGGCAGCTGGAGTGTAGTCACAGGCTCTGAACTGATTTCTAACTTTTGCTGTCATATGCCTACCAGGCCGCTATTCTTTAAGTGTGTCCTTATAATAGGAGTGTATTACTTATTCAGGTTTGTCTCCTGGCGAAGCTCCCATAGACTCAAATATGACTGTGAGCTGGGCTGTAAA
>NW_004955562.1:2184197-2189632 GCF_000276665.1 Chinchilla lanigera
GAGGGAAGTGGTGGTTTTGAAGTTAGTGTTGCTGGAGAAGTCCAGGAGCAAAAGGAAAATGCTGCACATCTAGGAGATTCTGGAAGGTGACGTTCATGCAATGCTAGCAGGCTGGTGGGAATGAGTTTGAAATCATCAGCCCAGAGTCAGGATTGAGTTTAGTGTAAATAGGTTTGCAATTGGCAAATACAAAGCTGAGAGAAGGTTATTCCGTGATCGTATACATGGATTGCATGAATTAAGTCATATGTTTTCAGGCAGATTTACTTAAAAGGATTTGCTCATCGTTAGACAAGAAAATACTGGGAAGGAGGGGAGGAGGTATCAGTGGAGTGAGTAGAGTTTAGTGGGTCCTTGACTGTGTCAGCCTTCCCCAAACATGACATCCTTGAAGTCCTTGAAGCAAGTTGGTATCATTGCATATTTTTAAAACACAAGCCGGACACAGTCAGTTTGACCTCACACATTGTTCAAGTGGAACATTTCGGCCCAGACAGTCAAGGCTGAATGAATGTAGTCAGCTAGAATGTGACAGGCAACTTGAGCATAGTCACAGGCTCTGAATCGATTTCTAACTTGTACTGTCATATGCCTACCAGGCCGCTATTCTTTAAGTGTGTCCTTATAATAGGAGTACATTACTTATTCAGGTTTGTCTCCTGGCGAAGCTCCCATAGACTCAAATATGACTGTGAGCTGGGCTGTAAATAAAAACTGAAATAGCTGTTTCTGTGAGCAATGAATCAGCGCAAAGTCCCTTGGCACCGCCTGAACTACTCTCAGGGCACGTGGCCATTGCAACCTTGGAGTCTGTGCTTAGAATGCAGTTTTCTGTTGTGCCAGCATGAAGCCCTGCGCAGCAAAACCTCCTGAAATTTCTTGGGTGCAGAGCCCTAAGTTGTCCATAGATGTGGCTGAATCAGAACAGAATTAAAAACTGGGACCTGGGCAAGGTGATGCATCTCTGTAATCAAGAGGAGGAGGATGGCAAGTTCCAGCACACTCTGGCAACTTAGTGACTTAGTGAGATCTTGTCTCAAAAAACAAAACATGCAAAAAACAATAGAAAACAAAGGGCAAAGGATGTAGCTCAGTGAGAAGGCCCTGGGTTCAGTTGCACACATGAAATAAACAAACAGACAAACAATCAAACAAAGAGGTTTGTAGGAGAAGTTTATCACTAATAGTTTAATTCCCTTGTATTCTGGTTGCTCAAGGACTCCTAATGAGGTCTGCAAGATCATACTTAGTATAATTATCAGGCTCAGCTTGAGGCAGGCTTGCTGTCATAGCGTATTGTATGGTTCCGTACCCTTGCTCATGAATTGAATGTAATGAAGAAGGAGATCTGAGGTTGGGTCTCTTCCAAAGAGGTGAGTACTGTGGGGTGACCTAGCATGGCCTATGTCCCTCCTCCTATCTCTCTGCTCCCTGACTGCCAAGATATGAGCAGCTTTACTCTGAACCATGGCTTACCACCATGTAGAGCCTGCAAGGACTGAAACGTGAGACCTAATAAACTTCTCCCCCTTTAAGTTTCGTGTGTTAGGTATTTTGTCACAGCAATGACTAAAGGGACTGACATCATCAACAATATTGAACGTCAAAGAAAAATATTCCTAATATGTAGGATAGGTAATAGATAACCATAAGAAACAAGTGAAGACAATAAATAACATGCAGCAAGTCAAGTACAGAAATAAACACACACACACACACACACACACACACACACACACAGAGCAAGACAGGCAGAGAAAGAGACAGAGACAGACAGAGATAGAGAGATAGAGAGCTAAGTAAATGTACACTATTCTCAGTTTGCTGGTGTTTAGGGGGTTTAGCTAGAGTTCAGGGGGGCTTTGAGCATCTCAAGAAATTTATCACATCTTGGGTGAGGAAATCAAATCCAAATGAAAACATGGATATCTAATGAGAGGACTGATTTGAATACAGTGGGAATGACATACGGTTCAAATACACTGAGCTCCAGTTGGCCACAGATGTGGAGCTAAGTTTTCTAGCTGCCGAAATAGAAGAGATAAACAAGATCTCATGAGGGTCTCATAGAATCCCTGACACCAAGCCCACTACTACTCAGAAGGAGGACATGCAGTTTTCCCTGACATGAGTATCTGCCATGAGTTATCCTATGGAGGATACCAAGTCACGAATAAATTTTCTCATCAATGCCATCCAAACATTCAAATATAACAAAGAGATTTTTTTACAGAGCCCTCAATGTGAGTACAGTTCAGCCAAAGAGAGACAAAGACAGAGACAGAGACAGACAGAGACAGACAGAGAGACAGAGACCTAAGTAAATGTACGCTATTCTCAAACAGTTTGGTGGTGTTTAGGGAAAGGGAACAAACTACTTAAATGTGAAATTCAGTGTGTTTACCTCTTTGATGTAGGCAGTAGAAGCACGGTTGCTGTAGGCTAGCGGTGGGGTAGGTAGTGCAAAATGTGAGATGTGGGTCAAAAGGCACAGAATTTCAGTTAGATAGGCGGAGTAGGTTTAGGTGACCTAGCGCACAGCATTGTAACTATGGTTAGTAATAAGGTACTGTATATTTCATATTTGCCAAAGGAGTTGTTTTGTAATGTTTTCCTATAATTTTTTTTAAAAAAGCATGAATTGTGATGGACATATTCATTCACTTCTTGTGAGCATTCTACTTTGTGTACCTATATCAGAACATCATATCCTGTAAACATCATATCCTATTAATATATACATTTATTATTTACCGATTAAGGCTTTTTTTTCTATGTCAGTTTTTATTTTCATTGTACATGTTTTCAGTCCATAATGGTTACATTTGTTGTGGGGAGTTGGTATCACGGACCTGGCCAAGATCCCCAACTGCCAGTATGAGGGGTATGGCCAGAGGATGATATAAGAAACAGACAAATTTAGTAATACATGATGAGAGGCTGGGAGGTCATGCCTCAGGATGAGCAGAGACAAAGACTCTCCAAGCCAGCCACTATTTATTAGCCAGGGAAGGTGGTAGGGTGCCTTTTACTAGTAGGGAAGAGGGTAGGGTGCTTTTCCTGGAACAGCAGAGAGGCTGTGGTAGAATGGGCAAGTTTAACATCATAAAGGAAACAAGCCAAGATCCATCCCCACACCTGGGTGCTAATCTCATTGACCGAGAGCAAGATGATTTCCACATTTCAAAGCTGGCCCACAAGGAAGGTAGGGCAAGGAGACATACTGTGTCAATTTACAATTCCTGGTCCTCAACTAGTTGGGACTTATAAATAACACATCCTCACTCTTGTTTTCATCCCCTTCTCCTCCTCTCCATCCCCCATTCCATCTTTTGGTCCCCTTCTCTCTTATCTCCCTTTTTCCTGTTATCTATCTTTTATTTTGTTCATTATTTGTATTTTGGGTTTCTTGTACAAGAGAATGCACGTGATATTTAAGCGTGTGTGTCTGCTTTAGTTCACTTAATCTTATGGGCTCAAGATGAATGTATTTTCCTACAAATGACTCAAGTTTATTCTTCTTTATGGCAGAATGGTACTCCATTGTGCATGAATACTGCACTTTCTTTATTCATCTGTTGGTGGACATGTAGGCTGCTTCTAAGATTCAGCTACTTTGAATTACACTGTCAGAAATGGGTATGCATGTGTCACTGTAATATGATGTTTTTAACTCTTTTTAAAGAAAAAAGCATATCTGTCATTCAGATCCCCACACAAGGCGTATATGGCTATATTTTGTGCCTATAGCATTGCCTCTGTACCTGTATGTTCCACGCTATATACTCGTCCAGCTCACCATCTGAGTTGAGGCCATGATGATGGTAATAAGAACCGCCTTCTATTCTAGTGCATCCATATTGCCTGCCAGAAAAGAAGCCTTGAGACTAATTAACTGGGTTACTTTTAGTAAACAGCAATCATCACCTTTGTGGCTAGCCTGTTTTTTTTTTTTCTGTCCATGTGAATCTGAAGAAGAATTTGGTGTATTTTAAAGTGTGATCCTCTATCTGAGGAGTGCAGTAGTTTCTGCCCAAGGGGAGCACACTCCCCGCCCCATACTTCTGCCTGGGCCACACTTTGATATGCTGATAGTGGGGCTTCATAGCCTCTCAGATTAGATTTTCTACCTGAGTGAGGTGAACCAAATGGTTAGGTTTATATGTCTGTCATTTTTAAATAACTGCCTTTGTTTTGGAGCTCATTTACCTGCCACAAATTTAATAAAGGCCTTTGTGACACTACAGCACTCAGAAGTTATGGATCCCAAGCCTCTTTGGGCCCAGCAAGCCAAATAAACCTTTCTCTGCCTTTCTAGAGTGCACCTTTGGTTCTTTAGGCCATCTGAAAAAGTCTGGCATCCTGTTTTCCACAACAATGGGCGTGTTGGCCGGGAACCCACCGTGCTGGCACTTTGAGCCACTGGCTCTCACAGGGGAGGGAAAGCAGGCAAGCTACAGGGAGCCCTTCCCCAGAGAAGGGGAAGGCATGCCACCACCCCAGTTTGGTGGTTCCTCCTTCATCAGGTTAGGGCAACTAACAGCTCCTCTGTGCTTTCCCATCCTGACTTGGGAGGGAGAGACAGACAAAGTTTCACCAGGACTTCAGGACAAGGTAAAGTGCCCATCTGAAACTCTGTTATGCCTGTCCCACTGGACAGAAGGACGGCCTTATCATCTCTCAGAATCTCAGGACTGAGGCTCCAGGCAGGGAATTTCCTAAAGTGAGGTGGGAACGTTTTAACCTTTAAATAACTGAATGTGGGAACGACTGAAGCTGACTGCTGTCCTCAATGGCCAATCTGTATTCCAAGGCTGGCCACCAGAGGGAACCCTAGGTGTCCTCATAGCTCCGCTTTGTCGGGAATGTAGTGACCAGCAAACCTGGATCATTGGACAGAGCTAAGAGTTTGCTTTTGTTTCATAGATTCTGGACTGGGACTCATTTAGATAACCACAATTTTTTATGCTTCAAATTTTGTCCTTTACACGATCTGAAAAAGTCTGGTATTCTGTTTTCCACAACAAATCCATTTAACTTCCTCAGAACCTTTTTCTGCCTTATGTGTAGTATGTATGTATGTATGTATATATGTATTTTGGCGCATGTTTGCAGTTTAGAATAGGGCCATTTCTTTTCTGTCATTAGTACACTCACATATTTTGATAATTTCCTCTTTTAACTCCTTTCTCTTACTTATCCCATTCCCTGATCTCCTTTCCTTTCTCTAAAAGCCTACTTTCTTATTTCTTACCATCTCTCCTGTACTTTTTAAATTCATCTTTTAGTTTTCTCATACAAAAAGTAACTATATGATGTTTAGCTTTTTTGATTCTGACTTATTTTACTTAGATTTATTTTCTCTAGTTCATCCATATGCCTGGAAATGACAGGATTTTATTCTTCTTTATGGCTGAAATCTCTCTCTCTCTCTC
>NW_004955562.1:2189732-2209879 GCF_000276665.1 Chinchilla lanigera
TATATATATATATATATATATATATATCACTATATGCTCCTGTATTTTTTATTGTACTTCACAATGCAGGCTAAGCTTGGAAACAACTCATGGAGGGGGGACATGGTTATACTGGTGCTTATTCAGGCTGTGCAATGTGGCAGTTTCCTTCCTATTTGAATTATTTCCAAATATTAACCCAAGGTGGGGAATAGGATATCAACAGTGGTGCCTAAAATTTTAATGGTACTTTGAAATCCCCAAGTCTTCTTCAGAAACGCCTCCCCCCTTAAATTTTTGTAGCTGGGAATGGACCCCTGGGACCTGTGCATGTTAACCACATACTCTATCACTGAGCTATGTCTCTAGCAAAAAGTGGATCTTGTTTCTCCTTCAAACATCCATCCTAAATGACTAATCCTCAAATCACCTGAGAAGTAGCCTGGTTGTTTCAAGATGTATGTAAATAAATCCTTGGAAATCCATGTCTTTCGTATTTATGTTATCTCATAATTTTAGAATTTCCCTGGTTTGAGTGTGGCTCCCAAAGTTTATGTGTTAAAAATTAATGTCTACTGTGAGATATTAAATGGGTAGAAATTTAATATGACTGTGACTTTTAGAAGTGAAACTTCTGGGAGGTCATTAGGGCCAGAAAAAGATCTTCAGGGTGGGTCCCCCATTATTGAATAGTGGTGGCTTGATAACAAGAGACAGAGACTAGAAGAGACACATAGTGTGCACTCTCAGTTTCTTGCCAAATGATGTCCTGTTCTGCCTCAGGACTCTCCCAGCGAGAAGGCTTAGATGGGATACCTTGAACTTTGGCTTCTAGAACTGTGAGCCAAAGTGAACTTCTTTATATAGTAGCCTGCTTTCACTATTTTATTATAGTAATGCTAAATCAACTAACAGAGGAGTACTGGGTAGCTTTGTTGCACCATTTGGCTGTGAGTCATGAAGTATTGACTATTAGTTGCAGTTATTGAATTTTACCTCATCAGTACTGACAATTTTTCATTTGAGATTTCATTTTTATGTCTAACTGACAATATGGACATGATATCTTCACCTAAAGAAATTTGAAAAGTAAGGGACAACTTCTAGAACAAACAAAAATCACTCAGAATTCTGCAATTCCAATGTATAATTACTCTTCACTATTAGTACTTTCTTTAATTCTCAATAATGTATTTTCTGTGGGACTAAGATACTGTTGTATATCCTACTAGTGTGAGATTAATTTTTGTATCTCTTACTGCATTCTGAGCTTTGCTGGGCAAGTGTGATGCCCAACAGGAACGGTCCCCTGTTCTCTCCCACACCCCATCCTTTATGGAACATGCTGCTTAACATCAAACTAATCATACAAGGCCACTGTTTTTTCTCTTGCATGGTGGCCCACCCTCATGTTGTAGGGTGTACTTCTTTTCCTAATTTGACTTGGCCCAAACTTGCTCTGCAGATCCTGTTTCTTTTCCTATCTTCAATGAAACTTTGCTACTATTTGTTCTTGTTTTGCTCAAGACAGAAATAACCTAGAAACTACCTCCAGAAGAAGACTCTAGTATCTGGTAAAAACCTGGAAACATAATTGACCTAGTCATTGCAGAGACCAGGTAGGTACCTCTGGGCACATTTTTTTGTTTCTCTCTAAAATGTCACAAAGTTCTTTTCTTTTCTTTTTTCTTTCTCTTCTTTCCTTCTTTCTCTCTTTCTTCTTTCCTTGTCTCTCTCACCAAGGCTTGGGGACTCAGGAAACTTACCTTATAGACCCTTAGGGCTTGATTCCAGCTTTTGCCACCATGTTGGAGAAAAAAGTAGAATTCATGGCCTCTGTGTTTTCCTTTCACGTGTAGGAGGCCAATAGGCCTCCTTCGGGTTTATGTCCTCTCATCTTCTCTTTGAGAATTCTGGTCACTCATTGTGAATACAATTCATTAAAGAACAGCCAGAGAGCCTGTTATTAACCCAGTTGTAGAACAGATCATTCATGTACCATGGGTGTGACCTGGAGTTTAGTATGCTTTTTTGAGCTCATGTTTCTGTTCTCTGTAATACTTTGCTCAGCTTTCTCACTCTTTGGGGAAAAATAGCTCTTAGATGGTCATTTCTTTTTTGTGGTCTCCATCTTGTCTCATCAAATAAGTGGCTGCCATCTTGTCTTTCTTGTCACATGACTGGACATCATTTTGGACCAGCCATGTGGATTCCACCCTGTTTGTTTCCCTTCCTTATTTCTTCTAACAAAAGGTAGATAATTTACAAACATATGCCCGACAGCCTGAGCAGAACAAAAGAACAGCAAGAAAAGCTAAACCCCAGCTACTTTGCATCATTCTTAGAATTGTTAAAGTTTGTTTTCTTTTTTAAAAAAGTATTTTCTATCCCTACTGCCTTAAACAAAGTATAAAAATTTTTACTCTGGAATAAATGCCAGTGATATTGTTTCTCCAGTGTCTCCAGCTTGTTTAAGTTGTTCAAAATGGCTATGTTTAAGTAGCCCAACATGGCTATGTTTAAGTAGCCCAAGTAGCTCAACTTGGAAATAGAGCCACCAAGTGGCTCAATGTGGCTAAGGGAGTCCAGTGGGGAGAGACACAACCTTGATCTTACAAGACTTTTAAAGGGCTAGTTAGAACCATTAAGTGGTTTAATATCCCTGTCCCTCAGGAGTTAGTGGGCACACATATGGAAACAAAAAGCCCACTGTAGGGATTTTTTATGCTAATACTTGAGTTTCACAAGGGATGCTTTGAGGGCTCAAACCAGTTCTCCTCCTTCTGCATGGGACACCATCTTAAGGACCTGAGATCTAGTTGTTCTAGCTTTGGATAGAGACATCTATTTAGTAAATACTTGAGTCTCACAAGGGAAGCATTGTGGGCTCAAATCAGATCTCTTCCTTCTGCATGGATGCCACTTTAAGGACCAGAGACTCTCTCTAAAGGCCCCAAGGTGAGCTATGGGAAACCTCATGAGCCATACCCTGCAGGTTCTACTGACTTTACCACTAGACTGCATCCTTGACCAGTGGGAAAGGTTTGACCCTGCCAATTTAAAAAAAGGAACAACTTATCTACAATTGCAGTACAATTTGGGTTCAAACAAACTAAGAAATAGTGAGAAATGGATATGGAATGGCAGTTTAAATTATGAGTTTTTTAAGTTAAATTGTGTCTAGTTAAAATATGAAAGATGGAGTGGAATCCCTTATTTTCAGGTATTTGAGACCACTTATCTCAAGAAAAGCCCAGAAACTTGTATTTAGAGTGGCCCCTGAGGAAGAGAAAGATATCTTTGATAATACTGCCCTCAGATCCCTGCCTGTATCTTAGGGAGAAATGGATCTCTCCTATCTATTTAATGAAGAAACTTCACATGGGATGCCAGACACCTATGGCCCAGTTTCTGGATGTGGTCTTTTTTATGTTCAACAATTAGTATCTGGTGGAAGTTCAAAAGCGAAAAGCTAGAATTATAGCTGTTGCATTTGGCAATGATTTAAGTTCACCCAAATTGTCTTAGGGAAAACCCAAGGATAGGGCCAGGGATATAGCTCAGAGCCACAGTGCCTGCCTGGCAAGCAAGAGGTCCTGAATTTGATTCTCAGTACTCCTCAAAAATAAAATAAAAAAAAAATACATGAAACCTAGGGATATTTGAGTGCAAGACGTCTTGACATTGGGAATATGACTGGATCAAGCCACTGGCTTGGCTCTGCTGTTGTGTGAGGCAGCCAGTGTGTCTGAATCATGGCACTAGAGGTTGGACTGTCCCTGCTCCCAGAGAGGGGGTAGCCCAGCCAAACTCCTCATTTCCTGCTCTGCAGAGGCCCAAGGAAACCTACAATGTCCCTGCCTTGGACATTATCATTTACTCTGAGGAATACTGGGTAATGCTGGATGTTGTGGGTGAGTCAATTCAATGCATTCTGTTTTGACCTACTTCTCTGAAAAACCTTCCTCTGGATCTATAGCCATATTTGGGGTGGAGGGGTTTGAGATTCTTTACTCCTGCTGTGCTACGTCACTTGAAATGCCAGATGCTTCAACCTGAGGTTCTAATTGTCTCACAGTGTCCTATTCTTTTTGTAGGAAGAGATTTACTAGCATGATTGGGGGCAACTATCAAATTGCACCAAGACCAAAGTGGATTTTACCTGTTGGGACTATGCCAGGTCTCCCTGACCTAATTAGCTAACAGGTGGATCCTGCTGCATGGTATAATAAAATACCTGATTTAAAAACACCCTCTTTCCTCTACATATCAGAAAAGAGAGAAATTGATTTGGGTGTCTTAACCCAAATACTCAGACAAGAACTCTGCCCAGTGTCATATTTTTTAAAAAGTTAGATGGAGTGGCTGCTGGGTAGCCATCCTGCCTGGAGGCAATATCAGCTACAGTTCTGCTGACAGAGACGTACTTTAGGACAGAGACTAGTCATCCTGACTCCCCGTCAGATCAAAGTGATTCTTGAGACCAAAGGTTACTTTTGATTAACAAGGAAATGGCTTGCTGAGTATCAGGCCATGCTCTTAGATACCCCTGTGTTTATTATAAATACTTGCACTACTCTTAATCCTGCTTTTTAAATTCCTAAACACCCAGAAGTTAGTCAGTATTGTAAAGAAGCGATCTCTTAGACCTATGGAAGCAGGCATGACACCAGTGACCTAGCCCTCCAAGGCCCTGCAGCGTTGTGGTTCACTGCTGGAAGTAGCTTTGTCCTAGAAGGACATCAAAAGGCAGACTATACATTGTCAGCACAAACAGGTCACTGAGGCTAAACAACTTCCACATAGCATAAAGGGACCTCTGCTCAAAAGACAGAGCTCATAGCTCTTACTCACGCACTGATATTAAAAAAAAGGCACAAAGTCTATAGACTCCTAGTATGCTTTTCCGGGACTACACGCACATGCAGCAATCTTCAAAGAAGGAGCTGCTGAGTGATAAGCAATCAACTGTAAAAACACATGCATGACATTCTACAGTTCTCAGAGGTTGTCTAGCTTCCCAAGCAGGTCTGTTACTCGTTGCATGGGATCCCAAAGAAACATGTCTAAAGTCTCCTTGGGAAATCAAAAGGCTGAGAGGGAGGCAAGAAGGGCAGCCCTACAGCCTCTTAACAACCTAGCCACAGTCATAGTTTTGGAGGAACCATTCTGGTCCTTCCCCAAGGCATGCAGTGACAGGCTATAAAAATCCTACATGGGAAATTGTCACTAGAATTTTCAGAGGACTAAAAAGAAAACTATTCCTGAGAAACCCTGTGAGCTCAAGGCTCCTCTTCAGAAAGCAGGATACCAGCGTTGTTCTGGGTACAGATGAGTAAAGTCAGTAATGACCCTAATTCACCACAGCTTAAATGGGCACCTGTATTGAGGCTTCCATTAGTACTTCCTCCCTTTATGTGGGGTATCTTGCTAAGGGTATGGCTCTCAGGCTCTTGATAATTTATCTAAACTCTCTCCTTGCCGTACTTTGTCCTTCACAAGAAGCATGGAAATATCTGCTCCTCATATTTGGGCTCTATATTCCCAACATAGCAGGAAAGTTTATTTCTCCCACCAAACAGACAGCTCAATGGTCACTAATTCTTTGCTCATTTTCTATGACTTTTTGTTGATACAGGGTCTCGCTATGTAGTTCAGGTTGCCCTTGAACTCACTATGTAGCCTGTGCTGGCCTTGAACTTACAATGATCCTCCTGTCTCTCTCTCAAGTGCTGCAATTACAGGCATGCGCCGCCATACCTTCTTCTCATTGTCTTCTAACAATTTTTCTCTTCAAGCCAGCCAGTGAGCCACAACTCTCCAAAGTACTTGGAGAGCACCTAATCCCCAGTGTATAGGGTCTCCTACCCCTTCCAGCAGAAGACAGAGACTTCCATTCTCTCAGCACTCCAGGAAGAACTGTGGGGATATGTGTGTCAGAGGGGGAAATGAGACAGGAAGGTAGGGCATGGCTAAAATTGGCTGGGGAAGGAGGTGTGCCAGGATCCTGGGACACATGCACAGAACAGTTCCCAAAGTTCTGAGCATAGGCTTCTCGCAAGAACTTGAGCAAGCTTTTGATAGGATGTCCAATTCCTGACGTCAGCAGGAAGAGTGCACAATACAAAGACAGTCCACATTGAGTTTTTGCCTCTGTGCACTCTCGGGTGTGCTTGCCCACCTTCCCACTGTCGCATGTACTTCTTTCCCTACTTCTCCTTGGCTCAAACTCACTCTGCAGAGCCAGTTTCTTTTCCGACATTTAATAAAAGTTTTCAACCATTAAAAAAGTTATCCAGGCAAAAATTAATCACAGTGAGATAGTACTCTTTTTTTTTACATCACAGAATTGCTTGATTTGGGTACGGAGAAGGGTACAGAAAATGCCATCTGAAGAAAGAAGTAGAAATCCCAGTTTGGTGCACTAACGACACTGTGAACTGTTTGAGGGCAGTGGTGGTTTTGAACATAGGAGTATGCTACTTATTCAGGTTTGTCTCTTGGCCACGCTCCCATGGACTGGAATATGACTGCAAGGTGGGCTGTGAACAAAAACTGAAAAGAGCTCTTTCTGTGAGCGATGAAGCTCTGTGAAGTCACTTGGCACAGCCCGAACTACTCTCAGGGAAAGTGATCATTGCAACTGGCAGGTCTTTGCTCAGAATGAAGTTTACCCTTGTGCCACCAGCACCATGAAGCCCTGCTCAGCAAAATCTCATGGTGAGTCTTGGGTGCAGAGCCCTAGTATGTCCTGTAGCTGTGGATGAATCAGAACAGAATAAAAAAGCAGGGACCCAGGCATGGTGACGTGTCTCTGTAATCCTAGCTCTATGAGAGGAGGAGGATGGCAAGTTCAAACCCACCATGGCAACTTAGTGACTTAGCAAGATCCTCTCTCAAAAAACAAACAAAAAACAAACAAAAACAAACAAAAAATGCAAAAAAGAATAGGAAAAAAGTAAAGGGAAAAGGATATAGCTCAGTGAAAAGGCTGTTGGTTCAGTCCCTCACATGAAGCAAGCAAATAGACAATCAAATAAAACAGCTCGGTAGGAGAAGTTTATCATATAGTTTAATTCCCATCTCTTCTGGTTACTCAAGGACTTCCAGTGAGCTCTGAAAGAACATAATCAATATAATTACCAGGCTCAGCTCAAGGCAGGCTTGAGGTCATAGTCTCATGTATAATTCCATATCTTCACTCAAGAATTGAATGTAATGAAAAAGGAGATATGAAAGATGGGTGTGATTAAAATTTCAGAGGGTTCTTAGCAAAATATTATCCAAGTTCTAAATGACCAAACTGCTCCAATTAGTTATGGGGAAAAAGCATAACTGAGGCAAAACATTTCTTGCCATTCTAGCTGAGAAGAGTTAAAGAGGGAGTTTCCATTACTAAGTGTTAATACCATTAAAAGCTTTTTTATGCTTTCAGGAAAAATTGCTTTGTGGTTACAAGAAAGCCAAACAGGAAAAATGAAAGAGGGAGAAAGCAGAGTAAATAAACAGAAGAAGGGAAAGAGAGAAGATTGACTAAATTTAGGGAGAAGCCATGGGGTTATTCACTTTTCTTCTGAAAACTCAGGGCTACTGCGCCTCTAAAGCCTAAAGTCGTGTGGTGTTGTGCTTCCTGAATGAAACCTTCAGAACCTCCTGGAGAAGGCCTATGACACCCTGCAGCAAGACCAGCAAGATTGGGATCTGTGCTCATCCAGTATGGTAGCCCCAGTTTTCCAGAGTCACAGGGAGTTACAGCTGGGTCCATAACATTTGCTTGTTTGCCACCTTGCTCAACCCAGGGCTCTCCCTTAGTAGATGGGGAATCAAAAGAAGTGAGCATTTACTATGTCTCCAGTCCTGTGCTAAGAGCTCATATGTATACTAATGTAATCCCATCAATAAAACAATCATTTAAGGTATGTGTCACTATATCTTCACTTTCAAAGTGAGGAAACCCAGACTCAGTAAGTTTAATAAACCTTCCTGAAGTCATACAGATAATTGAACTCAAGGGCCTCTGAAATAAAACTTACTATTACTTTAAGAGTAAGAGTGGTGTCTTCCAAAGAAGAGATGAATTTAGTAAGACCAGATTCCAGATCACATGTGCTTAGAGAGGTGTCTTTTCTTAAGCACCTTCAATCACACACACTTCATACACAGTACTAATTCACAGACCAGTATAGGACTCTGAGTGTCACACGATGCATACTGAGCAGTTATAACAGAGTGATTACTTTTCTGCCTTGACCCATGGGCAATATTATGTCAAAGATACTATTTGCCAGGGTTTTCATGGGATGGTGTCAGAAGCTTCCAACCTTGATCTATGGTGTATTCACTCCAGGAGTCAAGTGAGTTCCAGCATGCCCATAGGATAGCTTATATGCTGCTATGCTTAGAACACGTCTCCCAAGGGGCATATGTTAGAAGCTTAGTCCCCAGTACAACAGTGGTGAAAGCTGGGACCACTGGAAGGTGATCAGGCCATGTGTGTTGAGCCCTCATGATTGAATTAATGTTGATTATAAAAGAGTAAAACTGTGAGTTCAATTCCTTTTTCTTGTTTTTTATTTTATAGAAAAAATAAAGCAATATTCCAAAACAAAATAGGACAATAACAATAGTTAATACATTATGCATTGTTATTTTCAAAGTAGTTATTCAGAGGATAAGACATGGGCATAAATAATTCTCCAAACAAAATTAGCACAAGCCTTTCTTTTCAATGAACTAAGAGAAACTAGTACTATAACTATGTTTTTATTTTTCTTCCTTCTTTCATTTCTCCTTTCCCCCACCCTAGTTCCTTTTTCATTTTGAACAGTTTCTTCCCATTTCAAAGTAGCTGTTGTACATTTTGGACCTTATTTGCTCTCTCAGTTTCTTACACCAGGGAGACAATACAATTTTTACACATGTGAGTCTCATTTATAGTCTCAAATTGAATCTATTTACCTATAATAGTCTCAAGTCTATCCTTTTTTATGACTGAGTAGTACTCCATTATATAAAAAGACCACATTTTTTTTTTATCCATTCCGCAGTTGATGGGCATTTGTTTCCAGGATTTAGCTATTAAAAGTAATGCTGCTATAAACATGGATGCACATATATCACTGTCGTATGATGTTTTTAATTCTTCTGAGAATATACCTAGAAGTGGAATAGCTAGGGCAAATGGGACCTCTAGTCCCAGTTTTTTTGAGGAATCTCCACACTAATGTCTATAGTGGTTGCACCAGTCTTCACTCTCACCAACAGTGGAGAAGGTTCCCTTTCCCTCACAGCTACTCAGGTATTTGTTATTAGTTGATTTCTTGATTATAGCCATTCTTTCTGAAGTGAGATGGAATCTCAGTGTTGTTTTAACTTGCATCTCTCAAATGACCAATGGTGTTGAACATTTTTAAATATATTTATTTGCCATTTGTATTTCTTCATTTGAGCAGTGCTTATTCATCTCAAATGCACATTTTTGGGTTGGGTCTTTGAATCTGGGAGGTCTGATTTTTTCAATTCTTTATATGTTCTAGGAATAAGTCCTTTGTCTGAGGACTTATATGCTGTGGCAAAACTCAGTGTGGGAGAGGAATGACACCCAAGGAAGTAAGGAGGCAGTGAACAACTTTATTTCACACCAGTGGTCTTGGCTGGAATAACTTTCAGCAAATGCCAGGAAGTGCGTGTCTGAGAGCCAGCATTTTTATATGAGGCATAAGCAGGGGTTACAAAGGAGGGACAGGACAGCCTGGCAGTTCTGCTGATTAGCTATCAGGGTGAGATTATTAGCTACAGGGCTAGATTAATGACCATCAGTTACAAGACTAGATTAATGCCCACAAAGTTGGTACAATTAGGTTTGGTTATGCTCTCATGTTTACAGTGGTTAAGAAAGTAATTACAGAGTGATGAAACAGTTACAGAGCTAGGAAGCTTCAAAGAGAACAAAGCTTTAAAAAGAACAATTTTTCCTAGTACAGTTTTCCCTTTCATTTCCCCCTCTTGTCATTACTCAGAAAAATCTTTTTAAGTGTTGCTTCTATGTAAAGCTGTATAAGACGGAATAGCTCTTAGGGCAATTTGGAAACTTGTGCTGTTGATCCATTCTGAAACACAATGAGTAATCCAGTTAATCAGGCAGGGCCCTATCAGAAGAATTAACACAAGGACTATCAAGGTCCCCAAAAGGGGCTCTAGCCATGGTTTCAAGTCAGATGTGCCTTGGAATCATCCCTGCTTCTGATTTCATTCTTTGGCCCAGATATCTAATCTCTTTTGCAATTGTTGCAGACCTTCTTGGACTATTCCAGACTTATTGGTATACAAACAACATTTTTATCCTAGGGCATTAAAAACTCCTCCTTGTTGTAGAAAGACTAAATCTAAGCACCTCCTATTTTGGGGGACAAGTTCAGCAAGAGAGTCTATTTGGTCTTGTAACAATGACATTGTATCACTCACAAACCTTGAAGTTCCTGGGCAGTGGCCTCAGCTAATTGACTTAGTCACACTTTTCTAGTGACTGAAGTAGTTGTTCCCAGCCTGACTGAACCAGCTAGGCTTATCCCAACCAGGATTAGTATTAGCTGGATGGCCCTCTTAAACCTGTGAGAGGCCACTGGGGCCAGGACACATTCCTTCCTCTCCCTTATGGGCTTGTACTTGTGGTAAAATGATGACAACAGCACAGGTGCTTTTTAGGGTACTGTTCAGGCATGTTTTCATCCCATCAGGATAGGAGAAATGAATACTGTTAGGGTTGATCAGGCTCCTGCTAGGGTGACGGATGGGCCAAATGCATAGAGGCATGAAGGAGGTACCTGATGGGAGCACACAAATAACATTTCCATAAACAGCTAGAAAAGCCAAAACAGGACAGGGAGTTGAGTTTTTAAATATGTGTGAGCTTCTGTGAGGAAGCACCTATGTGGGAACTCCGTAGAAAAAGGGAGGTACAGACTTAAAACAAAGCCAACAATCAGAAGCAACATCTGGGGAGCTAATATTCAGGACATTGTGAGCAGACTGTAGTATATGTTCCATGTCTGGGGGAATTAGGACTGCCTCTTTAATTTCATTTTCATCTTGTTTAGCTAACTGAGGGTTGACCTTAAAGTAGTGTGTATCTATCATCTTGGGGACTGTAGACAAAGTAATTGCTGGATGGTGAAGCATACCCTTGAATCTTTTCCTGTGGACCAGAGTCATATTCCCTAAACTTGACCAGGATACAAGGAGGAGCCATTGGGATCAGTCAGAGAGAAATGCATCAGACTGCATGAGCCTCGCACACATTTTTGTTCTTTCACTGCTTCAGATTACAACTGAAAGACTCCAGTGTCATTGGGTCCCCCTTAATAGGAGGTTATGAACACATATTTCTAAGAGGGACAGTTATATTTCATTCTGGATCTGAAGCCTATGTGTCCACATCTGTCCCCAGGGCACAGATAGAAATCAAAGGCCACCAAACTGAGTTCTGTATGGGGTCCCCCACACTCTTTTTGGCCAGAGGGCATTGTCATGGTTTGGGGTTACTGCAAGGAGAAACAATATAATACAGGGCACATATTTTATAAGACTATTTATAATAGTCACCCAAAGAATCATATACAAGAGAGTGCAGGAAATCTGTCCACACTGAAGACCAAAGAATCCAGGTGAGGTTTTGGATCCCACAATAATGTCCTGCATGAGTTCAGCTGAAGACTTAGAGCCCATAACAATGTCTCATGTGGGCCTGTTTCATGGATCTGCGCTGGGAAGGCCCAAAGGTCAGTGGTGCAATCTAGAAAGTCTGTGCCAGTGGGATGAAGGATCTGTGCTAGCAGGCGGAGGGATCTACACTGGAGCCTGGAAGCAACACTCAAAATAAGAACCAGAGCTACCCCAAAAAGTACCACAGCCATCCTCAGCAACAGTGAGGTCCTGAGCTCCTTCAATGCGGAAGACAGCTGAGTTCCCACCAGGAAAGCCAACACAGCAAACTTCTCCCAGACTGAACACTGCACCATCTTGCCCTCCTGTGACAAAAAGCAATGCTCAGAGTGAGGAACAGAGCTCCCCTAAAGTGAATTGAAGCCATTCTCAGTGCCAACAAGGTCCTGAGCTCCTCAGAGGATGAAAACAGCCGACTTCATCAGGAAAGCCAGCATGAGAAGCTCCTCCAACAGAACCAACAGCTCCTTACAGCTTCTACAAGCTCCCAACAGCCTTCTGTCTTCTTCTCCTCTTCTCCATCTTATGCTGCTGGCAACAGTCCTCAGGTGGGCCTTCCACACCCAGCACGATACTTATTAAGTTCAGCTGGGTGTTATAAGTTGCCCACCAGTTGTCAATCCACCACAGGCATCCACATGTCGGGGACAGTAATAATTTGGCAAAGATCAAATCTGAGAATTACTGGGCCCTGTCAATTCCAGACTTTGCACTGAATTACCTCCTAGGTGTCAGTCTTTACCAGACAAAACTCAACAGGGGCTTGTGTTGGTTCTATTTTATTTCCCTTGGTTAAACTGAACAGAGCCCAAATCCAAACTCCAGCATTAAATGCAGGCATATTAGTAACAACAAACATTTTCTAGTTATAAGTGATAGCCCTAGGCTTTTTCTAAATGAGGAAGACAGTTTAAAACAGCAAGTCCAATCAACAAAACTGTGTACAGAGTAAGGAGAAGAGCCTTACTGGTTGTCTTCCACACTCTTGAGGAGACTGCCCACAAGGCCAAGGCAAAGGTTACAACCAGAAAGAGGATAGGGAGTGAGAATCAAGCAGGCTGTTTTTTTGCTTGAACTGACCAGGACTGACTGATGGACTGGGGTGCCCCAGGGGCCTTACCTTATCCGATGACCTGACCCGACTCTGTCCTTTCCCTCTTTGTTGGGTCTCATGGGGGCCACTAGTGCTGAACAGGGGCGTCTGGTTCAAGCCTCTGAAGGGGCTCCAAGAAAATCTGGAGGGCATGCCTTCCTGTTGTGGAGCCTGGAGACGTCCCCACTGCAGCCACCAGACAGCAGTCGGTGGCCTAAGTGGCCAGCATGGCCTTTCTAGTCAGGGAACCAAGAATGTTGCAGCAAAACTGAGCCCAGGAAAGGAGCGACACCTGAGGAAGTCAGGAGGCAGTGAACAAAAGCCAGGTAGTCAGTGTCTGTGAGCCAGCGTTTCTATCTGAGGCATAAGCAGGGGTTACAAAGGCAGGACTGGACAGCCTGGCAGTTCTGATTGGCTATCAGGGTGAGATCATCGGTTATAGGGCTAGCTTAATGACCATCAGTTACAAGACTAGATTAATGACCACAAAGCTGGGTACAATCAGGTTCGGTTATTGTCTCATGTTTACAGTGGTCAAGAAAGAAATTAGTCATGAAACAGTTACAGAGTTAGGCTGCTTTAAAGAGAACAAAGACTTTAAAGTAACAATTTTTCCTAGTACAGATTTTCCTTTCAGGACAACTGGCTAAAATTTTTTTCCCACTCTGTGGCTTGTCTTTCACTGTGTTGCTGATTTCTTTTGTTGTGCAAAAGCCTTTTAATAAGATGAGATCACAGTTGTTGATTCTTTGAAGTATTTCCCAAGTGATCTGGGTTTTATTCATAAAATCTTTCCTTACACTTATGTCTTCAAGATTTCTACCTATTTGCTCTTCCAGTAGATTTGGTTTTTCTGTTTTCATATTTAATATTTAGATCTTTGATGCATTTTGATTTTAGTATGGTATGTGTTTATAGACATGGACCTAGTGTTTGTCTTCAGCATGAGGAAAGCCAATGTTTCCTGTACAATTTATTACAGAGGCTATCTTTCTTCCAGTAATCATGTTTGGCCCCTTTGTGAGAATAAGTTGGCTAGTGTGTTTTGAGTTGTGTCTGCATCTTCTAATCTGTTCCACTGATCTTCAGGTCTGTTTTATTTTGTTAGTACCATGCTGGTTTTATCACAGTATGTATGTATATATATGTGAATTAATTTAGAAACAGATTCTCTCTCTTTTTTTTTTTTTTTCTGGTGCCGGAAATCGAACTCACGACCCTGCGCTTGTGGGGCAGGTGCTGTGCTGCTGAGCTAAATCCTCAGCCCTCAGATTCTCTCTATGTTGCCCAGGCTGGGTTTGAGCTAATGGGCTCATGCAATCCTTCTGCCTTAGCCTCTCTACTAGCTGGGACTACAGACATGCACTATCTCACCCAGCTTTCAGCCTTATTTAAGTCAGTTACTATGAATCCATCTGACACAACAGATGTGAATAAAAAGGAAAACAATTATTTAAATGATTCTTCCTGGGCTAGCTCCCTTGCCTAGCAGGGAAAAAACTCTAGAAGACTATTTTGCCTCTTGCAGTTTTGGGGCCAGAAGCAGATATTTAGTGGACCAGATTCCTGGTCTTTGTAAATATCTAAGTCTGAGAGTAGTTGAGTAGTGAGCACTTATCTTATTTAAAAATTACAAACAATCCCACCCATGTACCATACACATTATAATGGATTTTTAAAAAAATATAAAGGCAGTAAATCTGTCTAAAATCTTAAGCAAATTACCCAATTTACCAAATCACCTGCTTTCTCAGGTAAAAGTCCAGTTCAGTCTCTTTAATGCATTCATGTTTACCCGTTACACATACCTATTTGGCCACCAGCTTGAGACTACTCCTCCGTGTTACCCTGTCTAATGACATGGCCCGGTCTCTGGATTCACCAACATTCAGCATCCACGGAGTGATCAATTCACATTCAGATCCCTAGGGTATGTGTAGTTGCCTACTCTTACATAATCATGTCCTCCGCCTTTAGCTCTTCCCTGCAAACTTCCTCCTGTCTCCTTGTAAGACTGGCTGTTCCACTCCTCTGAGATGTTATTCAAGATTTCCAAAGACATTCTTTGCAAAATGAGACTTTCATACATCAGCCACTGTGTTCATTCTTGCATGGTGGCCCACCCTCACACTGTCGGGTATACTTCTTTTCCTACTTTTATTTGGTCCAAACTCGATCTGCAGAGCCTGTTTCTTCTCCCACCTTTAATAAAACGTTAGTACTGTTTAATACATGTTTTCTTGCTCTCAGCTGTCCTCTTATACTTTAAGGAGAAAAAAAGTGCACCTGGAGACATCATTCTCAATTTTCTACTTTTGCTGCCTCTCTTCATTCAGTTTCACACAACTTTCCTGACAGGACAGTGTCTTGTATAAGGCCAATTCCTCAGTACACTTAAACTTCTCTAAACTTAAAATAATGACTTAAAATGTCTCTATGGAAGGGAAAGAAGGAGAAATTTTGTATGTATGTATATACAGGAAAGTTAACATGGTTGTTCTTCTGTCTTCTATTTCTATGCTGAAAGAAACTGTCAATGAGTCTTTGGTTGACCAGTATTGCATGTTTATATCTGTTTTCATGAGAAGCCACTTTGAAGATATCAATATGTAATACAACCACCATTGTTAATTCCCTACCACTTTGTTTGTAACTCTGTATTGTCTGTATTGTGCTTGTGATATGTTGTAAAATGTTGTATGTCTGTTAATGTTTCCCTCCTTTTATCTTTAAAATAAAAAAAAATGTCTCTATGGCTTCTCAAATTTTTTTTAAAGCATGATCTGTTAACCATGTCTTTAACCATTTGATCCAGCAATGGCACATTTGGGTATATATCCAAAATAATTGAAAGTAGGGTCTCAGAGTGATATTTGAGTTTTTATTGATGGACAAATGGACAAGCAAGATGTGGCATTTACATTCTGTGGAACAATATTGCACTTTAAAATACAAGGCAGTCCTGTCATATGCTAAAACATGGATAAAGGGGCTGGGGATTTGGCTCAGCGGCACAGTGCCTGCCTGGCAAGCTCAAGGTTGTGAGTTCAATTCCTGGTACCGGAAAAAAAAATAAAACATGGATAAAACTGAAGCACATTACACTAAGTTAGATAAGCCAATCTCAAAAGGAGATAAATCAAACTTTATGATTGCATCTCTATATAGTATCTAAAGCAGTCAAATAAATGGAAACAAGAAATAGAGTGGTGGTTACTAGGGGCTTGGAGGGAGGGAAATTGAGGAATTATTATTTAATGAGCACAGAGTTTTAGTTTTATACGATGAAAAAGTGAATATAGCTAAGAAACATTACTGCATCATTCACTTAAACTGGCTAAGATGGTAAATTTTTATATCTGTTCTTTACCACAGTTAAAATGCCCCCAGACTTAATGTCTCTCTCTAGCTGCTATTCTTTTGAAGAACATTGTATGGTCACTGTCATCTCTTCCTTATCGTCCATGCCCTCTTCATCTTATTGCCATGTGATTTCTGTCCTTATCATTCCACTAAAACTTTTCTTGTCAAGTTTGTCAATGGCCTTTTCTGAGCTTAGTGTACTCATGGTATGGGGCTCTCCATCCTGGAAATTCTTTTATCCTTTGGCTTCTGTGAGTCTCTGACTTGTTTTCTGCGGCTGTCGATCCGACAATTTAACTCTCACTCTTTTGTTTGCTATTTTTCCCCTTCCTTTTCTTCATAAATGGTTCTGTCCTTGGCCTGCTGCTCTTTGGGCATTCACAGTTCTTTTTAGTTTCATTGAGAAAGTGCAACTAAACCTGAAGTGCCAGCTCTCAAAATTTATACCTCTGCTCAAGTCTCCCTCTGCCTTTTCAATTCTATACTAATGCCCCATAAATTTTTCAAACTGAGCTCTTCAATTTAAACTCATTCTCTCTCCTTCTGGGTTTTATAGTTCAGTGATTTTTATCTCCAATTGCATTTAGAACCTTGGAGTCCAACTAGAATCTTAACTTTCCCGTATCTTCCACATCCAATTAGTCCAGAGGCCTAATTATTCTAAGCCTTATTCTGAAAATTAACTTCACCTGTTAAGACCTTCAGTTTTATCACCCATCATGCAATTTTGTCTTCCTCAGATTAATCTTCCACATCATGTTAGAAGTGGTTTTAAAATTTAGGTCTGCAAATGAGGCGGGCCCACTTAAAGACCTTCAGTGGCTTACTGCTGCTTTTTTTTTTTTTTTTTTTTGGTTTTGGTTTTTCTCCGGTACCAGGAACCGAACTCACGACCTTGCACATGCCAGGCAGGCGCTTTTGCCGCTGAGCTAAATCCCCAACCCCCTACTGCTGCTTTTAAGTGCTCAACCCCTTAATAGTCACCATACAAAAGTCTTGACTTCACTCTTGCTTCAGCTGTCCTGTTTTGACATACCCAGCAAGGTGCCACGATTCTTAATTTATCAATAATGTACCTGTGCATATGCCGTTATGCCCCATTCATTTTAAAAAAAAAAACTTTTGTCTTTTTGAGACAGGGTCTCACTGCAGTTCAGGCTGGCCCCGAACTCACAGCAATCCTCCTGCATCAGTCTCCCAGGTGCTGGGATTAGAGGCATGTACCACTACGCCCAGCCACCCCTATTCATGCTTCAGAGCATATGATGTTATGCTGCTATGAGCGTCACTTTATCTGTCCCTCACTGCATCTAGTTCTTTCAAATGAGGGATTACATTTTACATCTCTGCATCCCACCCTCAAACACCCTGCCTGTTTGTGATTTACTCCCCACTTTTGGGGTATTGCAGTGAGTGTGTGCGTGTGTGCGTGTGTGCCCGCGCCTGTACATATGCACTAATGCAGAGTATAAATTTGAGCGGCTACGGGCCACAAAACACACTGGTTGCAGGCACAAAAGCCGCATTGTTTTCAGTCAGGTTTTAACCATCATCACCACGGAAACTCATTGAGCAGCTCACCACCTCAGTGTCAGCGCACAGCCTTGATAGCGCAGGCGCAAACTACCGACACCACCGCGCTGGGACGCTGAGGCGGGGCTCGTGACTACCTCCGGTTAGAGGGCACGCACAGGCGCAGATGCAAGAACTGCTCATCCTCCAGCCCTCTCTACATCCAATCAACTGCTGAAAGACAGCGGAAAAAAAAAAACAAACTTCCGGGAAGGTGAAGCCACACTTTCTGGGCTGCAACATGGAGTTTTCCAGTGGGACGGATGAGCCGGTGAGGCGCTGCTCTGGGGTTGGCGGGGTAGAAAAGTGGGGGTAGAAAAGTGGAGCAGATTAGAGCCTTGCATTCTCACCCCGCCCCCGTGTTTTTTCCTCTTCTCAGGTTTCCGCGGAGGTAGTGTCCATCGCAAATGCTCTTTCTCTGCCAGCAGAGTCTTACGGCAATGATGTGAGTATGACTCACCCACAGCTCCCATCCATAAAGCAAGCCTGAGAGCTTTGCAAGGCCTGCTACTAAATTATACGCCCCTTCCCTGGTATCTTCTGCAGACGCGGTGCACATCCGCCCAGATCTTCACCTTCTTTCAGTTCGTGCTAATCTCCGTTCACAAGCGCAGGACTAATCTATGTGAACATAGAATTGTTTCCCTAAATTTGCTAAGCTTTAGAATCACCTGGGAGGCTTTTAAACACCCCCATGATCGGATTACAGCGTGTCATAATGTTTATGTTTAGGTCACAATGTCTGGGAGATGGGAGTCGAGAATCAATATTTTTTAAAGATCCTGGGGTGATTTCATTGTGCAGCCACAGTTTGTAGGTTTAGCCCTTTATGGAGAAAGCCGATGATTTATTTTGAGAAACAAAAGGATGGTGAGAATAGTAGCAACAACTGCATGAGAAAGTAATGCATAGTTGATCAGTGGGTCAGGGCATAGCATCCTCTAAGGATGGAGGCAGTAGAAGACTGCTGAGGAAGTGGAGGTTGAACTGTATCCTCAAAGTGTAAGTGAACAAAGGACATGGATTGGCAGTTAGCTGAAGTTTGGGCATGGTCTAGGCATGGAGGTAAAATTCAAATTGCTGGTTCTAGAGTTTATGAAGTAGATCCATCCACCTGTTGTAGTGGGAGATTCCAGTGGAACAAGTGATGTAGGTGGTTGGTAAGAAGACTTACATATAACGGGGCCTGCTTCATGAGACTGATTGATCTGTAGGCATTACAGGATGGGGAGTTGACTGTATAATAAACAAAAATCATAATTGTGAAATGCTACCCGCAAAAGTTGAAAAGTGGTTTCACGTTCATTATCTTTGTCTTCCCAACAACTCAGTAGTCTAAGTGGACATATTACTTAATTATTACAATGATGAACTTAGTCCTGAGAAGCCAATTTATCTACTGCTTTATGTAGTCTCCCACCCTTTGACTAGTTGCTGGGAAAAGATAACCGGTGGTTCATTGTGTAAATATGTTCTTTTGATTGTCATAAGGAAAAAAGAATGAGTATGTTATGCAAATCTGTCAGTCCAGTTTTTATCCTTTGACAGTAACAGCAATGTTGGTGCCCTTTTGAGCACTAACTAGACATCCACAGACTTCTTTGTTTGTTACCCAGTAGCAGGACTGGGAAATTACTGACCTGGTATTCCTCACTCCTTTGCAGCCAGATATTGAGATGGCTTGGGCTATGAGAGCAATGCAGCATGCTGAAGTATATTACAAGGTGAGCTATCTGTCTTCATTGCTAAACAGAATTAAGTGTGTTATTGTAGTGTATGATGCTCTGCTAGGCACTGTTGTCAGCAAGTTGAACCATTATGTTTTGGAGGTAGTTTTAATTAGTATAAATCTTATTTGCAGAGCTCGGGGGTAGAAGTGAATTTGTTTTGACAATGAAGAGTTGTGCATCTCTGCCCAGTGTTTTGTTGCTACCTGGCAAAAGAGTGTCTGTAAATAGTAGATATTTTATAAATGTTTGTTGAAGGAAAGAAAATCCATAGAGAGCAACAACTCAGCAGTGCTAGGACCAAATGGACCAGTTGCCAAATTGGTGGAAGGACGGCAATGTATTAAAGCCTTTCAAAACTTCATCATGATTTCATGCAAGGCGTAGGCTGTTATCCTTCTTAATGAAATCTTCTGCCCTGAGGATCATAGGGTTTATGGTGAGTGGGGGTGAGGGGTAGAAGTGTAAAAAATTAAAGACAAGCATCTGTATGTGGTTTTACTCTCTGGCAGCTGATTTCATCAGTTGACCCACAGTTCCTGAAACTCACCAAAGTGGATGATCAGATCTACTCTGAATTCCGGGAGCATTTTGAGAAACTCAAGATAGATGTATTGGACCCAGAAGAACTCAAATCAGATTCGGCTAAAGAGGTAAGAATTCTCTCAGATATTACCTAGCATCTGGCCAAG
>NW_004955563.1:0-931 GCF_000276665.1 Chinchilla lanigera
CAGTCACAGACTTCCCCAGCCTTCACCTCACTGGAAGGTCTGGGCAAAGGCAAAGCACAGACTCGAATCCACTGGCCCTGCAGCTCCTGGAGTACTTGCTCTCTTGGCGCAGGGTGCGTGGGGCTCAGTGAATCTGCTTGCCTGGCTCAGAGAGCCTACTCACCCAGCCCACAGCTGAAGAAGTCCCTCGACTGCTCAGTCCACGTCTCCTCTCTTCCGCCACAGCAACTCAGTCTGTAATGTCTGCGGGGTCTTTGTTCTCGAGTCCTGCTCTCCAGGATTGGATGGGGCCTATCTCGCTCTTTGCATGCGTTTCAGCTGGGAATCATGGTGGTATGCCTTCAGCACAAACTCGGACCCAGGAGCCCTGCTGCTCCCGGAGAACTCGCTGCCTGGTCGCCAGGCGCGGGGGGCTGGGGGAGCCTGTTCCGCCGGCTCCGAGGGCCTGCTCTCCCCTCCCATCCCCTGGGCCTCCCTGCGCCTAGCAACTCAGTCTGTAATGTCTGCGGGGTCTTTGTTCTTGCGTCCTGCTCTCCGGGATAGGATGGGGCTTACCTGGCTCTGTGCGTGCGTTTCAGCTGGGAATCGTGGTGGTATGAGTCCAGCCCAAACTCCGACCCAGGAGCCCTGCCGCTCCCGGAGAACTTGCTGTCCGGGCGCCTGTATAGATCTTTTAATTCCTTTGTTAGATTGATTCCTAACTATTTCATTTGCGGGGGTGGGAGCTACTGTGAAAGTTGTGGTTTCCTTAATTTCTCTGTCATGGACTTTGTTGTTTGTGTACAGGAATGCTATTGAGTTGTACATGTTGATTTTATCCTCTTATACTACTGAATTTCCTTATTAATGTTAGAAGTCTTTTGGTGTAGTTTTTGGGATCTTTTATGTAGCCTATTATGTCATCTATGAACAGTAATTGTTTAACTTCTTC
>NW_004955563.1:2306-3129 GCF_000276665.1 Chinchilla lanigera
ATAATTTCAATTCCTTTGCTTTTACTTAAGCATGTTCTATGGGCTAGTAAAGAGCCTCCTATAGAGAACATTCCATGTGCAGCTGACAAGAATGTGTATTCTGATATTCTTGGGTGGAATACTCTGAAAAGCTCTACTAAGTGTATTTGTTCACAGCCTTGTTTCAGTTCTGTTATCTCTTTGCTACATTTTTGTCTAGTTGATCTACTTCTTTGTGACAATGGGGTATCAAGGTCCTCAATTACACTTGTGTTATTGCTTATTTGATATCTCATGTTTTTTATATTTGTCTTATATGGTTGAGTGCTCCAGTATTTGGAGCATATGTCTTTATGATTGTTATCTCTTCCTCTTGAATTTTTCCCCTAACAAGTATGTAGTGATCTTCTTTATCTCTTTTGATCATTCATGGTTTGAAGTTCTGTCTGCAAAACAGTATACCTACCCCTGCTTTTTTCTGGGTTCCTACTGCATGGAGTATTGTTTTCCATCCCTTGATTCTCAGTCTTTGAGGTTTTTTAGAGTTATATATGTTTCTTGTTTACAGCATATTATTGGGTCTTATTTCTTGTTGCATCCTGCCAATCTGTTTCTTTTGACGGGAGAGTTAAGACCATTTACATTGATGGATATACCTGATATGTACTAGTTTATCTTTTCATGTTATTTTCCTATTGTTGGTTCCCTGCTTTATCCCTGTTTAATTATTTTCCCTGCCTATGGGTCTCAGTCTGATTTTGTTCTTGGAATTGTGCAATTGTATTTTTGTCTCTAGCTAGAATACGATTCAATATTCTTTTTAGGGTTGGTTTCTTGTCATGAA
>NW_004955563.1:4859-6039 GCF_000276665.1 Chinchilla lanigera
CTATTTCCATACTCAGCCATGAACCATCCACTGCTGAAATTTAAAAAACAGACTCAGTACATGAGACATGTAGTGAATATCTAGTGTCAAAGCCTAAAAGCATTTTGAAAGATATTACAGTAAACTACAGAATAATATTTGTCAACACTAAATTAAGTGGCTGAGTAACGATGTTCATGGATTGAAAGGTTCAACAATGGCAGGGTGTTAGTACTTCCTATTGTGACATACTGATTTAATCCAACTGATTACAATGTATATTTGGTGAAAACTGCAACCTTTTATACAATAGAAGAACTTGTTCTAGTTGGTCTGAACTGCTATTTATGTCAGATAGTTCCTAGGAACACAGCAAATTATGTTTATTTCTCAGAAGAGTGCTTGTTCATTAAATGATTATCCAGAGCATCACTTCCAAGGGTTTGAGTTAGATATATAGATCATGTATTCCTTTGTGAAAATAGATATACATTTTTATGAATATACCAACGTAATGAGAACAAAAGACAGCACTGCTAACTAGATCATAAGGAGATGGGCATTATAAATTGGGAGGTATTCTCCATACCATTCTTTCACTCAATGTCTAGAAAACCAAAGGAAAATCCAGGCCTGGTGAACATGGCTACAATTTCAGCACTCTCAGACCCTGAGGCAGGAGGGTTACATGTTTGAGACCAGACTAGGGACTGTAATGACTTAACAAGAACTAACCTCACAATAAAAAACATTACAGCCAGGAATGTAACTTGGTGAAAAAGTCATGAGTTTAATCCCTTGTAATGCAGGAGCAGAAAGATGCTGCTAAGGTCAACAGTTTGAGCTCAACTGCCTGCTTGCTGTGGGCTATTTCTCCTCTGCGATGCCTCTCTGCCATGCCACCCTGTCTTGGAGCCAGCCAACTATGAACTGAGAGCTCTACAGAGTGTGAGTCAAATAAACCTTTCCTCTTTTAACTCCGACTGTCAAGTATTGTGTCCCAGCAATGAGAAAAGTAACTAAGATATTTGGGAAAGAACTAGTAGATGTATAATAGTGTACATTCCCATCCACGGTCAGATATCTCCATTTCTGCTTGTTGAATCATCCATTTTTCATACAAGATATGGGTAAGGGAAGTGTACAACATAGATGCAATAAATTCACATCTATCCTTGAATATTTTTTATAATTTGTGGGT
>NW_004955563.1:7273-9107 GCF_000276665.1 Chinchilla lanigera
ATTTGATGCATTGGCTTCTGGGGATGGGGGCTTTGACTGTCCCTGCAGAAATGCTGCCCTGAGGCAGTTTGAGGTGGGATTTGGAGTATGGATCTTGACCCATACCGGCTCCAGGGACTGATTCAGAATGAGGGGAAGAGAAAATGGTGGCTTCCCAACCTGCAGAGAAGACACACTTCCAACTGTCATACTGCCCTTCCATTCCTGAGATATTCACAAAGACACCAAAACACAGATGCACTCAAAGGTTCCAGACAGGTGATTATGCAAGTGGGGATGATGAGGAAGCTGAAGAGCAGGTGTAACATGGGGGGGTCCCACACTCCAGACCCACTCTGACCTCTTGCACAGGCACTGGCTCTTCAGGCTCCTATAGTCTATATGCTCCCCCAGGGAGCTGCGGTGTTGTCAGTCATGAGCCATCTCCATGAGTGTGTGAAAGTAAATGTGTGAATAGCCATCTCCATGCCAGTCTCTTAACCTCTTTGTGTCACATGTTCCCCACCTCCAAAGTAGTGGTAGTAGAAGATGTAAGTGTGCCTGCTATAGAGCAGATTTTCAATAAATGCCAGCCCTTACCTAGGACTCAGACAAATGTCTCAGCAGTTAGTACCACTTCCCACATCCCTCCTCATGGCACAGAAATACAATCAGCTATGCATGTAAGTATAACAGAAGTAATGCACACTGACCAGGCTTACTGTGAGGGCACAATGACAACCATACTTGCTGCATGCTGACCATATTTCAAAGACCTTCCATGTACAGTTGTCACCACTGTCCTAGCAGCCAGCCACTACTGTCAATCTCACGTCACTGATGTGGAAACCCAGGCAAAAGAAGGGTGAACTCACTTGTCTAGTAACACAGCTACAGCCACGGAGCCGAGATTTGCTCCTCATTGTCCTGGTTTTGGAGCTCATAGATATCACCAGTGTGTTACCCGCCGTCCCTGGAGACAAGCAAAGCCACCAGATATGTCTCTCAGCACTGCCCACATCTCCCATTCTTGACAGCCATTTCCCAGCATGCACACATATGTGCACACACATACAAAACTTTGTATGCCAGGACATTTTCAACCAGCTCAGCACACACACACCTGACAACACTTCAGTGTAAGCATGTATATCTGTAATGTGAGGAGTGACAGTGACATACTGCTACCACAGAGCCCCAAAATTCTGTGCTCCCAGTGAACACTTGTCTCTTGCTCCAGATCTTGCTCTTCGACAAAGACAAGGTACTCCACAGGCAGCAAAGCACAGACTGGGCTTCCGTGCATGACACCTTGCTTCCTTCTGGTGTGAGCCAGTAAAAGGTAGAGGGTCCCAGATGAAATGCATCTGCTCCGAAGAAGGGTCTCCTGCCAGTGAGACCTGCTCTCCTCTTCTGTGGTTACACAGTTGCATGTCTTCACAGGGTCTGCAGTAGCTGCCTGTGTTGATCACACCGTGATGGTGACCATGGCAACCATGTACCTGTAAGACAAGCTGCAGGTCCTCTGCCCCCATGGATCTCAAAGGGAAAATCACCATAGGTTATATCAGCCTCCTGTCGCTTCCCTGTTTGAGGACAAATGTGCGCACGCACACTCACATGCTCACCCACTCACACCCGCTTGCCCATTCACTTATAAAGTTCAAAATGATCATGAGGTCTCACACTGAGCTATGCACATTCACATGATCACTCATCCACCTATGCACACATTTACTTTCACACACTCATCACTGTCAGACCCCCGCCTGCACAGAGAAGAAATACTCCCAGAGCACAGCCAGTGACTGCAGGTGCAGAGACAGATTACAGGGAGCCTGAGCTTGCAAAATGA
>NW_004955563.1:10467-11712 GCF_000276665.1 Chinchilla lanigera
GTAGGGCCATGGAGGAAGGCAGACTGCTCTAGTTGCTCCGCCTCCCTTGTTTCCACCCACTCATGGGTGCTGTGGACTGTCCACGTGTCCATGGGATGGATGCTGCGTCTTCTGCTGGGGTCCATCTCTTGGCTCCCCTTACCCTGGGAGGGTCCGGGGAATGGCAGTGCAGAGACATGTTTTTCCGGAAGGATAGTTGGTCTGGTTCCTTCACAGAGGTATCTCCTGTAACCGGAATGTCTGGGTAAGTGTTTGATGCAAATTCTCAGGCTTCAGCCTGGTTAGGTCCCCAAAGTTGCCTTATTTGCACCCACATTCCCCTGTCCTTGTGCCTGGGGAGTGGAAGAACATAAGTGGGAGGAAGACGTGGTCATTTCCAGGGCAGCGTCTGTTGCCTCGCTCTTGGCATCTGGAAGTGAGGAAAATAGCTTATGTGACTCCTGCTGGTGGGAAGCCACCCCGACTTCATCATTCACTGAAGGAGGGCTTCTTGATGGATGGGGCACAGGGTCTGTATTTTGACAGCAGGGTCATTTTGTCTTTCATTGAAAAATACTTCGCTACTTTTACGTAAAACACTATGTAGCAGGCACTGTTCTAAGCAGAGCAAATCGGCCAGGAATCCCTGCTTCTGTTCCACTAGAAGGCTGCTGCTCTGGTGGTCTGACCCAAGAAAGCAGGCAGTAGGCAGGCCTGGGGAACTGACTCTTGAGGCATCTGCTCTGTTGTCACCATCCATGGCTCCACTTCCACGGCTGAATTGTTGCACATCACACCTCTGACCTTGTCACTCATCTATCAAAACCTCTTTCCTGCCTGTCACATAAGCAGGAGCTGGCCCCTGCCTGCTTCTCCAGTGCTATCTCCTCGCCATCCCCTCAGATTGTAGGAACCCCTGGCTGCTCACCCCTGCCAGTGCACACCTCTGCCCTCTGCTCTGTGTGGTCCCCGCCCCTCCTTAAAAGTTCTAAACTACATATTGGACACCAGAGAGCACCACAATTGTATGTAATTTCTTGTCTAATGACCACTGGATTTTGGGCATACTGGCTTGGTTACTTGCAATTCTGGGAAGGCCCTTAGCATTTGTTTTGTAAGCAGCCTATATTTGTAGTGCAACTCCAAGTGAGTTTTCTTGTACAGTTAATTTTTCAGAACTGAATAGGAAAATGAATACTATGAGTTGCACTCTCCACTGTCTTTTGCGTCATCCTCTCTGTGGAGAACAATCCACAGTTTCTTTCA
>NW_004955563.1:31483-33055 GCF_000276665.1 Chinchilla lanigera
CTAGGAAATAGTCAAACTGGATCATAAAAGCAGTGTGTTATTTAGAGAAGCAACTACTAGATGCATCAATGGGACAGATTATAAAAGAGTAACCTATCTGTCTTTTCTATCTACCTAATCTAATCTGACTGTCTGATTATCATCTATCTTTTTATTGCAAGATTTGTATAGAAATTCATTAAATATAAATTCTGTTTTTCATAGTAAAAAGTAAAATACTGTGAAAACAGATATTAAGTAAATACACACATTTATCTAAAATAAATTCCAGAGATAGTAAGGCATTAAGATACTAAGATACTAAGGTACTAAGAGATACTAAGGTACAAAGATAAGATATTTGCTTAAAATATAAAAGTAATAAACAATATAAAAATACTTTCAACATTATACATTAGGAAACATTGCAAAAAGGAAAAAAGGCAATTGATGTGTATTTTTTCCAACCTAGAGGCACATATGTATTTCTGGTTAAACATGATTCGTGTAAAAATACTTACAACACGCAAAGAACCTAAACCATTTCTAAAATACTTGGTCAATAACATTTTGTGTTCCATAATATGCAAAACTATTTTTTTTTGCAAATTTGAAGGCCTTTCAAAAGATTTGAAATTGATGAAGGGTAGGTCATCAAGTAAAATATTATGAAGATAATGCATACAGTGTGATCAATCCAAATGTTAATACCGGATATGCCCATATAACAACATGATGCCATTTGTTTAACTTCAACTTAGGCAGCATCCTATGTAAAAGGATAAGAAAATCTTACTTCCCTGAGTGGTTGGTTGAAAATGCGCATTATTTTGTTGAAGTATGTAATTTGAGGATGCACATAAGATAATTTAAAGAATATATAACTTTGAACACAGCCATTTTACTCTTCAACATTCTTTAGCTTTAATCAGGAGCATTCCTCTAAGTATCATGCACCTATTGCCCTACTTAAGTGACATGCTGAATTAATTAGAAATTTTGGAACATCAGCAAACAGGTGAGAATTAAATTTTGATAGGTTGAAAGGATATAAACTTGCAGGTGTAATAGATAGCACAAATATAAATAATATTATATTATGTAAAAACAATACATTGATAAAAAAAGAGACAGAATAATGCTACTTTCACTGTACTTATATTTATGTGCAGAAAAACCAAGGTGTTATCAAGGCTATAGTATAAATATTATGGCCACTGCATTTGCATATTTAAAAATATGATAATATTTTTAAAATATTAAAATTAGATTCTTCAATATAAGGTTGACGTGAAATATATAAATTTCTTATGTATAAACATTTTTATTTCCCAAAATTTATTTCCTTTTTCCTCTTCTTCTTAGCAGGAATGAAAATTCTCTCCTGATCCCTAAACTCCTATTCCTGGTGTTGACATCAGCCTGGGCATAGAAACTCAGAACTGCAAGTGGATTCTTTTCAGCCCCAGACAGAGCTCAGGGTGCAGGCCTCTAGAGCAGGACCAACTGCAAAAGCAGCCTGATTCTCTGAGCCTATGTGAGGACAGTAGAAGAAAGTAGAAGAGTAGGGAGCTCATCCTCTCCTCTGAGGAA
>NW_004955563.1:33155-40181 GCF_000276665.1 Chinchilla lanigera
AGTATGTAATTTGAGGATGCACATAAGATAATTTAAAGAATATATAACTTTGAACACAGCCATTTTACTCTTCAACATTCTTTAGCTTTAATCAGGAGCATTCCTCTAAGTATCATGCACCTATTGCCCTACTTAAGTGACATGCTGAATTAATTAGAAATTTTGGAACATCAGCAAACAGGTGAGAATTAAATTTTGATAGGTTGAAAGGATATAAACTTGCAGGTGTAATAGATAGCACAAATATAAATAATATTATATTATGTAAAAACAATACATTGATAAAAAAAGAGACAGAATAATGCTACTTTCACTGTACTTATATTTATGTGCAGAAAAACCAAGGTGTTATCAAGGCTATAGTATAAATATTATGGCCACTGCATTTGCATATTTAAAAATATGATAATATTTTTAAAATATTAAAATTAGATTCTTCAATATAAGGTTGACGTGAAATATATAAATTTCTTATGTATAAACATTTTTATTTCCCAAAATTTATTTCCTTTTTCCTCTTCTTCTTAGCAGGAATGAAAATTCTCTCCTGATCCCTAAACTCCTATTCCTGGTGTTGACATCAGCCTGGGCATAGAAACTCAGAACTGCAAGTGGATTCTTTTCAGCCCCAGACAGAGCTCAGGGTGCAGGCCTCTAGAGCAGGACCAACTGCAAAAGCAGCCTGATTCTCTGAGCCTATGTGAGGACAGTAGAAGAAAGTAGAAGAGTAGGGAGCTCATCCTCTCCTCTGAGGAATAGAAGCAGATCCTACATCCTTGAACTATTCTTGAAATCTGATGAGGCATCCTATCTGATCAGTGTCTCACTCCCCAGTGTACTCAGCTGATGTCTGATCACTCCAGGCTCTCTTCAGTTAGAATCCTGTCAGGGCAGTTCAGCCAGACGCCCTCACTATCCCTCCTCTATTCTCCCTGTTAGCTCTAAGCTAACAAGAGACCGCCCACCATTCAGAATCCACCTTAACAAACCACATTTCAATGCATTCTATACTGAGGGTTATGTCCCGACAAAATAAAATCCTCTCATGATTTTCAATAAGAGACATGAGTAATTAGTCCTCTCACAGGGTTTAGGAGATCTCGAGCACAGTTCTCTGAGTCAAACACTCAAAAATAGTTCTGATCTGTCACCAACAAGAAACACTCAGTAGCAGGTCCCAGAATCAAACTGTGTATATTAAACACATCTGTAACAACACACATTTTAGAAACTGATGGAAGAAAAACAGATTCAGGCTGTCATGACAAATGCCTGTAATGCCAGCTGCTCAAGACCCTTAAGCAGACGAAGCTCCTGCGCCAGGAGTTTGCTGGTCGCATAGTCAGCACAGTAAGTCCCTGTCCCAAAAACTATGTAAACATGGGGAAAGTGTCTAGGAATAAAAATAAAAGCAAACATGGATGTATAAGGAGTGTGAGATAGGTAGAGACCCCAGCTACCGAAGGAAAAGGCCCAAATTCCTTACTCTGCTGTCCCTGCTCCCAAATTGGCTGTAGCCTTAAAGAGACTGCAGGCACAGCTGGTTAATTTAGGGGCCTGGATTCGCAAATAACAAAAGCCTCTATCACCAGGTTAAAAACAATAAAACATAGTTTAATATACTGCTAGTAACTAACACATACATGATTACACGGAAGAAGGAGAAAGCACAGGAAAAGTTACATCATCAGGTTGGAAGAGCTTCCACACCTGAAAATCCAATTCCAATGCTGAGTGGTCCTTCTTTATGGTTTCCAGGGTTCTGACTGGGAAGGGTCTGGGCAGAGTATCCTCTCTATAGATGAGATCCAAAGTCCTCCTACCAGTCAGGCCCCTTAAATACCAGTTGAGACAAAAGTGGCAGCATGCAATCTTCATGCATGACGAGTAGCAAAGAGTTTGCAGCCCCCAAGAACTGGCCAAGTACCTGAGGGAACAAACATCTGCATCATCTAGACAGGTGAGAAGGAAACTCCTTGGCATCTGGCCAGGCTCACAGAGTTTCTGCTCATATCAGCATGTCCAGCAAGCACCCTGGTGTGTAATCTTCAGAACAAGGGCTCGACACTGTGTTATGACCAAGGAAGATCTTTCTGTATTTAATTTTAGCCCTTCATGTGGCCGGCTGCCACACAAAGATGGAGGGTCAGCATCTTCTAAAAGATTCAATCAATCACTATTCCACTGACATCTCCTTTTCTCACAAAAGCACAAGTCATTTGCTAGATATGTCTGACCTTTTCGAAAATTCACTATTTTAATATACATTTGGCATGAGACCTGATAAGATAGTATCTGAATACAGAAAAGATACACATATCAGGAAAACACAGGCAACATTTACACGCTGCTGGGGAAAAGTCTCACAGATGACTCACTCCTTATTCTGGGCCCAGCTTGCAGTGGCAAGAGTCCCGGAGCACCCTCAAGTGTATTTGAAATAGTAACCAAATGATGACAGGAGGAAGCTTCTCCAAGCAGAAGGGGTAGAAATATCAGAAGACAATCGGTAAGAATATATGGAATTTTATAGGTTCCAGAAATAGAGAAACCACAAGCCTTTCATTTTATTAGGGAACATTTGGCAATAGGCACTTAGCATTCAGTTCAAGGCAAGGAGTTCAATTTGATGAAGAACATCACTTAAAGCCATGAAGTGCCATCTAGGTAGGAGGAAGCGCATCGACCATGGACTATGCTGGAGAGTGAGGTCCCTCTCAGTTTCCAAGAGTGAGAACGATAAGCTAGAAGCACAAACAAAAAGAATCGTCTCTTCCCACACTCACAAGTATAAAAAGAGGCCAAACATCGTCAGGCCTGTTGTGCACATGTGGGGGGCAGAACAAGTGGCGCTGTAGAGAATATTGATGCAGTGTGGATCCGTAGCCATTATCTATCCTATGCCCAGAAAGAAAACAAATAAATGAAGACACTTACGGAGTGAAATAGAATTCACTATTAGGCTTTATATCAGTGATACCAGTATAGTAGATATACAAATAAAGAGACAAAAAAACCCCAATCTCCACGTCTCCATCCTTGCGCACACTGGTGCTCCTTTGGTGAAGGCAGGCTTCACTATCTGAAGTATAAAATAAAGCAGGAAGCTGCAAGAGAAGGAAAAGAACAATCAAAGCGAACATCTTACATGCATATGCAAAGATTTAGGCTGAGTGAAGAGGAAAGTTGCAGTGACAGCCAGGTAAATAAATATGTGTGTGTGATTCAGGACTACATTATTTCTGACTCAGGTGGACACTCTGATGCCCTGGCTCCTGTCATCAGTGCCTGCTCCATGTCCCTGGAGAAGTTTGCCACCACTGTCCCCCGGGCTCTACACCTGAGGTCTGGTGTCTTGGAGAAAAACACAAGACAGAAATTATGCTTGTGTATCATTTTCTCCACCTGGAGCCACCATGATTTAATCCAGTTCCACTGATAGCAACATCCCAGGGGCCACCTCCTCCTGGGCAGATTTGCTCCTAAGTCTTTGTCAATAAGCCATTGTTGTTCGGTTCCTGGTACTGGAGAAAAACCAAAAACCAAAAAAAAAAAAAAAAAAATAAGCCATTGTTGTAGATGCCATTGGAGGTGTTGCTAAATGGATCACATTAGAGGGTATTAGAGTTCTCTTGAAGTAGTCTGAAAAGGCTCATTGTCAGGCAAAACATATTGGGCACTGTGCCTTCTGAAGTGGAATATTAAGAGCTATCTTCTGACAGGTCCATGGTCAACAGTTGCAGCCACAGGACTGCCCTGTATAACTGTGTGCTCTGCGTAGCAGTCACATGCCCTGAAACTCACAGCCACACCTGCTGTCCACTGCTTGGTGTACAGATAATTGCACTGCAGCCGGGAAACCCATATTAGTGACCATTAGCATTTGAAATACAACACCCATCTGAGTTGTGTAATTCAGCCCACTTCCCTGCGGATTCATTCTTTGAAGTATCTTCATTCCATGATTCAATATATCGTCCAAATCCATTTTTACTCCTACAACCTTGAGTTCCTCCAGGATTTAGGCTTTTAGGACAGAATGTGTCTTTGTGGCAAATTTCTCTTTTTCCCTCACCCTGAAGCAGAGGAGCAAAGTTAACAAATGACTCCTATATTTCCCAGCACTCAAAACTTTGAGGAGCAGGAAAACACAGGCAACATTTACAGCCCTGAAACTTAGTGGAATTTTCAGGGCTGGTACATTATTTTGAATAATGCTGTATTAGGTCAGTTCATACCCTGTTGTGTTTGTCAGAATCTAAATCACCAGTGCAAAGAGCGAGCCTCAATGTGAACTTAGACTTCACTTGTTGCACAGGTCTGAATATTTCGGTATAAGCTGTGACACCTTAGTAGTAGGTGATCTGTTGAAGGTCCATGGAAACATTGATTTTTGTAAGGATAGACTTAAAAATTAAAGTTGTACAACTTCAGAAGATATTTACTTTCCAGTTTGGAAGCTGTTGGCCTCATGACCTCATTAGCATTTGAAAAGTAAAAGTAAAGTTGGCCTCTAAGTGCAAAATCTTCCAAGAGTTTCAAAACGTTTTAAAACACTATGAATTTTTAAAAGTAATTTTATAATAACTATATGATAGTATAATATATTGAATCTATTGGGCTTAATAAATTGTATAAAGCTGTTCTTACATGAAAGGCTTTTATGTCCCCTAACCTGGATATTGCACGGTGTACCCGGTAAAAACACAAACATATTTGAGACTATGGCTGAGTCCTCCACATAAATACATGGCTTGCCAAACTCAAGGCTTCTTCTCTAGTTTGGGTCAGACTATTATCTGGATTGAACTGTTTTCCCATGTAATGATGAGGTCTGAAGTCTGGTACTTGTGAATGTGATCTAACTCAAAGTTAGAGTGTCTTTAGAAATTAAGGTCATTAGTGCAGACCCTGACCCAGTATATCTGTGTCTTTCTAACAGGAAAACACCATATAAGACGTTCACTCATAACAATTTTTTAAATGGGTGATGAAGTAGTTAAATGGAGAGTATGTGTTGAACATACACAAGACCTTGGACTCAGCCTTTTGTGCCACAAACAGTAAATAAAGCCCTAAATTCATAAGTGTACTGTAGTACATAATGACACCAATCCAGGAAATCGCTCAGTAAATGATTACTTCTATAAAATACTTTCTCCAATATGATAAGACATGTAACACAACAGAGGTTGTTTGATCGGAAACACTCTTCTGCACTCCCTGGAACATCATCGGGAAGAAAACCTGAGCAGAGTTCCCTGCTTGGTCGATACCATTGAAGACAGTGGCTATTATCTTCCTATCCACAGACTCCCAAGTTGCATAGAAGACATGCTGGGGCCTCTTCTGCTGCATTTTGAGGAGACAAAGCTCTTGTCCTTGGTGGATGTGCTGTGCCTTCACTGGGCAGAGCACTCCTGTGTGCCCCTGTGTAGAAAATGCCAGTTCACATGCGTGTCCCCTGCTTCCTGTGAGGATGTGATTCAGAATAAGAAGAGTTCGTATACAGGCAGAGGCCATGCACATTAGTTCATGGATTGATAAATTTAGTGTTGAGATTATTCCATGTCATGAATAAGGAACTTCAGGCAGAAATTCTGCCTATTGTCCTATGCAATGATGAATAATGATGGCAACCAGAAGTCAAGTTGCACAGTCACTGTGTGCACCAAGCTGTTATCCTATTTACCAGCAGCGAATGGTTGGGGTCTGAAATGAAAATGCTATTGTGTATAATAAAAGTGAAGTGAGAAAAGGGAAAGCATGGAAAGAAAAATATTCTCTCAACTAACTCCAAGAATATACATATAAAGTTCTGCATGGTAATCTTCCTATAAACTTGACAATTGTTATAGTAAAGGGTACCAAATATACCTCAATGGATTTTATGCCCTGTTAATGATCCATTGGCACAGCATTGCTAAGACATCTAGTCTTCAAACTAGATCAAGAGATTCAATGTCACACCACTAAAATTATCAGCAAGCTATTCTAAACAGAATGATGACATTTTTCTCAATTTTTGGTAGCTTACCCAGTAAAAAAAAAATACTAAAATTGAAGAATTCACATTTCTTGATTCCAACATTTTATTATGAAAGGATAAACATGTACATAAATGGATCAGCACATGTAGAAGCAGCCCCAAGATCTACCCTATCTGACAACCCCAAAGGCTCACGTCTGCCCTGCCAGATTTCCTCATGTTTCCCCTGCTTGTAATTCCAGAATAATTGGAGGGGACTCACATATGCACCACTCGTCAACCATGTGTGACACCTCCGTGTTAGTGCACCTGCCTTAAGTGCTCACAAGGACACCGCTGAGCTCTCATCAAGGCTTTCCTTCCCCCTTGCACATGAAGCTGTGTCCATCATTCTCCTGCCTTTGATTCTTCACCAATAGAAGCTAAGCCAAGGGGAGTGCTGAGCCTTCTGTTGTGTGGATGAGCATGGAATAGGTAATCCTTGCTCTCATTTTGGTGAGCTTTATCTCCCCAGATGTCTGTAGGCCAGGAACAAAATGAAACATTAAGGATAGTGCCTATGACCCTATATTAAAAGACTCATCTCTGTCTTTGTCTTTGTCTTTGTCTTTCTCTTTCTCTTTCTCTTTCTCTTTCTCTTTCTCTCTCTTTCTCTTTCTCTCTCTTTCTCTTTCTCTGTCCCTGTCTCTGTCTCTCTCTCCCCCAGCAATTTTTAATTATATACATAATGATTAAATTCATTAGAGGAAGTTTGTACCTGTGAATAATATTTCTTGTTTTTTCTGTTTGCTCTAAACCCCTCTCTGCAATCCCTCTTCCCTTCCTTATTTATAAAAGCTTTGTTTCCCCTTCCATTTGAATATTTTCTTCCTATTCCCCAGTATCTGTTATATGTTTTGGTCCTGATTTAAACTTTCAGTTTCTCTCACTAGACAAACAGTGTGATATTTAAACATGTGTCTGATTTATTTCATTTAACAGTATGGACCCTTTTTTCCTCTCCTTCCTTTTCCCCCTCCCCTCCATAGTGCCACTTC
>NW_004955563.1:40330-45432 GCF_000276665.1 Chinchilla lanigera
GAAATGTCTCAAATTTGTCCTGCTTTAGGCCTTTGTAGTACTCCATTGTATGTAAAACAACGTATCTTCTTTATCCACTCCTCAGTTGATGGGCGGTTGCATTGTTTCCAAGATTTAGCTATTACAATTTGACCTGCTATAAACATGGGTGTGCATAGACTGCTGTGGTAGGATGTTTTTTATTCTTCTGGGGAGATACCCAAATTGGGAGTGGCTGTATCAAATGAGGTCTCTAACCCTAGATTTCCACAAGGTTTGCACCAGTTTCCTCTCCCACCAAAAGTGAAGAAGGGTTCCTTTCCCGCTACAGCACCTCCTGAATTCCTTACTGGTTGATTTCTTCATGATGGCTATTCTTTCTGGGCTGAGATGGAATCTCACCATTGTCTTAATTTGCATCCCTTGAATGACCAGTGACACTGAACCTTCCTCAGGATCAGGGGAATAGATTAAAAGGTGCAGAAGCAACACCAAACCACCACCTCATCTTTGACAAATAGCCCAAATACTTTCACTGGAAAAACTCACTTTCCACCTGCTAAAGACTAAAACTAGACCTATGTCTATCACCAGGCACTGAACTAAAGTCAGAATGAATCAAATATCTAAAAGCAAAGGCTAAATTTGCTGGAAGAAACAATAAGTAGAACTCTTAAAAACAAAAGTGTAGGCAAAGATCTTATGAACAAAACCCAGACTGCATGGAAAATAATATAAAGAATCGACAACTGGGATTACTTCTATTATAAAGTTTTTGCACAGCAAAGGAAATCACCAAAAGTGAAGAGACAACCCATAGAGTGAGAAAAAAATTGTAGCCAGTTTTCCCTTAAAGGACTAATATGTGGAGCATATAAAGAATTTTTAAAAATCAGACCCCCTAAAATTTAAAGACCTAATCCAAAAATGGTCACCTGACATGAATACTCATTTCTCAGAAGAAATGCAAATGGCAAATAAATATACGAAGAAATATCCCACCGATTTGGTTTTTCTTTTTTTGGTTTCTTTTTTTTCTAGTACCAGGAATCGAACTCATGACCTCACGCTTGCTAGGCAGGCACTGTGCCTCTGAGCTAAATCTCCAGCCCCCATCCCACTGATTTTTGATCCATAACTCACACACCCTAAAACTGACTAGTTTAAAAATGAACACATCTCTGCTTTTTAATCCACTCATTAAGCGGTGGAATCAGGACCACTGTCCAATTGGAGACGTTTTCATTGCTTACCAGGGGAGTCCTTACTCCCCACCATGCATCCATTGCACATTCCCCTTCCATGCAGGTTTTCAGCATTCAGCTTTTCACCGGTCTTCTGCAACCACCACTCAGTGTTCCATCTCTGAGATTTATCTCCGTGCACCCTTCCTCAGAAACAGAAGCACAAAGTACATGGCCTTCTATGCGTGATTGCTTTTTTTATGTGTGATTTCCTTTACTTAGAGAAATAGGTTCCATGGTCACCACTGATTGTATTTCCCATCAATCCTTTTTTCCTTTTTGATTATTGCATATTTGTTATGCGGAATACATGGTACCACATTCTTTGTGCTGTTTTTTCTCAGGGGTGGGGTTGAATTGGTGGCAAATTTATTCCTTTAATGAGGAATAAATTCTTACCCACTGTATGCCATGGATACAACTTGAGCATATCATGGTAAGTAAAATGAACCAGCCACCAAATGACAAACTCTATATGATAGTTTTTATATGAGGTGTCTGCGGTGTACAAATCTGTGAAAAAAGGAAGTAGAATGTTGGCTGCTAGGGGTTGCAGAAAGGGAAATGGAAAATATTATTTGAGAAGGTGTAGAGTCTCACGGTGCAAGATGAAAGATTTCTGGAGACTGACTCCCCACAGTGTAATGGACACCACTTTACTGAACTGCAAACACTTAGAAAAGATCATGGCGTGACCAACACACTCTGCTCAGCACAGCTTGTCAGGCTTCTGAAACTTATCTCAGGTCCGTCTGTACTTCATAGGAAAATCCAGATTTAGAACCCAAGGAAGTTTCCCAAGACTCCCTCATCATTCATGCCCATTCACCCTTGGTATCTGACGAGACCCGTCATCTCCCACCACCACACAGATGATGTCTCCTCACCTTGGCTTGTCTTCCTCAAGAATCTTTTTGGTTGGTCTACCCAGAATCAATGTTTCCTGCTGATTCTTCCATTTCACAGCTGTCCATCTACGGATCCCCCAGTCTGCTGCTCCTTCCGTGTAAATTTTCAATACTCAGGGTATGATCAGAACCAAGCAAAATATCTTTTCCCCCACTGAAATACTTTATGGAGCTGTTCTCTATTCCTACCTCACTGGTCTTGAGTAATGTCTGTTTACCATGCTCAAACAAATGTTACTGAATAATCTTATTTGATAGATAGTTGTCTTCTGAATTTTTCCTAAAACTTATACTGGGGAAAACTAGAAAAATACTCTGTCTATCTATCATCTATCTATCTATCATCTATCTTATCTATTTATCTATCTATCATCTATCTATCTATGTATCTCTCTACCTATCTACTACCTATTTATCTATCTCATTACTCACATTAAGTTTTTATAATAAAATGCCTACTTATACTGTGCCTTGAGAGTCTCTTTTTGGATGTGGGCATCATGTGTGGCATTCTGATCCCACAGGGACAGTGAATGGCCCTGGCACAGAGCTGGCAAGAGTACTCTTTTCTCACCTTTATGTTTTCCAAATCATTGTGTATTTCAGCTGTGTCTCTGCAGATTCCTCATTCTCTCACAGCCCACATTAAATTCCTGGGACTCAGTGTCCACATCTATAAACTCAGGATAATGATAGTCCACACCTCATCATGCTGTTGTTGGATGGAAGTGGATTGACCTCTGGAATGCTTAGAGAAGCTCTGACTAGTAGTGAACATTTTAAAGACTTGGCCATGCGTTCTGTGAATTCTGAGGCTTTGGACCCCTTCCCATGGCATTTCTGCAGCAATGACACGGGTGTCTTGTTACCATCCTTGCACATATCTCACAAGAGACATCTGCGATGTTGTTCAGGAAATGGCTTAGTGGAGGGCCTGCCCAGGTGGCTGAGAGGGTCTGGATTAGGGCAGCTTGTAGGTCAGGATGTGAGGAAGTCAGCTGAAGTGGAGGGGACACCTATGACCTCTGGTCTGGCATCCTGGCTCTGACTGAAAAGTCACTCATTTCTCTGAGCCTCAGTTTCCCATCCTGATCTGGTCTACATGAAGCAGGCAGGGATGTGTGGAGTTTAATATGTCTTCTCACCCTGAGTACCATGTGAAGCCTTCAGGATTCTTTTCTACCTCCTGTCTACCGTCACACTCAGTTTTCAGCTCAGCAAGCCATCCTACTAAAGAGGATTAAAATTAAATCATTTGCTAAGTTGTAACTGGCAGCAGTTGCATGCCACCTCTTGACAGAAACAGTTTTAACAAAAGTCAGGACCTAAAGTCCCAGGAATTCCTTGCCAGAACTGGGGCTTCAGAAGCAGTTTCTGGCCAGGAAGAGAGTGCAGGTGCAGCTGGGGGAGGAGCCTGAATCCCAGTCCTGGCCGATTTCTAGGAGGGTGACCTCAATGAATGACTTTTCTCCCCAAATATTCCATTTCCAAGCTGTAAAACTGTGGAGAATGATGTCTCCTACTGGGGACTGCCACAGACCATAGCACAGAGAGCCTAGCACTTAGTAAGTGCTCAATAAATTTTCCTTTCTTTGAACCCCATTTTCCCCACAACCTCTGTTTCCTGTCCCTCAAAGAGTCTTGTGTTTCAAATGTGATTACATCATGGGGCCCTGTGTTCACCTGTAAATTCATCTCCGAATGAGTTTAGTATCTAAATGTGCTCTTAGGTGGGGCCTGGTTAGAGGTGGGTTTCTGGGGACTTAACCTGAGAATCTGTGTCCCTGTCCCCGAGTCCCCCATCTCTCTTTGCTTCCTCACTACCGTGGCTGAACAGCTTTCTTCTGCCACTCCCTTCCCTGCTGCCTTTCTGCCTCAGAGCCTGCCGACCTGGAACTAAAACCGTGAGACAGAGTAAACCTCTCTTCCTTTAACTTGCAGGTATTCAGTATTTTGTCTCAGCAATGAAGAAGGGACTGAGACAGATTTTGGTAGCAGAGAATTGGAGTCATTGCTGTCAGTGTACCTGACCATATGGTCTGAGAGCATTGGGAAATGGTTTGTGGGAGGAATTTGCAAAGGACTGAAGGTGCCAAGTAGAGAAGCCCGAGCATGTGGAAATACAGAAATGGAGACACAGGAAAGGAAGCTAAAAGCCCAGGTGGCTACGAATTTCTTTCAGCAAGTGGGTCAGTCATACCAGGAGCTGGGGCTGTGCAGAGTTGAGGGGATGTAAAGGGGGGCAATTTTACTTCCATAAGTTTCAGGTGAGGGCAGTGACAGATTATTATATTTTGTATTTTAAATGTACTGAGTTTTGGTGGAATATATTAGAAACATCAAGACAGCAAGAGAACAATAAAATTCTCCAACTCTCCATTTTGTTTTCGTGTTTCCTCCCTCATTCTCCTTCACTCTTTTGTCCCAGCGATGGATCCGTGAGCTCTACTCACCCTTTTTTGCCTTTAATACTCTTTTCCTCTCAACCCATCCATGCTTCCACCCACCCATCCTTATAACCACTCTTTCAGTCCCTCCATGTAACAAATACTTTTCATTGCATATCCATACTCAAAAATCCAGTAAAGGAGAACTATTCCCTCATTCATTTAAAATAGATACCAAATACTGAATTCAGATATACTCTCAACAGCGTTAAAGATCTGCACCTTGTTTCCAATTAACATTTTACTCAGAAATAACTATTCAACACTATTAGTGGAATTTGTAGGTTTAAAAATTTAAAGACAAAATAATGACTCAGAAGCCAAAACTGCATATGGGCACACAGTGAGGTACATCCACTGACTTATTTAATACTGATTTCAGACAGATGCCTGTTAAGTACCCCAGTGTGAGTGCAAACTTGCAATCTCCGGCCTCACTGTCTGAGAGTGTTGGGATCACATGTCTATATCACCATGCCCCAAAAAACTCATATATATATATATATATATATATATATATATAT
>NW_004955563.1:45532-46798 GCF_000276665.1 Chinchilla lanigera
TATATATAAATGAATCCATAGGTACACAGAAAGAACATGTGGCCGGTAAACAATTTCCAATCACATTATCTAAAGGCCCTTTTAAGTACTTCTGACAAGAAAGTTTAAACATGTGGTTGTTTCCACTGTCTTGGCCAAAACCATTACTGTGGTGCTGGCCTGTAAGGTCACTGCTCCAGGCAGAAGGATGAGGCAGTTGCTGGTATCAGGGGCACCAAACTGCATCATGCCCATCTCTCTGTGGAGTTTGGATGGGGACAAATATAAGCAAGACAAGAATGTTTATTGCATATATAAACATGACATGACAAAATGTAAATATAACAAGAAAGTTTATCCTATGAAGTATAGTATAATGCAAATGTACATGTATATAGCTCTCAATAAGTGATGATTTATAAGGATAAAAGGACATGGAAATCTGGGATGAAAAAAATCTTCTACTGCATATCTACATGTTCTTTCACAAATTTTATAAATTCAGTGCATTGGCGTCATATAATCAACACTATTTATACTTGCATATGACCGGTCAATTCTAGAATCCTAAAAGCTAAGTGAGGCAGAACATTGAAAGGTAATATAACAATTTGCAAAGGGAAATGCAAGAAGACAAATGTACATAGAACTACCAAAATATACTATAATTAGCACATTGAAGACGGGATCCTCCTTCAGAAGAGAAAAGCAATAAAACATATTAAAGAATTCAGAAACACAGTGACCTACAAGAAGGAATTTATTATCTTTTTAAAGTGAGAAAAAGTATTGAGAAAGCCAAAAGGAAGACAAGATAAGGGTGAACGGTATAATCATAGAAAAAATAGGATGAATTCTGACATAAATAGGCAACAAAAAAGGCTGGGGATTTAGCTCAGCAGCACAGCACCTGCCTGGCAAGCACAAGGTTGTGAGTTCAATTCCCAGTACTGGAAAAAAATAAAAAATAAATAAAATAAATGAAATAGGCAACAAAATATCCAGAATAAAATTAATCTAAAGAAATGAGGAATAGAGTTTCTAGCGAACATTATGCTATTAGAGACATAAGTTGCACCACTTAGTAAGGCTATAAGTCCAATAGTAGACTATAGTATCTGACTTCACATATGGTTCAGCTTTGAATTCGGGCCCTCTGTGTATATTAGAAATCTATGTTTAATGATAAGAAGGCTCCTTTCTGACAGAATGTGTTTTGGCCCTGATCCCTGTAAGAGAGTTTCTCTCAGGCTTTAGCAAAATAATGTAGCACTTGGGGGCAAAGAT
>NW_004955563.1:47433-55686 GCF_000276665.1 Chinchilla lanigera
CTGAGAGCCCGGTTGTTGGCCTTGACGATGGGAGTGTGTCGGTGCTTCACAAAGAGCCCAAGAACAGCAGCTGTGAGGACAGCAAGATTCAGGGCGGTGCCAGCCAGAGCCTTCCCCAAGGGGTCTTCATAAGCCAGAAAAGTCACAGCTTTTTCCACGCAGTGGTTTCTCTGAGTGTTGGCATATTGGTGATCTGGACACTTCACACACTGCTCCATATCTAGCAACAATTAAAATTGTCACTTGCCTAAGTTTAGTATTTTTTTTTTGCAGACTTATACTCAGAAACTCATTGGACTTCCTTAACTAAATTGTTGCTTTGTAATTTTTTCTTTTTTTCTTTCCTTCTCTTTGTTTTTCTTTATGTGGGATTGAACTCAGAAACTTTGCACTAACATATATCTGCAACCCTTTTAAGTTTTATTATTTTGAGAGAGGATCTCGTTATTTCATTAGGTTGTGTTCTGACTTAAAATCATCCTGCATCAGCCTCCCAGAGTCCTGGAATCCAGGCATGCATCATCGCAACTAAACTTTACATTTCTTTCTAGACACAAAATAAAAGAAGAGTATAGAGAGTGACTCCTAAATAATACTCTTTATTATTTATTCTACTTTTAAATCTGACATATCCATGAAGACATTCTATTTTTACAAAGTAGGAGAGGATCAACCTTCATTAATTACATCACTTATTTGAGCTAAATAAAATCTTTACAAATGATTCCCCAGATATTCAATAAACAACCTCATATTAGGAAGCCAACATAACTTGGTAAGTTCCAGGGAAATGCATGTGAAGAAGCATATTGAATGTTAAGTAGTTCCATTACTGACCCTCTCCATCTATGTATATGCTTTCTGCATCCACTTATGTAATTTTTATTTTCAAAGGGGTATTTCAACAGTTTAATTCTCACAAGTTTCAAAATCATTACAGGATATATCAGTACACATTTAATGATTTTAAATGTTGCAAAAATCAATTTTCAAATTTTTATCTATGAGTGCCTTATGACTGAGGTGTGGAAACTTTTTTTTGATAATAGCCTTGTATTCCATAACCTGGCCATCCAGTATCAGTTTATTCATTTACATGGATTTTATGCTTAGCAACTAGAATCCCTGGAAAATCCTCTCATCCATGCCTCTCCCTTTCTAATATATTTTTGTTTTTGTGTGTCTTCTTCATTGCATTCACCATGAAGTACAATGTAATGTCTGGCAGAAGTATGATGCAGAAAGTACTTATCTCATTCCTGCTTTCAAACATGGCCCACAAATTTTAAGATGAGCTGTAGGGTATGATAAATACCATTTCTGAGGGGCAGTTAGAGACTTTTCTTCACTCATTTGGTGAGAAATATTCGTGTTGTTTCTTTGGAAATGACAGTGTTGTACAACTGTATGACATTGTCTCCATTTATTAGCATTGTTTTTCTTTTCCCAGGACCTAGTTCCTTGAATCATATTTTATACACTGAGTTTGCTCATGGTAAATCGACCTTGATGCACATACCTCAATATGAAATAGAATATGTGAATTTAGTTTGAAAAGGAAAGTGGACTGTGAACTTTGTTTCTTCTAAGTGCGTTTTCAGCTATGAGTAATACAATTTAGTTCCTGTCTTAAAATAAGTTGATTTTCCTCTTTCCCTTTTCTCTGAAAGAGAAAGGTCAGTATAAATATGTTTTTGAGTGCTTATAAATTTCACTGCTACTGTTATTAATCAACAAAAATTTGGAGTGAAACACTACAGTCTGGGCTCCCATCTGGTACTGCAAATGGTAATATAGAGATATGAGTACTACAGAAAATTTTATTTTTTCTTAGAACTGCTTTGCTAAATTTTCCTGTGACTTTATAAATTTGAAGGCACAGATTGATGTGAAATTACTTACATTGTCATATGAAAAGTTTCTATATAATAGTACTAGTGGACAAAGTTCTGAAGATATACAAGCTTTCAATTTTTGTCTTCTTGATCAATTGTACTATGAGCTGTCACTTTTTGTTACCAGAATCGCATTTAACTTTGTTTATTTTCTCTGCCTTAACTTTCTAAAAATTCCTTTCAGACTATATCCCATCTCATTTTCTTGTGTTCAACTTCCTGTACATTTTTGTAGATTGTGATGGACATTTCACATGAAGAACTGTAGCTTTTTTATTTAAATACACAACAGCCAAAAGCATATGGAATGTAGAATGGCTATTTGCCTCAGTGTAGATTTAGCTTCAACTCACAGGATTTTTAGTTGCACATGATTTTCAACCTCTGCTTTGATCTACATAGTATGTATGACTGAGGATTATACACACTGGAAGCGTATATTAACTGATATTATTGGGTGCATTCTTTTCTACATGTGCACATACAACATTTTCTAAAAAGTACCATATTCCCACACTTTATGGAAATATATATTCAAAATAACTGCATGATACAGCACATAATTAGTCTTGATGTATTGCACAGAGCATTGGAAAGCATACTAAATAGCCTTTGAAATCAAAATTTATATGAGCCATGAAAGCAAATTAAATAATATTCAGAAGGAAGGTGATTCCACCACGTCATAATGTATAAGAAAGCTAAATATTTACAAAGTGATACTTATGGTATGCAGCAGTCTTCTACATTAGATTTCTATAAATTTTGTGAAATACATTTCAATCCTCATCCTCATTTCATCTGTGTTTGAATAACATGGTTTTTTCCTTCAGGATATTTGAATATTCCATGAATGGTGACTATGCCATTATGGACATTTATAGTAATCCTGAAGGGATTTATGCCGCCTCTTTCATTGTGATATAATACTAATGCTGTCACCTCTGTAAAAAGGCCTATGACACCTATCTGAAATATACATATTCTCACATGTCAAATCCCTTATTCTGGGTGCATATCATCCTTGCAGTTCTGTGGTGGAGACTCGAATTTATGCCATAGTCTGTCTCCCCACTCACCTATGCATTCTAGGAGAATGGAGATTAAATTGTAGGAATTGAATTGTACTGGGCTATAAGCTTGTTGTAGAGCAAAGACATGCCCCAATCTCCAATCAAACTCAGCCTGTCTGAGCACCTGCTTTGTGTGAAGAATACTGTCACGCCCTGGAAAACGAAGTGTGCCTGACGTTGTGTTGACTGTAAACTTTCTGTGTTTCTACAGAGTTGGCTTTAATCTTACTCCATGTTAAACTACATGATGGAGATGGAACTTAGAAGCTGTGGGGTAGGTGAAAGGGCTTTTCTTGAGAAAATAATGCTTTTATTGGGAAAAGAAATATAAATCAATGTAGTCTGGTGTTGTGCTGCCTATGTGTTATTCCATATAATTAGTGGCCAGAGATTGGTCTATTGAATTTTTGAGGCAATCTGAGGCAAATCGGTGACATTCCATCTCATGGTAACAAATAAGAATATCTGGGTATATATATCATGGATAAGGCACATTTTGGTTTAATTTCTGACAGTGGAAAAGGCAAGCAAAAAGCTGAATAAGAATGAAAAGAAAGGAAAATGAATTGAAGTGCATTTCAAAGGGGAAAATGTGTTTTCCAATCAGCCAGTTGTATTCAGCATAACAAATAATTTGATAAGTGAAGGAAGATTTTTATCACTGGTCCTTTCTACAAGATTATTTCCATTTCCTGGATGGATGGAATGAATGTAAAATAAAGTGAGAATGTGTCCACAGGACATGCCCTACCTGTGCCATTGGCAATCTCATTGTCTGCACAAGGGGTGCAGTCAAAACAGCAGGCAGCCTTTCCCTCCTGAGGGCTTTTTCTAAATCCAGGATTGCAGCTCTCACTGCATACTGAGCGGGGAGTCTAAGGAAAAACACATATGGTGGTAACTTCTTAAACTTTTACTTACTTCTTCAGAGTGAGAGACATAAACTTAATTTTCAACATAAGCAAAGCTATATAACTGAATGCCAAATTAATTTCATAATATGAAATGTATATTTCAAAAATATAATTAAGTAACTGTATTACTTTCCCACTCATCAGAAAGGTTGTAAACAATTTTTTAAATTGATAACCTATTATTGTTATTGAATATCCACATAGGACCATTATATGAGCAAAATTGGGGACAGAAGAACTTATGACAGTGTTTAGCTTACTTGTTTTTAAGTGTACCATGACTAGGTACAACATACCTCTGTACTTTCTGTGGCCCACTCTATCATATTCTCAGATAAAGACATTTTTTGGCCATGTGGAGCATGTGAAGAAAATGTTCCTACTTTAACCTTCAGTCTAAGGCCTTCTGGAAAATTCCAGAAATTGAGGATGTCATACTCTGAATCCAGTTTCCTTCTGTCATCCAAGTTCACTTGGTCTCCAGCAGGATTGTGAAATTGGATGTTCTTCAGAAAGTGATGCAGCTGAAAGACACACATCGTCCTATGTGAGCAGGGCTCCCAGGCAAGGGCAGAAAATATGGATGGGGGAAGGTCCCTAAGTGTCTTTAACCCAAATTTACCTAAGACAACTATAACACTGGTATCTATTAAAGTGGAGCACATGACTGCCTAATGATTAAAATCTCACCATGTTCAAGAAATACCAGCTTTAGAAAAAAAAAATTCCTGCAAGCTCATTTCAATAAAGGGTACAGTTGTTGGGTGAAAACATCAACTGTGAAATCCATGGTTCTCAAATCCACAACTTCCATTGTCTATTTTATTCTTCCCATAGCATCTACCAACAAAATAAGTTTAGCAATACCAGAAGAGTTTGCAGAATTACATGAGATTTAATTATATGCACTTTCGGATTTAAGACTATTTGGTTTTATAAGTGACTACAGGTTTTCTGGTTGTCCTTTAAGAAAATCACAGAACATGTTTGTAAGGGTAAGGCATTGACATCCTATAGACAGAAGCAAGGAGCTGGCCTCCTGTTTCCTCCTCCTTGCCTGAGGCTTCTTGATTGAGAGTCATTTCAACTCAGCTCAAGAATTACCTCCTTAACAGTGATTGTGATAAACAATGTCTTCTATTTTGTAGAAATGGTTTGAGTATTCTTGGGTAAAACGCATATAATACTTTGAGAGGGGCACCTTTATAAACACTGCACATCTTCCAAGAGAATACATGTTACCTGCCAAGGGTGAAACAACATCACTGTTCTATTTCTCATTGGTGGCCTCTGAATGTCTTCAAAAAGCATCACATGGAGGGCATGGGCCACAGCATACACAGCATTGTACATATTGTAGCTCCTGTCACTCATGGCTGTGTCAAAACGATTCTGAGGCAACCAAGCCACAGAGGCATTAAGTGTGCAGTTCTTCAAGGTACAGTCAGACTCAGAGAACAAACATCCAAAATTCTTGAACCAATACACAAAAAGATAAGTGTCTTCTGGATATTTGTAAGGGGTAGCTTCCTGAACAAAATTTTTGAAACCTGAAATCTCTTCGTGGTGGTGTGAGAAAACAAGAGTCCCATGGAATGGGTCAAGTATGAAATCTCTCTCAGACAGGTCAGCATGCAATCGTGAGTTTGTCACCCAGACTTTCCACGTCACTAAGTCTTGCACTATATTGTAGTTCACATGATATGTACTATCGGTATCACAGTAAATAACCACCACATTGGCTGATGATGTATCTGCAGTCAGGATATCATGTTTCTTCATGGCTGAGAAATATGACACAGCCACAGTTGACACCATTTTCACAAAGGCTACACAGACTCTGTTTCTGTCCATCTCAGCTCTTATATCTGAGAGGAACTGAAGACCCTTCTGGCCTTCTGTGATGAGCAGGCCCACCCAGGTCCAATAGAAATGAAGCATCAAGGACACCATGCCAAGGGCCAGATATGTGTCCTTTGGGGCCACCTGATGGAGAGAAGGATACTGGCCACTGTCAGTCAGTGTAGGATCAAATGAGCCAAAGGTAACCTTAAAGGAAAAGAAAAGTTGGTGATACCCTGATGTGCCAATGGACAGCACTACAGTAGCCCTGAAGTGTGCTGAGTAACACCTACAAGTTATAGGAGATGGGTGTTCTTCCCACCCTTGTAAACATCACCCTCAGGAGATTACTTTTAAAGGGAAGAATGTATACACACATCCCAGAAACATTTCTTTCCTTCTTTCCTCCCTTTGATCAAAAAAAAAAATGAATTCTATGTAACAGATGAAGTCTCTGTGTTCAGACATTGGTGCATTATACACTTTGAAAGATGCATATCCCAGTCTCATTTTTAATCCTTTATGCTCCTGGTAGTAGAAGCCCCATGGATGTGCTTCCATCATTTCTTGTCAAACCAACCCTCACCTGGGGAAATCTGTAGAGGTCCAGCAGTGGTCCGATCTGAGCCGAGGTGCCCCATGGCATTTCTGTCAGTACTGCTGCACACTTGCTTTCTCTCTTACATGTGTAATTAGGGATTTTGTGTTGTCCTGTGAGCAAAATGAAAGAACTTTCTAGCATCATCCAATGACTGCTAATGAAATTATGGAACTCATAGCCCAGAGAAATGTTGGGTAAAAGATGAGGATTCCTGTTGATCTCTTCTATGGCAAAAACGAAGGCCAGGTAGTTCTGGTAGTTGCTGGGTGTAAGCCTGCAGGGAGAGCACAGAGGTCCTTAGGGAAAAGACTCAATCAATGATCATCTTCCAATGCAGTCCAGTACCATTTATGGACTGCATGCTTGTGTTCTTTTCACATACTCATGTAATTAGAACCCTCATGTGGATATGATGATGCTAAAAGATTGACTTTTTAGAATGTCATTGGAATTAGATGAATGATGGGGCTGAATTTTTCATGGAGGAGCTTCATGGCCTTACAAGATTCCTGAAAGAGTAGCTTCATCATTCTATTATATTTGTCATACAGTTAGCAAGACCTTGCTATATATATTCAGAAGAACATTTGTGTGTACAATTACAGTGTGTAGGTCTTTAGAAAATGTGGTACTTTTAAATATCCTCACAGTTTGCAAGGAGAAAAATAAATATTTATTGAAGTACATATACTGTTCAATACTAACAAGTATCCATTTCTATTGAATGGCATTATTTCAGGAAAAAGATATTTCCTTAATATTACTAGTTAAATCTATTGCCAACAGAACTGCTACCACACTCATGCATGTGAAGAAATACTGGGGAGATGGATACATTAACTCACTTGATTTAGCTGTTAGGTAATATAAATATATAGCAGCACATAATACTGCATCTATGAATATATTTAATTGCATTTGACAACTAAAGATAAAATTAAAGATAAAACTGAAATTCTTTTAAGTCACAACTTAGATTTTGCTTAAAGCATAAAGCAGTGAGTCACATGAAGATAGGTGAAGGTGAGGAACACAAGTTCACCCTCTTCCCAGGGATTGATGGGACAGACAATTGCTTCACCCTTACTCTCCTGAGAGAATTGTGTTAAGAGAACTGAACATAACATTGACAAAGTGCAATCTGCTATGAATGTTGTGGGATGCAATTTCTTAAAGAAGCTGTATCTCAGGAGTATTTGCATTGAAAAGTTATTAAAACAAGATTTTTTGTTAGCATCAAAAAATCTTTGAGGGGTTGCTTGAAAATCACTTACTATTGCATTGGAGTTTCTAAGACATAGAATAAATATTCAGCAAGTAGGGAGAGAAAAAAAGAATTGAAAAGACAAGCAGGTATGAATATTCCTTTAGGAATAAGATTATTCTCCTAAAATTGAAATAAAATTCTGGTGCAGTTCCCAATCAAAAACTAAGTAAATGAAAATTAAAGCCCCCGTGCCTTGCGCCCAGACAGCGAGCTCGCCAGGAGCAGCAGGGCTCGAGGGTTTCGGTCTGTCCTGGACGCACACCACCACGATTCCCAGCTGAAACGCGCGCCCAGAGCCAGGTACTCCCCACCCAATCCCTGAGGGTAGAACGTGAGAACAAAGACCCTGCGGACATTGCAGACTGAGTTGCTAGGTGCAGGGAGGCCCAGGGGATGGGTGGGGTGAGCAGGCTCTCTGAGCCGGCCAAGCAGGCTCCCCCAGCCCCCCGGCACCTTGCGCCCAGACAGCGAGTTCTCTGGGAGCAGCAGGGCTCCTGGGTCCGAGTTTGGACTGGACGCATACCACCACGATTGCCAGCTGAAGCACGTGTACAGAGTCAGGTACTTGCCATCTAATCCCTGAGGGCAGAACGGGTGAACAAGGACTCCGCAGACATTACAGACTGAGTCACTGTGGCGGCAGAGACGAGATCCGCACTGA
>NW_004955563.1:57105-57857 GCF_000276665.1 Chinchilla lanigera
CCTGAGAGAGAACAGCTTCCAACCAAGACTGATGTACCCTGCCAAACTGTCTCTCAAATTCAATGGAGAAATAAAATATTTTCACAACAAAGAACAAATGAAGAACTTCATGAGCACCAAGAAAGCATTACAAAGAGTACCAAAAGATATTCTGGACAGAGAAAAATCAGACCGCAATGTCAAAAACAACAGGAGAAATGAAACGTCAAGAAGAGCAAACAAATAAACAGGTAGAAAAAGTAGGACACAAACACAAGTAAATAACATGACAATGTTAAATCAACACATATCTGTTGTAACTATAAATGGTAATGGCCTCAATTCTCCAGTCAATAGAAACAGACCAGTAGAGTGGATTAAAAAACAAAATCCAACAATATGCTGTATACAGGAAACACATTTCACTGAAAAGGAAATCCACAGACTAAAGGTCAAAGGATGGAAAACAATCCTTCATGCAACAGGAACCCAAAAAAAAGCAGGGGTAGCTATTCTGTTTGCAAACCATGTAAACTTCAAACCAACAACAATGAAAAGAGATAAAGAAGATCACTGCATACTAGTCAGGGGAAAACTGCAAAAGGATGGGATAGCAATCATAAACATCTATGCACCAAATATCGGAGCTCCAAACTATATAAGACAAATCTTAACAAGCATGAAAACCCATATAATTAATACCACTATTGTACCAGGGGACCTTACCACCTCTTTGACACAAAGAGATAGGTCAAGTGGACAAAAAATCAGCA
>NW_004955563.1:61222-84214 GCF_000276665.1 Chinchilla lanigera
CGGGAAAAGAGAAGTGAAAGAAGGAGGATGTTTATATACATGTATATGCAGGATAGTTAACACGGCTGTTTTACTGTCTTGTATTTCCTTGCTGAATGAAACTGTCAGTGAGGCATTGGTTGATTAGCTTTGTATTTCTATATCTGTTTTCATGAGAAACTACATTGAAGATATCAATATGTAATACAATAAGCAGTGTTAATTCCCTAACACTCTGTTTGTAACTCTGTACTGTCTGTACTGATCCTTTGCTATTTTGTAAAATGCTGTCAGTCTGTTAGTATTTTCCTCCTTTTATTTCTAAAATTAAAAAAAGAAAGAAAATTAAAAGAAGATTTCCAATATAAAATTGGTGAGTAAAAGTCCTTTGAGTAAAACATATATAGTATAGCAACCACCTTAACAGAACTTATAATAAGACATTTTAAAACCCTAAATTTCTAGTAAAGACATAAAAGCACTAAAAAGAATATTTTATAAGTGATGCACAATGTCTTCTATTTTGTAGAAATGGTTTGAGTATTCTTGGGTGTAACACATAGAATGACTTGAGAGGGACACTGTTATGACTGCACATCATTCAAGAGAATACATGTTACCTGCCAGTGGTGATCCATGGTTGCATTCTATCAATGTTCCCACTGCTCAGAAACGTTAGAAGAGAGAATGTTTGTATCAAAGACAAATATTACACAGGTTCTCTGCAGTTTATGAAATCTATGAAAGTAGTGAAACTGTTGCAGAACATAGAAGGAGTATGTTATTCCGAGAAAAAGCAACTGATAGATGCATCAATGGAACAGATTATGAGAAAGTAATTATCCATCTATATCTATCTATCTGTCTGATTATCATCTATCCTTTTATCACAACATTTATGTACAAATTCATCAAATATTTAATTACATTATTCATAGTAAAAAGTAAGCTACTGTGAAAACTGAAATTGAGTACACACATTTATTACAAAATAAATTCCAGAGGTACTAAATAATGTTTTAGAATATTAAACTAATAAATTTAACACAAAAGTGTTTTCAGCATTATACACTGAGATGCATTGCAAATAGGAAAAAGGAAAAGGCAAATGATGGGTATTTTTTTCCAACCGAGACCCTCATATCTGTTTCTGGTTAAACATGATTTATGTAAAAATATTTACAACAAGCTAGAGCCTATTACATTGTTTTTAGAATACTTGGTCAGAATATTTTCTGTTCCTTAACATACAAAACATTTTTTCACAAATTAGAAGGACTTTCCTCAGATAAAAAATTGATGAGGGATGACATAAAATACAATTTTCTGATGATAATGTGTACAGGGTGATCCATCCAAATGCTAATACAGGTTTTGCCCATATAGCAACATGTCACTGGTTTAACTTCAACTTAGGCCAGTTGTCTCATGTAAAGGTTGAGGAAATACTGCTTCCCTGGAGGGTTGTTTGAAAATGCCCATTATTTTGTTGCATTATGTAGTTTGATGATATGCATAAGATAAGTTAAAGAATATATTAGCAGAGCCATTTTACTCTTCCACATTCTTTTGCTTTAATCAGGAGCATTCCTGTAAGCATCACACATCTATTGCCCTCCTTAAATGATCATAGAAATTAATTAGAAATCTTGGAACATGCCTAAATGGGTGAGAATTAAATTACTAAAGGTTGAAAGGATATAAATTAGCAGGCATAATAATTAGCACTTACTTTCCAAAAGTTCGTTCCTTTTTTTCTTTATTTTAAAAATAAGAGGAGGAAAACATTAACAGACAGACAACCTTTTACAAAATAGCAAAAGAACAGTACAGACAATACAGAGTTACAAACAAAGTGGTAGGAAATTAACAATGCTTGTTGTATTACATATTGACATCATCAAAGTGGTTTCACATGAAAACAGAGACATGCAATATTGATCAATCAAGAACTCATTGACAGTTTCATTTTCCTTCTCATTTTAGCAGGAATCAGAATTCTTTCCTGATCCCTAAACCCTTGTTCCTGGTGGCTACATCAGCCTGGGCATAAAACTCAGAATTACAAGTGTTCTTTTCAGCCCCACAGAAAGCTCATGGTGCAGGGGTCTAGAGCAGGGCCAACTGCAAAAGCAGCCTGATCCTCTGAGCCTATGTGGGGACAGCAGAGGACAATAGAAGAGTAGGCAGCTCATCCTCTCCTCTGAAGAACAGAAATAGACCCTGCATTGCTGAACTGTCTTTGGAATCTGATAATGCTAGATATCTGACCATGTTCTCATTACCTGCTATACTCAGGTGATGTCTGACCACACCTGGCTCTCTCCTGTGAGAATCTTCTTGGGGCATTAACCAGACACCCTCACTGTCCCCCCTCCATGCTCCTCGTTAGCTCTAAGCACACGTGAGCCCATCCAGCATTCAGAATCCACCTCCCCAAACCACATTTCAGTGCATTCTATACTGAGGGTTATGTCCCAATCAAATAAAAATCTTCTTATAATTTTCAATAAGTGACACGAGTAAGTAATCCTCTCACAGGGTTTAGGAGATCTGAGCAGAGTTTTCTGAGTCAAACACTCCAAAATATTTCTGATCTGTCACCAACAAGAAACATTCTGTAGCAGGTACCAGAATCAAGCTTTGTATATTAAGCACATCTGTAACAACACACATTTTAGAGAATGATGGAAGAAAAACACACATTCAGGGTGTCATTACAAATGCTTCTATCACCAGGTTTAAAATAATAAAACAAAGTCTAATAAACTGTTAGTCAACACCTATGTGATTACACGGAAGCAAGAGATAGCACAGAGATGGTTACTTCACCAGGTCAGAAGAGATTCCACACTTGGAGTCCCAATTCCAGTGCTGAGCAGTCCCTTCATAGGGTTATCAGGGTTCTGGTTGGAAGGGTCTGGGCAGAATGTCTTCTTATACAGACATGATCCCAAAACCCTCCTATAGTGAGGCCCCTTAAATACCAGTTGACACAGAAGTGGCAGCAGCCAGACTTTGTGTATGACCAGAAGCAAAGAGTCTGCAGCCCCCAAGACCTGGCCAAGTACCTGAGGGAACAAATATCTGCATCTTCTAGACAGGTGAGAAAGAAACTCCTTGGGATCTGGCCAGGCTGACAGTGACTTTCTACTCATGTCAGCATGTCCAGCAAGCATCCGAATGTGTAATCTTTAGAACAAGGCCTTGGCATTGTGGTATGACCAAGGAAGATCTTTCTGTACTTAATTTTAACCCTTCACATGGGCAGCTGCAATAGGTACACTGTGGATCAGTATCTTCTAAAGGATTCAATCACTCACTGCTCCATTGACATCTCCTTTCATCACAAAAGCACAAGTCATTTGCTAGAATTCTCACACACTTTGGAAAATTCACTATTTAATTACATGTCTGGCGTAAGGCCTGATAAGATACTATCTGAATAGAGAAAAGATACACGCATCTAACTGAGGAAGATACGCATTGGGGGAGAAAGTCTCACAGAGGATTCACCCCTTATTCAGGGTTCAGCTTTCAGTGGCAGGAGTCCTGGAGCACCCTAAAGTGTATTTGAAATAGTAACTGAATGATGACAGGAAGAAGTTTCTCCAAGCAGAAGGGATAGAAATATCAGAAGACAATCAGTAAGAAGGTAAGGAAGTTTATAGTTAGAGAACTAGAGAAACAGCAAATGCTTCATTTTATTAAGGGACATTTGGCAATATGCTCTTAGCATTCAGTTCAATTCAAGGGGTTAAACTGAGATAAAGAACATCAGTTAGTGCCATGCAGGAAAGTCATGGACCATGGAATATGGGGAGAGTGGGGTCCCTCTCAGATATCGAGAGTGACAACTAGAAGCTAGAAGTGCAAATATATAAAAAGAATCTTCTCTTCCCACATTCACAAGTGTAAAAAGAGGCCAGTCTTATCGGCAGGCCTGTTGTGCACATGGAGGGGAGGACAGAACAGGTGGCGCTGTAGAGAATACTGATGCAATATGGATCCGTAAACATTATCTATTCTATGTTCAGAAAGAAAACCGATGAATGAAGAAGACACTTACGGAAAGTAATAGAATTCCCTAGTAGGCTTTATCTCAAAGATTGCAGTATAATAGACAAAGTAATAAAGAGACAAAAAACACCCAATCACCACGTCTCCATCCTTGCGCACACTGGTGCTCCTTCGGCGAAGGCAGGCTTCATTATCTAAAGTACACACTAAGGCAAGAAGCTGCAAGAGAATGAACATAACAATCGAAATGAACATCTTAGATGCATATGCAAAGATTCAGGCTGAGTGAGGAGGAAACTTGCAGTGACAGCCAGGTAAATAAATATGTGTGTGTGATTCAGAGTTACATTGTTTCTGACTCAGGTGGACACTCTGATGCCCCGGCTCCTGTCAGCAGTGCCTGCTCCATGTCCCTGGAGAAGTTTGCCACCACTGTCCCCTGGGCTCTGCACCTGAGGTCTGGTGTCTTGGGGAAAAACACCAGACAGAAATTATGCTTGCGTACCATTTTCTGCACCTGGAGCTACCATGATTTAATCCATTTCCACTGATAGCAACATCCCAGGGACCACTCCCTCCTGGGAAGATTTGCTACTAAGTCTTTGTCAATAATTCATTGTTGTAAATGCCATTAGAGGTGTTGCTAAATAGATTGCACTAGAGGATTTAATATTAGGGCTTTGTTGAAATAGTCTAAAAAATCCAAAAGTTCAATCAAAAATATTGGACACTGTGCCTTCCAAAGTGGAAGATCAGGAGCTATCACCTGACAGGCCCATGGTCGACAGTTGGAGCCACAGAACTTCCCCCTTATAGCCGTGTTCTCTGCGTACAGGCACATGTGCTGAAACTCACAGCCACACATGCTCTCCAGTGCTTGGGGTACAAATAACTGCACTACAGCTGGGAAAGCCAAGTTAGCGACTGAGCATCAGTGCAGAAATACAATGCCCTTTTGAGTTGTATAATTTAGGCCACTTCCCTGCTGCTTCCTTCTTCCAAATATCTTCATTCCAAGATTCAATATATTTTCAAAATCCATTTCTACTCCTACAACCTTGAGTTCCTCCAGGACTTAGGCTTTTGTGAGAATATCAGTCTGTGTGGTAAATTTCTCTTTTTCCCTCACCCTCAAGCAGACAAGCCAAGCTGAAAATGACTTCTGTATTTCCCATCACTCAAATTTATGAGGACCAAGGAAACGCAGGCAACATTTATAGCCCCGAAACTCCGTGGAGTTTTCACTGAAGGTAGATTATTCTAAGTAACGCTGTATTAGTTCAATGCACACCATCCTGTATTTGTCAGTATCTAAATCACCAGCACAAAGATTGAGCCTCACCATGAACTTAGACTTCACTTATTGTACGGGTGTTAATATTGTCTTATAAACACTGACAGGATAGCAGTAGCTGGCCTGTTAAAGATGGAAGAAAATGTTGATATCTGTAAGGATAAGCTTTAAAAATTAAAGTATACAAACTGTGAAAAAATATTTGTTCTCCTCTTTGAAGATGTTGAGCTCAGAAGCTAATCAAAACAAAGTTGGGATGTAAGTGCAAAATCTTCAAAGAGTTTAAAAAGTTGTAAGATAATGAATTTTTAATGTTTATCATAAATACATAGCAGGATCATATATTGAATCTATTGGGTTTAATACGTTGTATAATGACTTTCTTAAATGAAAGGCTTTTATGTCCCTTAACCTGGATATTGCACGTTGTACCCAGTGAAAGCACAAGCGTATTTGAGAATACTGCTGCATCCTCCATGTAAATACATGACTTGTCAAACTCAAGCCTTCTTCTCAACTTTGGGTCAGACTATTATCTGGATGGAACTGTGCTTCCGGTGTAATGATGAGGTCTGAAGGCTGCCACTTTAGAATGTGATCTAACTCAAAATTAGGTTTTCTTGAGAAATTAAGATGAAGTCATTAGAGCAGACCCTGATCCAATATGCCCAAGTCGTTCTAACAGGAAGACACCATATAAGACTCTGGCTCCTAATAACATTTTAAATGGCTGAGCAAGTAGTTAACTGAGGGTACGTGTTGAACTTAAACAAGACCTTGTACTCAATCTCCTGTGCCATAAAAAATGAATTGAATTCCTAAATTCATAAGTATATTACAGTACGTTGGGACACCAATCCAGAAAATCACTCAGTAAATCACTGTTTTTAACAATTTCTCCAGTATGATAAGACATGTATCAGAATAGAGGAGAATGTGTGATCAGAAATACTCTTCTGCACTCCCTGGAACATCATCTGGAAGAAAGTCTGGGCAGAGTCCCCTCCTTGGCCAACACCACTGAAGACAGTGGCTATTTCCTGCCCACCCTCAGACTTCCAAGTTTCATAGAAGTCATGCTGGGGCCTCTCCTGCTGCATCTTGAGGAGACAAAGCTCTTGCTCTTGGTGGATCTACTGTGCCTTCGTGGGGCAGAGCACTCACGTGTGCCCCTATGTAGAAAATGCCAGTTCACATGCATGTCCCCTGCTGCCTGTGAGGATGTGAATGCGGATAGGAAGAGTTCATGCACAGGCAGAGGCCATAAACACTAGTTGGTAGGTGTCTACCTGGTTTGATAAATTTAGTGTTCAGATTGTGTTGTAAATAAGGAAATTCAGGCAGAAATTCTGCCTATTGTCCAATGCGGTGATGAAGATTGATGGCGACAACCAGAAGCCAAATTGCACAGTCACTGTGTGCACCAAGCTGCTATCCTATCTACCAGCTACGAATGGTTGGGGTCTGAAATAATAATGATATCATGGATAATACAAAGAAAAGAAGTCAGGAAACCATGGAAAGAAAGACATGCTCCAGAAATACATACAAAATATGGTGTGGTAAACTAGGAAAAGTGTTATGATAAAGGATACTAAATATACATAGATGGAGTTTATGCCCTGTTAATGACCAACAGGCATAATATCATTAAGATACCCAGTCTCCCAAACTAAATCAATAGATTCAATGTCATACCACTAAAAATATTAGCAAGCTATTCTAAACAGAATGATGAACTTTTTCTGCTTTATGTAACCTACCCAGTAATAAAGAACATTAAAATTGAAGAATTCACATTTCTTGATTCCCAGATTTTATTGTGAATGGGTAGACATGTGAATAAATGTATCAGTACGTTTAGAACAGCCCCAAATTCTACCCTGCTACAACTGGGCACCTGTCAGCCCCAAAGACTCAAGCCTGCCCTGACAGCTTTCCTCATGTTTCCCCTGCTTGTAATTCAGGAATAATTGGAGGGGAATCACATATGCACCACCTCATCAACCACGTGTGACACTTCCGGGATAGTGCTTCTGTCTTAAGTGCTCACGAGCACACCAAGGAGCTCTCATCAAGGCTTGCCTTCCCCTTTGCACCATGAAGCTGTACTCATCACTCTCCTTGATTTGACAAATGCCGTACTAGTTGGATGCTACAGGTTAGGGTGTGTTTATCATACAGAGTAGATTGTCTCATTCACAGTTCTTTCTCTGTGTTGTATGTGTGTGTGTTGTAATTCTGAGAGGATCCCATATTTCACATTTCCCTAAAGAACATTTTAGACCTCTGTGGCCTCCTTCTTGGACAAGTGTCTAATAGTCTGTTTGTCAGTGCACACCCTGACAGGGTAGCTTTCAAGATCAAGGACACCCAGACAGCGTTATTTTCTTTACTTCCCCCCAGGGCACCTGCCATTTACAATGCTACTTCTAGGCAGAAAGACAAAGTTCACTTACACACCGTTTCTCACACCTTGTCTACAGCCATGAATTTCTTTCAGATCCAAAGGTCATGTATCCCTCTCACCGCTCTTCAACATGGAGTGTCCTTATCTCTACCTACTGGGTGGAATTCATCTGTAACCGACTTTCCCCATGGAGTCAGTGGGCTGTGAGGATTTCTCTTTTGTTTTTTTGTTTGTTTGCTTGTTTGGTTGGTTGGTTTGGTTTTGGTTTTGGTTTTTTTCCAGTACCAGGAATTGAGCTCACGACCTCGCGCTTGCCAGGCAGGCGCTGTGCCACTGAGCTAAATCCTCAGCCCCTGTTTTTTTTTTTATCTTGGTACCAAGAATTGAACTCGGGACCTTGTGCTTGCCAGATGGGCGCTTGTACCACTGAGCTGTATCCCCAGCCCTTCCGAGGATTTCATGTATGTTGTACACTGTGTCCACTGCCTTGACCCACAGAAAGCTTGAAGGACATGAGTCTTGCCAAAAATGAGTCTGGTAGGAGTTTAGAAAATAATTTCCTGATTTTGGGATAAGCATGTGCATCTGCTTTCTGGGCTTCACTTTTGTTCTACCGAGCACAAATTCCTACCAGTTGTTAATGTTTAACTGTCAGTCAGTGCTCAAACTTCCTCTTTGGTAAGTGTGTGTCTTCAAAGCTGATTCAGATAACATCTGCAGACGATCATGTGGTGATGTCATTAATGTCTGCAGTAATAGTTTCCCCGCACTTTCCTTCTCTCTGTCCATCTCACTCTGTCCCCTGTTATCATTTCTTTGTTCCTCCTGCTGCATGGTCCTGAGTCTGGCATTTGTCCATTTTGCTCCTGGTGTGTCATCTGGGTGGATCTGCCCTGTGTCCTTATCTACATTTGCTGATGACCCCTAGAGCCAAGACTGGGACACAGGCAGGGAATGCAAGCCACAGACTGAATAAAAGCTACCGAGTGGGCACATTTTATGATCTATACAACACCATAAAAACTACACTTGCACACAGGCAACAAATTGTACAGAAAAGTAATGCTGTAAAAGCTATACATGTTGAAAACAATGATATTTTATATTACAGCAGTTTGTAAATATATTCAAATAAACTGCGCTAAACCAATCAGTGGATGATCCAGTAACACACCTGTAATCCCAATAGCACATGTGCTAGGTACTGACACACCTTTAAAGCCCAACTATGAGCACGTAAGGCTTTGGGGGACCACCTCAATACACACCATAACTCCAGCCAACTGGAAACCCTATAAAAAGTTGCTTTCCAGATGCAGCTCCACTTCTACTTTGGAAAGAGAATGGGGGAGGTTGGGACCCAGTATGCACTGCAAGACCTGGAGCTTTTATGAACAACTGAAATTTGTGACTTCTCCTGGTGCTACCAGATTCTCACTTCCCTTTTACTGAGTCCCTTAGAGTGGCATGTGCACAGGCCCTGGACCCCAAGTGGGAAGAGCCAGTGCACAGGGGAGGGGGCAGCACCCCCATGGGAACCGCCTTGGTCACAAGTCCTGGAGAGACAAGTTGCATGCACTCGTGGAGGGCAGAGTGCACACCCCATGAGACAGTCTGAGCACCTCAGCAGGGGGGACACGCTCTGCAATTTGCTGGGCTCCAGATACCACAAAGAAATGGATCATCCCCTAGGTCTGGAGAGCAGAAGTCTGAAACCAAGGTGTCACCGGGCCACACTCCTGTAGAGAAAGCTCCTCCCTGCTTCTCTGGCTCTTGAAGGCCCCAGACACTGCAGCAGCACTGCATGCATCTCTGCCTCTGTCCTTGTCTGACTTTCTCTGTGTCCATGTCTGTGTCTGTCTGCCTGTCTCTCCAGGTTCACACTGAGCTATATCCACACAGCCCCTTTTCTTGGACTCCTGCCTCAGCCTCCCATATTGCTGGGACTGCAAGTGTGACCACCACACCTGGTCTGTGCCATCTTATGACAACACCACTCATAGAATTGAGGGCCCACCACAACCCAGGATGACGTCATCTGCACTCTGGCCATCTGTAATGACCATATTTCCATATAAACTCACATTCTGGTTTTCCAGGTGGCTTCTCTTGGGCAGGCGCTCTTCCACCCAGTATGTGACAATGGCAGATGATGTCACAGGCAAGTTCCAAGGGTTGGCATCCTGGCTCTGACTGAAAAGTCACCCATTTCTCTGAGCCTCAGTTTCCCATGTTTGTCCCGTGTTCAATGGGTGGAGTTTAATGTCCTCTCACCTTAGTACAATGTGAAGGCTTCAGGATTCGTGTCTACTGTCACACTCAGTTTTCAGCTCAGCAAGGCATCCTGCTTAACAGGATTAAAAGTAAATCATTTGATAAGTTGTAAGTGGCAGTATTTGAATGTCACCTCTTGACAGAAACAGTTTTGACAAAAGTTAGGACCTTAAGTCAAAGAAATTGTTTACCTGCCCTGGGGTTTCAGAAGCAGTTTTGGGCCAAGAAGAGAGTGCAGGTGAGGCTGGGGAAGGAGCAGACCGGGCTGGAGCCTGAATCCCAGTCCTGGCCAGTTTCCAGGAGGGGGATTTCAGTGAGGGTTTTTATACATTTGCAATGTATGAAATTACGGAGAATGATGTCTCCTATCCGGGGCTGCTGCAGACTACAGCACAGAGAGCCTAGCATCCCTCTAGCACCCAGTAAGTGCTCAACAAGTTTTCCTGTCTGTCTTCTTCCCTTTTCCCCACAAACTCTGTTATGTGTCCCTAAAGTCTTGTGTGTGGAAGGTGATTTTACCACAGGGTCCTGTGTTCCTCAGGAGATTCACTTTGGGATGAGTTTGGTACCTAAATGTGCTGTTACCAAGTGGGGCCTGGCTGGGCAGGGTGTCCTGGGGACTGAACCTGAGAATCTGTGTCCCTGGCCCTGAGTTCCTCCTTCTGTCTTTGATTCCCGACTGCCATGGCTGAACAGCTTTCTTCTGCCACGCCCTTCCGTGCTGCCTTTCTGCCTCAGAGACTGCCGACCTGGAACTGAAACCACGAGACAGAATAAATCTCTCTACCTTTAACTCACAGGTATTCAGTATTTTGTCTCAGCAGTGAAAAAGGGACTGGGATATGTTTTGGTAGCATAGAATTTGAGTAATTTCTGTCAGTGTACCTGACCATATGGACTGAGAGCATTGGGAGCTGGTTTGTGGGAGGAATTTGGAAAGGATTGAAGGTGCCAGGTAGAGAACCCAGAGCATGTGGAAATACAGAAATGGAGACACGGGAAAGGAAGCTAAAATTCCAGGTGCTTAAGAATTTATTTCATCAGGTGAGTCAGTCATACCAGGAGCTGGGGCTGTGCAGAGCTGAGGGGAACGGAAGAGGGCAGTTGTATTTCTGTAAGTTTGTTTCAGATGGGGGCAGTGATAAATTATTATATTTTATATTTTAAGTGTATTGAAGTTTTGATGGACTATACTGGAAATATCTGAAGACAGCAAGAGATGAAGAAAGTTCTCCAACTCTCCATTTTGTTTTTGTGTTACTCCCTCGTTCCCCACTCTTTTGTCCCATCGATGGATCCATGAACTGTACTCACCCTTTTTTGCCGTTAATACTCTTTCCACCCACCCGTCCACGATTCCATCCGCCCATCCTGTAAGCACTCTTTCAATCCCTCCATGCAAGAAATACTTTTTATTGCGTATGCATACTCAAAAATCTAGTAGAGGAGAACTGTTGTCTCCTTCTTTAAAAATAGATGCCAAATACTGAATCCAAATATACTTTCAACAGTGTCAAGAATCTGCACCCTGTTTCTAATTAAGCTTTTAATAAGAAATAAGTATTCAACATTATTAGTGGAATTCTACAGCTTAAAATTTAATGAAAAAGTAATTACTCAGAACCATAAACTGGATATTGGCATACAGCGCTCTACATCCACTGACTCATTTAATATTGATTTCAGACACATGCTTGTTAATCTCTAAGTGCTCCACGCTGAGCTCCAACTTGCAGTCTCCAGCCTCATCACCTCAAGTGCTGGCATCACGTCAGTGTCACCATGCCGAGAAAAAGCTCCTTAGGTAGATGATAGATAGATGATAGATAGATAGATAGAGGATAGATGAATCCTTAGGCACATAGAATAAAGAACATATGGAGGTAAAGCATTTCCTTTCACATTATCTAAACACCATTTCAAATACCTGGATATAAACATGACAAGAAAGATTATTGAATAAACTCTATATAACACAAGTGTACATTAGTACATTTGTAATTAGTACATTAGTACATGATATTAGTTCAATCTAGTATAGCACAAATGTACATTATACACAAATATAGCTGTTAGTAAACAATGATTAGTAAGATAAAAAAGGAAATATAAATCTGATATGGAAAAATGTTCTACTGCATATCTACAAGTTCTTCCACAAAGCATTCTATAAATTCAGTACATTAGCATCATATAATGAACACTATATATACTTGCATATGACCAGTCAGTTCTAGAATCCAAAAAGCCATGCGAGGCAGAACTTTTTTTTTTTTTTTTTTTTTGGTTTTTGTTTTTTTCCAGTACCAGGCATCGAACTCATGACCTTGTACTTGCCAGGCAGGAGCTGTGCCACTGAGCTAAATACCCAGCCCAGAGATACAATCTTTAATATTCATGTAACTAATTGCAAAAGGGAAATGTGAGAAAACAAATATACACACAACTACCACATTATATTATAATGAGCACATTGAAGACAGGATATTCTTTCAAAAGAAAAAAGCAATAAAGTATATTAAAGGATTCAAAATCTGGAAGCAATTTATAATCTTTTTAAAATAAAAAATATTGAGAAATCTAAAAGGAAGACAAAATAAAAGTGGATAGTATAGTCATAGAAAAAAAAGGATGAATTCTAACTTAAATAGGCAATGAAATATCCAGAATAAAATTAACCTAAAAAGATGAGGACTACAGTTTCTAGTAAACACTATGCTATTAGAAAAAGAAGTTACATCACTTAGTAAGGATATAAGTCCTGTAGTAGACTATAGTATTTGATTTCTCATATGGTTCAGCTTTGAATTCAGGCCCTCTGTGTATATTAGAAAACATGTTTAATGATAAGAAGGCTCCTTTCTGACAGAATGTGTTTTGGCCCTGATCCCTGTAAGAGAGTTTCTCTCAGGCTTTAGCAAAATAATGTAGCACTTGGGGGCAAAGATGCAGCCCAGCAGCCCCGCACTGGAGGCCAAGATGGAGAAGACCTCCATGGCCACCATGACCTTCCCCTTGGTGCTGTGATACACGGGGAGGAAGGTGACCCACACACTGCAGAACACCAGCATGCTGAACGTCAGGAACTTGGCTTCATTGAACGTGGCGGGCAGGTTCCTGGCCAGGAAAGCCACGGTGAAGCTCGCCAGGGCCAGGGAGCCCAGGTATCCCAGCACACAGTAGAAGGCAGTGAGGGAGCCCTTGTTGCACACGATGATGATGTGGCCATGTTCAGAGTGAGCGTCTGTGTCAATGTAGGGTGGATTTGTCCCCATCCAGACTCCACAGAGAGTGAGTTGGATGAGGGAGCAGATGGGGATGATGGAGTTAGGAGCCCCTGATACCAGCAACTGCCTCATCCTTCTGCCTGGAGCAGTGACCTTAAAGGCCAGCACCACAGTAATGGTTTTGGCCAAGACAGTGGAAACAGCCACAGTGAACACGACTGCAAATGAGGTCTGCTGCAGGATACAGGTGGCGGTGCTGGGCCGGCCAATGAAGAGCAAGGAGCAGAGGAAGCAGCAGGTGAGGGAGATGAGCAGGGTGTAGCTGAGAGCCCGGTTGTTGGCCTTGACGATGGGAGTGTGTCGGTGCTTCACAAAGAGCCCAAGGACAGCAGCTGCGAGGACAGTGAGACTCAGGGCTGTGCCAGCCAGAGCCTTCCCCAAGGGATCTCCATAAGCCAGAAAAGTCACAGCTTTTTGCAGGCAGTGGTTTCTCTGAGTGTTGGCATATTGATGATCTGGATACTTCACACACTGCTCCATATCTAGCAACAATTAAAATTGTCACTTGCCTAGGTTTTCTATTTTTATCTTTTTACATACCCGTCCCCAAAACTCATTGGAATTGCTTGAACTAGTTGTTGCTTTTTAATTCTTTCTTGTTTTTTCTCTTTTTCTTTATGTGGGATTGAACTCAGAAACTTTGCACTGGGATGTATTTCCAACTCTTTTAAGTGTTATTACATTGAGAAAGGATCTCCTTAAGTCATTATGTTGTGTTCTGACTTAAAATACCCTTGCCTCCCCCTCCCAGAGCCCTGCATTCCAGTCATACATCATCACACCTCACTTTTTCTTTCCTTTCTAGACACAAAATAAAAGAGCAATACATAGAGAATAACTCCTAATAATACTATTTGCTATTTATTCTCTTTTCAAATCTGACATATCCATAAAAACATACTATTTTTACAAAGTCATAAAAGATTAACCTTTATTACTTATTCACTTATTTGATATAAATCAAATCTATGTGAATGATTCCCAAGATAGTCAATGAATAAGGTCATATTAGAAAGCCAACATAATTTGATAATTCCCAGGAAAATACATGTGAAGTGATGTATTGAATGTCAAGTAATTCCATTATTGAGCCTCTCCATTTTTGAATGTGCTTTCTGCATCCACTTATATAAATTTTATTGTCAAAGGGGTATTTCAATAGTTTAATAATTCTTATAACTTTCAAAACCATTACAGGATATATCACTACATATTTAATGATTTTAAATGTTCCAAAAATCAAGTTTCAAAATTTTGTCTATGACTGAGGTGTGGAAACAGTTTTTTTCATATAAGCCTTGTATTCCATAACCAGGAAATCCACTATAATTTTATTCATTTACATGGATTTTATACTTAAAAACAAGTATCACTGGAAAATCATATCATTCATGTCTCTCCCTTCCTAATATATTTTTTTTGTGTGTGTGTTTTCTTCGTTGCACTGACCATGATGTAGAGTGTAATGTCTGGCAGAAGTATGACACAGAAAATTCTTGTCTCATTTCTGCTTTCAAAAATGGACCATAAATTGTAAGGTGCACTATGGGATATGATAAATACCATTTCTGAGGGGCAGTTAGTGACTTTCTACTCTTTGGTAAGAAATACTTTTATTGTTTCTTTATAAATCACAGTGGTGTGCAATTTTATTATATTTTTTCCATTTATTAGCATTGTTTTTCTTTTTTCCAGGAGCTAGTATGTTTAATTATATTTTATAAATTGAGTTTGCTCATGGTATACTGCCGCTGAAGTACATACCTCAATTTGAAATAGAATATGTGAATTTAGTGTGAAAGGAAATTGTACTGTCAACTTTGTTTCTTTTAAGTGTATTTTCAGCTACGAGTTATATGATTTAGTTCCTGTTTTAAAATGAATTACTTTTCCTCTTTCCATTTTTTCTGAAGAATGAGATCAATATAATATGTTTTTGAGTGCTTATAAATTTCACTGCTAATTTTATTAATCAACAAAAGTTTGGAGTGAAATATTTCAGTACAGGCTCCCATCCATTAATAGACATGGTACTGTAGAGAAATTAGTACTATGGAGACTTTTTACTTTTTCTTAGGATTGTTTTAAAAATTTTCCTGTGATTTGATAGATTTTGAGGCATAGTTTGATGTGAAATTACTTATCTTTTCATACAAAAAGTTTTCTATATAACTGTACTAATGGACAAAGTTCTCAAGACATACAATCTTTCAATTTTTCTATTTCTTTCTGATCAATTGTACTGAGTTGTCACTTTTTGTTACCAGAATCACATTTAAACCTCTTTACTTTCTCTATCTAATTTTCTAAAAATTTCTTTCAGACTATATCATCTTTCATTTTCTTGTGTACAACTTGCTGTAATTTTTTGTAGTGTGTGATGAGTATTTCAAATGCAGAACTTCAGCTCTTTTATTTAAATACAGAACAGCAGAAAAATATATGTAATATAGAATAGATATTTGTCTCAGTATAGTTTTAGCTTCAATTCACAGAAATTTCATTGGCACATGATTTTTAATTTGTGCTTTGATCAATTCTATACACTGTATATGATTTAGAATTATACATACCATAAGTGTTCATTAACTAATATTAGTGGGTACATTGTTCTCTATCTGTGCATATACATTTTTTAAAACTACCATATTCTAATACTTTATGGAGAATATATATTCAAAATAACTGCATGATACAGTACATAATCAGTCGATGTATTTCATAGAGCATTTTAAATCAAACTAGATAGGTTTTGAAATCAAAATTTATATCAACTGGAAAACCAAATTAGAAAATATTCAGTAGGAAGGTAAATATCATGTCATGATGTATAAGAGAGTTAAATACTTCCAAAGTGGTACTTATGGTATGCAACATTGTTCAGTGTTAGATTTCTATAAATTTTATAGAATGTGTTTAGCCATCATCCTCATTTTATCTGTGTTTTAATAACGTGGTATTTTCCTTCAGTATATTTGAGTATTCTGTGAATAGTGAGTATGCCATTTTGTCCATTTATAGCAATCCAAATAGGATTTATGCCACCTCTTTTACTGTCATATAATACTAATGCTATCACCTCCGTAAAAATGCGTGTAACACGCTCTACAAATGTAGATATTATCACTTGTTAAATCCCTTATTCTGTGTGCATATCATCTTTGCAGTTCTGTGGTAGAGACTCTCATTTATGCGACAGTTTGTCGCCCCCCTCATCTCTGCATTTTAGCAGAATGGAGATTAAATCCTAGGAATTCAGTTGTGCTATGTTATATGTATGTTGTACATCGAAGACATCCCCCTATCTCCAATCAAACTCCATCTGTCTGAGCATCTGCTTTCTGAGAAGAATACTATCAGACACTGGAAAATGAAGTATACCTGACCTTGTCATGACTGTAAACTTTCTGTGGTTCCAAAGGTTCTAAAGAGTGGGCTTTAATCCTCCTCTGTGTTAAACTGCACAATGGAGATGGAACTTAGAAGCTGTGGGGTAGGGGAAAGGGCTTTTCTTGAGAAAATAATGCTTTCAGTGGGAATAGACAAATAAATCAGTGTAGTCAGGTGTGGTGGTGCCTATATGTTTTTCCAGATAATCAGTGTGCAGAGATATGTCTATTGAATTTCTGAGGCAGTCTGAGTCAAATTGGTGATATTCTGTCTCATAATACTAAGTAAAGAATATTTGGGGGGGAGGCTGAGGATTTAGCTCAGTGGCAAAAGCGCCTTCCTGGTAAGCGCAAGGTCGAGAGTTTGGTTCCTGGTACCGGAGAAAAACCAAAAAAAAAAAAAAAAGAATATTCAGGGGCATAGATCATTGATACAGCACATTTTGGTTTAATTCCTAGCAGTGGAAAAATCAAACAAAAAAAGATGAATAGGAATGAAATAAAAGGAAAATGAATTTGAGTGCATTTCAAAGGGGAAAATGTGTTTTCCAATGAGGCAGTAGCACGCAGTATAACAAATAATTTGAAAAATGAAGGAAGATTTTTATCCTTGGTGTTCTCTACAAGATTTTTTCATTTTTCTAGATGGATGAAGTGAATATAAAATAAAGGGAGAATGCATCCACAGGACATGCCCTACCTGTGTCATTGGTGATCTCATTGTCTGCACAAGGGGTGCAATCAAAGCAGCAGGCAGCCTTTCCCTCCTGAGGGCTTTTTCTAAATCCAGGATTACAACTCTCACTGCATACCGAGTGGGGAGTCTGAGGAAAAATATATGGTGGGAACTTCTTAGACTTTTACCGACTTGTTCAGAGTAAAAGACATAAACTTAACTTGTATGCAACAAAGCTATATAATTGGAGGTCGAATTTAATGCATAATATGAAATAGATATTTACAAAAATATAACTAAGTAAATGCATTACTTTCCCACTCATCAGAAAGTTCTAAAAATTGTTCTAAACAATTTTTTAAATTGAAAACTTACTACAGTTGTTCAGTTTCCACATATGACCATTACATGAGCAAAATTGGAGGCACAAAACCTATGACAGTGTTTAGCTCACTTGTAGTTAAGTAAGTGTGCCATGATAGGTACAACATACCTCCGCAGTTCCTGTGGCCCACTCTATCAGATCCTCAGATAAAGTCATTTGTTGGCCATGCGGAGCATGTGAAGAAAATGTTCCTACTTTTACTTTCAGTCTAAGGCCTTCTGGAAAATTCCAGAAATTGAGAATGTCATACTCTGAATCCAGCTTCCTTCTGTCATCCAAATTCACTTGGTCTCCAGCAGGATTGTGAAATTGGATGTTCTTCAGAAAACGATGCAGCTAAAGGAGACACATCATCCTATCAGAACAGGGCTCCAGGACAGAAAATATGGATGGGGGAAAGTCCCTAAGCATCTTTAATCCTATTTCCCTAAAGCAACTTTAACACTGTTATCTAGTAAATCAGAGCACATGAATGTCTAAGGAGTAAAATATCACTATGTTCAAGAAATATCAGTCAGTTTAAGAAAAAATGTTCTTTGCAAGCCCATTTAAATAAGGGGTGCAGTTGTTGGGTGAAAACATCAACTGTCGAATCAAAACTTCTAAAACCCACAACTTCCATTGTCTATCTGACTACTCCCACAGGATCTAAAAGCAAAATGAGTTCATCAATACCTGAAGAGTTTGCAGAATTAAATGAAATATAAGTACATACACTGTTGGGTATAATGTCATTTGGTTTTGTAAGTGACTACAGGTTTTCCGGCTGTCCTTTAACATCATGGAACACATTTACATGGGTAAGGCACTGACAGAAAGAGGCAAGCAGCTGGCCTCCTGTTTCCTTCTCCTTGGCAGTGGCTCCTTGATTGAAGATCATTGCAACTCAGCCCAGGAATTACCTCCTTACCAATTAGTATGATATTCAGTGTCTTGTATTTTGTACAAATGGTTTTAATATTCTTGGGTTAAACACAGAATAAGTTGAGAGGGGCACCTTTATGACACCACCTGCCATCCAAGGGAAGATACGTTACCTGCCAGGGAGGAAACGTCATCACTTGTTTACATCTCGTTGGTGGTCTTTGTACTTCTTCCAAATGCATCGCGTGGAGGGCATGGGCCACCAGGTACACAGCATTGTATATATTGTAGCTCCCATCACTCATGGCTGTGTCAAAATGATTGGGAGGCAACCAAGCCAGAGAGGCATTAGGTGTGCAGTTCTTCAAGGCACAGTCGGACTCAGAGAATGAGCAATGGAAATTCTTGGACAAATACATAAAAAGATAAGTGTCCTCTGGGTATTTGAAAGGGGTAGCTTCCTGAACAAAGTTTTTGAAACCTGAAATCTCTTCGTGCTGGTGTGAGAAAACAAGAGTCCCATGGAAGGGGTCAAGTATGAAATCTCTCCCGGACAGGTCAGCATGCCACCGTGAGTTTGTCACCCAGACTTTCCATGACACTGAGTGCTGCACTAGGTTGTAGTTTACAGCATATGTACTGTCAGTATCATAGTAAGTAACCACCACATTGACTGGTGATGTTTCCGTGCTAAGGATTTCATGTTTCTTTGAAAATGAGAGATAAGACACAGCCACACTTGAGACCATTTTCACAAAGGCTGCACAGACTCGGTTCCTGTCCATCTCAGCTCTTATATCTGAGAGAAACTGAAGACCCTTCTGGCCTTCTGTGATGAGCAGGCCCACCCAGGTCCAGTGGAAATGAAGCATCAAGGACACCATGCCAAGGGCCAAATATGTGTCCTTTGGGGCCACCTGATAGAGAGAAGGATACTGGCCACTGTCAGTCAGTGTAGGATCAAATGAGCCAAAGGTAACCTTAAAGGAAAAGAAAGCAGGGTAATACTCTGAAGTGTTGGTGCAAAGCACAACAGTAGTCCTGAAGTGTACTGAGTAACACCTACAAGTTGTAGAAGGAGACATGTGTACTTCCCACCCTTCTAAACATTTCCTTCAGGATAGTCTTTTAGCAAGTGAGTGTATGTACTCATACATCCCTGGAACTTATTTCTTTCCATCTTTCCAAAAAAAAGAAAAAGCAAAGAAATTGTGTGTAACCCACTAACTCTTTGTCTTTACATGCTGGTGCATTATACACTTGGAAAGATGCATATTTCGGGCTCATTTTTAATCCTTTGTGCTTCTGGTAGTTGAGGCACCATGCATGTGCTTCCATCATTTCCTGTCCCATAACCCTCACCTGGGGAAATCTGTAGAGTTCCAGCAGTGGTCCGATCTGAGCCGAGGTGCCCCATGACATTTCTGTCAGTACTGCTGCACACTTGCTTTCCTTCCTGCATGTGTAATTAGGGATCTTGTGTTGTCCCTTGAGCAAAATGAAGGAATTTTCTAGCATCACCCAATGACTGCTAATGAAATTATGAAACTCATATCCTAGAGAAATGTTGGGTAAAATATGAGGATTAACATTGATCTCTTCTATGGCAAAAGTGAAGGCCAGGTAGTTCTGGTAGTTGCTGGGCGTAAGCCTGCAGAGAGAGCACAGAAGTCCTTAGGGAAAAGACTCAACCAATGATCATCTTCCAATGTAGTCCAGTACCATTTATGGACTGAATGCTTGTGTGCTTTCCACACACTCATATAATTACAAGCCAAGTATGGATGTGACAATATTAGAAGATTGACTTTATAGAATGTCATTGGAATTAGATGAATGATGGGGTTGAATTTCTCATGGAGGAGCTCAGTGGCCTTACAAGACTCCTGGAAGAGTACCTTCATCATTCTGTTACATTTGTTATACAGTCAACATGACCTTGCTACATATATTCAGAATAAAATTTGTGTATGGCATGACATGGTGTAGGACTTTAGAAAATGTTATATTTTTAAATATCCTCACAGCTTGCAAGGGGAAAATTAATATATTTCTTGAAGTACATACAGTATTCAATACTAACAAGCATTTATTTCTATTGAAATGCTTTATTTCAGGAAAAAGATATTTCCTTAATATTATCATTTGTTTTTTTTTTTTTTTTTTTTTTGGGTTTTTCTCCGGTACCAGGAACCGAACTCACGACCTTGCGCTTGCCAGGCAGGCGCTTTTGCCGCTGAGCTAAATCCCCAGCCCCTTAATATTATCATTTAAGTGTATTCTAAACAAAATTCCTATCCACACTCATGCAAGTGAAGAAATACTGATGGGTGGATACATTAATCCACTTGAGTTACCTATTAGGTAATATAAATATGTAGCAGCACATATTTATACATATATATAATTGTATTTGACAACTAACGATAATGTTAAAGATAAGCCTGGAATTCTTTCAAGTCAAAACTTAGATTTTGCCTGAAGAATAAAACAGTGAGTCACAATGAAGATGAGTGAATGTGAGGTGTACATTTTCACCCACCTTCCAGGGATTAATGGGACAGACAATTGTTCCACCCTTCCCCTCCTGAGAGATTTCTGTTAAGAAAACTGAACACAGTATTGACAAAGTGCAATCTCCTGTGAATGTTGTAGAATGAAGTTTCTTAAAGAAGCTATATATCAAGATTATTTTTATTGAAAAATTGTTAAAACGAGATTTCTTTGTTAGCATTAGAATTACTATTGCACTGGAGTTTCTAAGTCATAGAATAAATACTCAGCAAGTTAGGAGAAGAAAAAAGAATTGAACAGACAAGCAGGCATGAATATCCCTTTAGGAATAAGATTATTCACCTGGAAATAAAATAAAATTCTGATGCAGGCCCCACACAAAAACTACGTAAATGAGAATAAGAAATGATTTCCAATATAAAATTGGTGAGTGAAAGTCTTTTGAGAAAAACATACATAGAATAGCAACAGCCTTAACAGAACTTACAATAAGATATTTTAAAACCCTAAAATTCCAGTAAACAGATAAAAGCACTAAAAAAGATATTTTACAAATGTTAATATTAAAAAGTTCTATCAATGTTGCCACTGCTTAGAAACATTTTAAGGACAGACACTTTTTATATCAATGATAAATATTACACAGGTGCTTGAAATTTGCAAAATCTTTGAAAGTAGTGCAACTGTTTCAATACATAAAGGCAGTGTGTTATTCAGAGAAAAAGCAAACTAATAGATGCATCAGTGGGCCAGATTATAAAAAAGTAACCTATCTGTCTGTATCTATCTATCTATGTAATCTGTCTGATTATCATCCCTGCTTTTTATCATGAAATTTGTATAGAAATTCATGAAATACTATGTTATTCATTGTGAAAAGTAAGCTAATGTGAAAACTGAAATTAAGTGAGTACAAAATAAATTCCAGCAATACTAAACAATTTTTTGGAATATAAAAGTAATAAATTTAGCACAAAAGTACTTTCAACATTATATGTTGAGATGCACTGCAAATAGGAAAAAGAAAAAGGCAAATGATCGGTATTTTTCCCAATCTAGACACTCATATCTATTTCTGGTTACGCATGATTTATGTAAAACTATTTACAACAAGCAAAAAGCCTAGTAAATCATTTTTTAAAACTTCATCAACAATATTTGCTTTTTCTTAACATGCAAAACAATTTCTTACACATTAGAAGGCCTTTCCTAAGATGAAAAAATTGATGATGGGTAAGTCATCAAATACAAAATTCTGAAGATAATGCATACAATATGATCAATCCAAATGTTAATAACAGATATGCCCATAGAGCAACATGATGCCATTTGTTTAACTTCAACGTAGGCTAGCATCCTACGTTGTAAAGATTAAGGAAATATTACTGCCCTGAGTGGTTGCTTGAAAATGCCCATTATTTTATTGCAGTATGTAGTTTGATAATATGCATAAGGTAAGTTAAAGAATATATAACTTTGAACACAACCATTTTAGTCTAAAATATTCTTTAGCTTTAATCAGGAGCATTCTTCTAAATATCACACATCTATTGCCCTCCTTAAAAGACAAGAGGAACAGCAAACTAGGACTAGAGGTCCCATTCAATCCCCTTCTGGGTATTTTCCCAGAAGATCTAAAAACATCATATCACAGTGATATATGTGCACCTATGTGCATAGCAGCACAATTTGTAATTGCTAAATTGTGGAAGCAACCCAAAAGTCCATCCACTGAGGATTGGATAAGAAAATTGTGGTACTTTTATAGAATGGAATATTACTCAGATATAAAGAAAGATAAACTCGAGGCTTTTATAGGTAAATGGTCACAACTAGAGACCATACTCATAAGTGAAATAAGTCAGACCTGCATGTGCACGCACCACATTGTCTCACTAGT
>NW_004955563.1:84474-89685 GCF_000276665.1 Chinchilla lanigera
ATATCAATATGTAATACAACAAGCATTGTTAATTTCCTACCACTTTGTTTGTAACTCTGTATTGTCTGTACTGTTGTTTTGTTAGTTTGTAAAAGGTTGCCTATCTGTTAATGTTTTCCTCCTTTTATTTTTGAAATAATAAAAACAAAGAAAAAAGACAGGAAGAATTAGTTAGACATTTTAGAATGTCCCAAAATGGGTGAGAATTAAACTATGACAGATTGAAAGGATATAAATTATGCAGGCATAATAATCAGCATGAATATACATAATACTTTTTATGTAAGGAAATTACATTGATGAAAAAGAGAATAATGCTAATTGGACCATTCATATTTTTGTGAAGAAAAGACAAGGTGTTTTCAATGCTACAATATAAATATTATGGCCACTGCATTTGCATATCTAAACAATATGATCTCTTAAAATAGTAAAATTAGATGCTTCAATATAAGATTGATGTGAAATACATGAATTGATTATGTGTAACCATTCTTATTTTCCAAAAGTTCTTTCCTTTTTTCTTCTCAGCTTAGCAGGAGTGAAAATTGTCTCCTGATCCCTGAACTCCTATTCCTGGTGGCTACATCAGCCTAGGTGTGGAAACTCAGCATTGCAAGTGTGTTGTTTTAGCCTCAGACAGAGCTCATGATGCAGGGGTCCAGAGCAGGGCCAAGTGCAAACGCAGCCTGATTCTCTGAGCATATGTGGGGACAGCAGAGGAGGACAGAGGATTAAGTATCTCACCCTCTCCTCCCAGGAAGAGAAACAGATCCTACATCCTTGAACTATTCTTGAAATCTGACGATGCTTCCTATCTGATCAGATTCTCACTCCCCAGTGTATTCAGGTGATGTCTGATCACACCGGGCTGTCTTCAGTTAGAATCCTCTCGGGGTGGTTCAACCAGACGCCCTCACTGTCCCTGCTCCATGCTCCTCCTTAGCTCTAAGCGCACACGAGCCCGTCCATCATTCAGAGTCCACCTCCCCAAAGCACATTTCAGTGCATTCTATACTGAGGGTTCTGTGCCGATCAAGTAAAATTCTTTGTATAACTTTCAATAAGTGACATGAGTAATTAGTCCTCTCACAGTGTTTAGGAGATTTGAGTAGAGTTCTCTGAGTCAAACACTCAAAAATGTTCTGACCTGTTACCAAGTAGGAACACTCAGTAGCAGGTACCAGAATCAAGCTTTGTATATTAAGCACATCTGTAACAACACACATTTTAGAAAATGATGGAAGAAAAACATACATTCAGGGTATAATGACAAATATCTGCAATGCCAGCTGCTCAAGAAGCATAAGCAGAGGAAACTCCTGAGCCCAGGATTTTGCTGGCAGCAGAGTCAGTAAGTCCCAGTCTCACAAACCATGCAAAAGTGAGGAAAGCGTCTATGAATGAAAATAAATGCAAACATCCAAATGTTATAAAGAGTGTGAGGTAGGTAGAGACCCCATCTCTGAAAGAAAAAGGCCCAAATTCCTTACGCTGCTGTCCCTGCTACCAAATAGGCTGTAGCCTTAAAGAGAGTACAGTTACAGCTGCTTAATGTGGGACCTGGATTCACGAATCACAAAAGCCTCTATCACAAGGTTAAAAACAATAAAACATAGTTTAAAAAACTGTTAGCAACTAGTGCATACATGATTAGACAGGAGAGAGAGAAAGCACAGGAAAAGTTACATCACCAGGTCAGAAGAGCTTCCACACCTGAAATTCCAATTCCAGGGCTGAGTGGTCCCTTCAGAAGGTTTCCAGGGTTCTCATTGGGAAGGGTCTGTCCTCTCTACAGATGAGATCCCAAAGTCCTCCTACGAGTCAGGCCCCTTAAATACCAGTTGACACAAAAGTGGCACTGTCCAAACTTTGTGCATGACCAGAAGCAAAGAGTCTGCAGCCCCCACAAACTGGCCAAGTACCCGAGGGATCAAATTTCTGCATCTTCTAGACAGGTGAGAAAGAAACTCCTTGGGATCTGGTCAGGCTCACAGAGTTTCTGCTCACATCAGCATGTCCACCAAGCATCCTGATGTGTAATCTTCAGAACAAGGCCTCAGCACCGTGTATGACCGAGGATTTAATTTTAACCCTTCTGGTATGCAATTTTAACCCTTCATGTGGGCAGCTGCCACAGGAACACTGTGGGTCTGCACCTTCTGTAAGACTCAGTCAATCACTGTTCCACTGACGTCTCCTTTGCTCACAAAAGCACAAGTCATTTGCTAGAATTCTCACACACTTTGGAAAATTCACTAATTATATGTTTGGCATGAGAACTGATACCATAGTACCTGAAGAGAGAAAATGTACACATCTCACTGAGGAGGAATCACATTGGTGGGGAAAAGTCTCACAGATGACTCACCCCTTATTCTGGGTTCAGCTTTCAGTGGCAGGAGTCCTGGAGCACCCAGAAGTTTATTTGAAATAGTAACTGAATGATGACAGGAAGAAGTTTCTCCAAGCAGAAGGGGTAGAAATGTCAGAAATTCAATAGGTAAGAATGTAAGGATGTTTATAGTTAGAGAAATAGAGAAATAGCAAAACCTTCATTTTATTAGGGAACATTTGGCAATAACCACTGAGCATTCAATTCAATGCAAGGGGTTCAACTGTTTGAAAAACATCACTTAGTGCCATGCAGTGGTATCTCGGTAAGAGGAAGGGCGTGGACCATGAGTACGGTGGAGAGTGGGGTCTTGCTCAGGTTCCAAGTCTGAGAACGAGAAGCTAGAAGCACAAATATCAGAATCTTCTCTTCCCACACTCACAAGTGTAAAAAGAGGCCAAACTTATGGGTAGTCCTGTTGTGCATATGTGAGTGGGCAGAACAGGTGACACTGTAGAGAATATTGATGCAATATGGATGCGTAGCCATTATCTATCCTGATGCCCAGAAAGAAAACATAAATGAAGAAGACACTTACGGAAAGTAATAGAATTCTCTAGTAGGCTTTATATCAAAGATACCCGTAGAGTAGATATAGTAAAAAAGAGACAAAAAACACCCAATTACCACGTCTCCATCCTTGCGCACACTGGTGCTCCTTTGACGAAGGCAGGCTTCATTTTCTAAACTACACACTAAGGGAGAAAGCTGCAGAAGAAGAAAGATAAAAATCAAAGTGAACATCTTAGATGCATATGCAAAGATTTAGGCTGAGTGAAGAGGAAACTTGCAGTGACAGCCAGGTAAATAAATGTGTGTGTGTGATTCAGAGTTACATTGTTTCTGACTCAGGTGGACACTCTGATGCCCCAGCTCCTGTCAGCAGTGCCTGCTCCATGTCCCTGGAGAAGTTTGCCACCACTGTCCCCTGGGCTCTGCACCTGAGGTTTAGTGTCATGGAGAAAAACACAAGACAGAAATTATGCTCGCATATCATTTTCTCTGCCTGGAGCCACCATGATCCAGATGGCTGAGCTGAATTTAATCCAACTCCACTGATAACAACATCCCAGGGGCCACTTCCTCCTGGGTAGACTTGCTCCTAAGTCTTTGTCAATAAGCCACAGTTACAGATGCCATTAGAAGTGTTGCTAGTGGGTTGCACTAGAGGATTTAATATTAGAGTTCTCTTGAAAAAGTCTGAAAATCCTCAAGGTCAGCCAAAAAATATTGGACATTGTGCCTTCCAAAGTGAAAGATTGGGAGCTATCACCCGACAGGTCCATGGTCGAGAGTTGGAGCCACAGAACTTCCCCTGTATACCCGTGTTTTCTGCCTACCAGGCACATGTGCTGAAACTCACAGCCGCACATGCTTTCCAGTGCTTGGGGTAAAAATAATTGCACTACAGCCAGGAAACCCAAGTTAGTGACTGAGCATCAGCACAGAAATACAATGTCCTTTTGAGTTGTACAATTTAGGCGACTTCCCTGCTGCTTCCTTCTTTCAAGTATCTTCATTCCATGATTCAATATATTCTCTGAATCCATTTCTGCTCCTACAGCCTTGAGTTCCTCCAGGGCTTAGGCTTTTCTGAGAACGTGAATGTGTGGCAAATTTCTCTGTTTCCCTCACCCTGAAGCAGAGGAGCCAAGCTGAAAATGACCTCTCTTATTCCCATCACTGAACTTCTTGAGGAGCAGGGAAATGCAGGCAACATTTACAGCCCCAAAACTCAGTGGAATTTTCATTGCAGGTAGATGATTCTGAATAATACTGTTTTAGTTCAATGCACACCATATATATTTGTCAGTATCTAAATCAGCAGCACAAGAGTGAGACTCAATATGTACTTAGACTTCACTTATGTATAGGTATCAGTATTGCTTTATGAACTCTGACAGAATAGCAATAGAAGGCCTGTTAATGGAAGAAAACATTGATTTTTGTAAGGATAATATTTAAGAATTAAAGTATATAAATTGTGAGAAAATATTTATTCTCCAACTTGGAAGATGTTGGCCTCATGTCTTCATTAGCATTTGAAAAGTAGCTAGTCAAATGAAGGTGGGATGTAAGTGCAAAATATTCAAAGATTTTTAAAAGTTTTTCATAATTTTATTAATTTTTAATAATTTAAAAAATTATTTTAGTATCATGATTTTTAATAATTTTATAGTAACTAGCAGAATAATATATTGAGTCTATTGGGTTTAATACACTGTATAAAGATATTCTTAAATGAAAGGCTTTTATATTCCTTAACCTGGATATTGCAAGTTTTACCCAGTGAAAGCACAAACGTAATTGACAATATGGCTGAGTCCTCCACATAAATGCATGACTTGTCAAACTGCAGGCTTCTTCTCTAATTTGGCTCAGATTATTATCTGGATTGAACTGTGCTTCAACTGTAATGATGAGGTCTGAAGGCTGCTACTTTTGAATGTTATCTAACTCAAAAATAAGTTGAGCTTAGAAGTTAAGATGAAATCATTAGGGCAGACCCTGATCCAATATGCCTATGTCTTTCTAACAGGAAGACACCATGTAAGACTCTGGCTCATAATAATTTTTTAAATGGCTGAGGAAGTAGCTAACTGAAGAGTTCGTGTTGAACATGCACAAGACCTTGTGCTCAATCTCCTGTGCCATAACAAGTAAACTGAATTTCTAAATTCCTAAGTATACTATAGTATGTACTGACACCAATCCAGGAAATCACTCCGTTAATGACTACTTTTAATAATTCCTCCAATGTGATAAGACATGTAACACAACAGAGGACAATGTTTGATCAGAAATACTCTTCTGCA
>NW_004955563.1:93464-95137 GCF_000276665.1 Chinchilla lanigera
CTTTCCAGATGCAGCTCCACTTCTACTTTGGGAAGAGAATGGGGAGAGGTGGGAAGCAGTATGCACTGCATGATCTGGAGGTTTTATGAACAACTGAAATTTGTGATTTCTCCTGCAGCTATTAGATTCTCACTTCCCCTTTTAGTGTGTCCTGTAGAGTGGTGTGTGCACAGGCCCTGGACCCCAAGTGGGAAGAGCCAGTGCACAGGGGAGGGGGAAGCACCCCCATGGGAAATGCCTTGGTCACAAGTCCTGGAGAAGACAAGTTGCATGCACGCGTGGAGGGCAGAGCACACACCCCATGAGACAGCCTGAGCGCCTCAGCAGGTGGGACATGCTTTGCAATTTGCTGGGCTCCAGGTACCACAAAGAAATGGATCATCCCAGAGCTGGGCATTTAGTTCAGTGGCACAGCACTTGCCTGGCAGGCGCAAGGTCGTCAGTTCTATCCCCGGTACCGGAAACAAACCAAAACAAAAAAAGAAATGTATCATCCCTTAGGCCTGGAGCACAGAAGTCTGAAACCAAGGTGTCACCAGGCCACACTACTATAGCAACTCCCTGCTTCTGTGGCTCTTGGAGGCCCCAGACACTGCAGCAGCACTGCACCCATCTCTGCCTCCGTCCTTGTCTGACTTTCTCTGTGTCTGTGTCCGTGTCTGTGTCTGTCTGCCTCTCTCTCCCTGTTCACACTGAGCTATATCCACACAGCCCCTTTTCTTGGACTCTTGCCTCAGCCTCCCAGATTGCTGGACTGCAAGTGTGTCCACCATACCTAGTTTGTGCCTTCGTATGACAAAAGCATTTGTAGAATTTGGGCCCACCCCAACCCAGGGTGACCTCATCTGCACTCTGGCCATCTGTAATGATCATATTTCCACCTAAGGTCACGTTCTGGTTTTCCAGGTGGCTTCTGTTGGGCAGGTGCTCTTCCACCCAGTATGTGACAATGGCAGATGATGTCACAGGCAAGTTCCAAGGATCTCCTGCCTCCCGAATATCTTCTGATTGTTGACATCGGTGAAGGCTCATCTGTGCCATAGGCAGAGTGGATGGTGCTCCCGCCCTGCCTTGCTTTGGGGCTGTGGCCTGGCTACTGAGTTTGTTCTTCAAGTGTCTGGCTGAGCTCCCACCCCATCAGGGGAAGTGAGAGCAGGCAGGACCCACCTGAGGCAAAACCATGGGCATCCTTGGACCAACATGGAGCATTCTTGCAGGCCTCAGACTGGCAGTAGCAGGAGGAGAGGCCACAGACTGCAATGGCCATGGGACTGCAGCCTATGTGCAGGTCAAGTGCAAGCCCCATGGGCTGACTATTCCCATAATACACACCTCGTTCTTTCCATTCATTGCCTGACCCTCTGAGGCTATAGTTTTCCTTCTTCCCTGATATTTGTGGAAGTATGTGACCTCCCAACACCTACACGCACACTTGGAGGGTGTGGTTTCAGGAACAAGTTTTGGGAGGCACCAGGTAGCATGGCTCGGTCGTCCAAAAGTGGGGACTTTGCACTGGGCCCACCCCATCACTACAAATAGGGTTTCTCATGCTTGGCATGGTGGCATATGCCTGTAATGTCAGCAATAAGGAGGCTGAGGCAGGAGGGTTGCTGTGAGCTCCTGTTCAGCCACAGCAACATAGTGAATTCAAGATCAGCATGGACTACATAGCA
>NW_004955563.1:99271-103765 GCF_000276665.1 Chinchilla lanigera
CCCTGGCTGAGATGTAATCTCAGACAGACTCATTTCCACTGGTGGCCTCAGTTTACCCGTTTATGAACGTAGGGCCATGGAGGGAGGCAGACGGCTCCAGTTACTCCACCTCCATTGTTTCCACCCACTCATGGGTGCTGTGGACTCTCCATGTGTCCATGGGGTGGATGCGGCATCTTCAGCTGGGGTCCATCTCTTGGCTCCACGTACCCTGGGAGAGTCCGGGGAATGGCACTGCACAGACATGTTTTTCCGGAAGGTTAATTGTCCCTCGTTCCTTCACAGAGGTATCTCCTGTAACCGGGACGTCTGATGGTGTTCGATGCAAATTCTCAGGCTTCAGGCTCGTCTGGTCCCCAAAGTTGCCTTATTTACACGCACATCCCACTGTCCTTGTGCCTGGGCAGTGGAAGAACATAAGTGGGAGGAAGACGTGGTCATTTCCAGGGCTACATCAGTTGCCTCACTGTTGGCATCTGGACATAAGAAAATAGCTCACTTGACGCATGCTGGTGGGAAGCCACCCCGACTTCATCATTCACCGAAGAAGGGCTTCCTGATGGATGGGGCACAGGGTCTGTATTTTGACAGTAGGGTCATTTAGTCTTTCATGGAAAAACACTTTGCTTCTACTTTTACATAAAACACTTCTTTAGCAGGCACTGTTCTAAGCAGAGCAAATCGGCCAGGAATCCCTGCTTCTGTTCCACTAGAAGGCTGCTGCTCCGGTGGTCTGACCCAAGAATGCAGGCAGTACACAGGCCTGGGGGACTGACCCTGAGGCATCTGCTCTGTTGTCACCATCCATGGCTCCACTTCCACTGCTGAATTGTTCCGAGCCACACCTCTGACCTTGTCACTCATCTCCCAGAACCCCTTTCCTGCCTGTCACATAAGCAGGAGCTGGCCCCTGACTGCTTCTCCAGTGCTACCTCCTCATCATCCCCTCAGATTGTAGGAACCCCTGGCTGCTCACCCCTCCCACTGCATACCTCTGACCTCTGCTCTGTGTGGTCCCCGCCCCTCCTTAAAAGTTCTAAACTACATATTGGACACCAGAGAGCACCAGAATTGTATGCAATTTCTTGTCTAATGACTACTGGAGTCTGGGCATACTGGCTTGGTTACTGGCAATTTTGGGAAGCCCCTTAGCATTTGTTTTATAAACAGCCTACATTTTTAGTGCAACTCCAAGGGAATATTATATGTACAGTTAATTTTTCAGCTCTGAATAGGAAAAAGAATACTATGACTTGCACTCTCCACTGTGTTTTACCTCATCTTCTCTGTGGAGAACAAAAGCCACAGTTTCATTTAGCAGCCGTGTAAAGGTCTGAAAGCATTCATGTCCTGGTCCTGTAGCTATTGTTGCTGCGGTGCTTCATGAAACTGTGCCAAGGTGGAAGGGTTTCCTTTTTCTCTGATATGTGCTGATTTTGGTAAACCTAGAATGAATTAAATACAGGAATTTTTCCCCAAAACTTTCTGTTTATTTTTAAGCAAGTACTAGGTAAAAATCAGATACTTTGCTCTGCTTTTTTTTAGCAGAGTTTCTTTTATTTCAACAGTGTAAGACTGCATGCACTGCCCCATTTTAGGAGGGGCCAACAAAGTTCTATTGCACACAAAATGAAAACAGTGGGTTTTACTTGGTGTCTGCTAGCATGGCATGAAGACATTTCATCCTTTATACATGACTTCTGTATAAATAGAATCTATTATGTTGAGACAAATACTAGAAAGATAGCAGTAGTGTTTATTTTAATTCCCAATGTAGAATTTATCTTGATGGTCCTATAATATAATATACACAATAAGTTATGAATATCAAATGTCTGTTTTTCCACTTGAAGCAAACATTGTTCCAGGGAAAAGGGCTAAGAATACCAGTTAATCTTCCTAGAATATTCTAGGAAGATTTCAAGGGAAGTCACTGGGACTCAGGGATCTGTTTTAGCAGTGGCTCCTTTAGGTTTTGCCTTCTTCTGCATCTCAGTTTGTTTCTTCCTCTGTAAAATCCTGCGCATGATCCTGACTTGGTGAAATTGTGACAATTCAATGAGACCTAGTGTGTGAAGAGGCTTTGAGGGCTATGTGGCTGAGGGGAAGGGACAGGCGGGCTCCTTTTACATCACAGGGCACTTTGGGTGCTGTGGAGGCGGTACCCATTTCTCCTGCTGGACCAGACCTGTGGCCGGTTGCATGGCTTTGTGAGTTGAGCCCATTTGTATTTTAGTGCCATTGTGCTCCTGTCCATGTAACCTAGGGGACAGTCTGCACAAGGGTTGTGTCAGTTGTGTGGTTAGAGGCCAAATTCATATGAAGGAGCCTGCTGACAGCCTCTTCGAGACATTTTCAGTCCTGCTTCTCTAGGTGTCAGTGGAGCCCAGCCCCTGCCTACTGTCCTGTCCAAGTGCTTCTCTGGCAATGTCATGAGTGAAGATTAATGCCCCCAGCTGAGTGCATCTGCAGCTGATGTCTTTGGGCATCCCTTGTTCCTCCTCCCACACTGGACCTCCCCATTTTCCCTCAAAATATGAGTTTGTGCATTAATACGCTGCGCAGCCTCTTTCCTGCAAATACGTGCAGGTTCTAATAAAATTACTCAAGGCACAAGCGGTCACACTTAGCACATGACTTGACTGTTGTTCCAAGGTGGTTTGAGAACTGCCAGGATCTCTGCTGTGCTGACAGGTTGAAATTCATTATTAGAAAAATGAGCTGCTTTCCACTTGGAGGAGGATGGAAGCAGAGAGGAGGCCTGCTCAGGCCTGGATGTAATTTTTCTCCTTTAAGGGACCATTCCTTAGGACTCCCTGGATGTCTGGCCTGGCTATTGTTTGGAGATCAGTGTCCATCAAATGTGCCACTTCTCTGCTCTGTAGTCACTTCAGCAACTTCTTCCACTTCTTGAGGTCACTGTGTGGACCCAGCATCCCTTCCTACAAATCTAAGAAATGTCCCCAAAATACCCCCCATCTTTTTACCCTTTGCAGGCTGCAGAAGTGGAAGCCATGTCTGGGGAGCTAAAGGGTGCTTGGAAGAATGGAAGCCCTTTCCACTGAGGAGACTTCAGCGGGTCACCACCCCCTTGTGATGGTTAATTGTGTCACCAGGAATAAGAAATGCCTAGCAGATTAGATTAACACAGTTCTGAGTTGACACTGAAGCACCCTTGAGCAGGATTTAAATTAACCAATGGTCTTTTCATGTTTACTTGTGCATCTGTTGAAGGCCTATGATCTTGCCTGTAGATGGGCGGTGGACTCATAGTAAGTGCACTTCTGTGAGTCACTGATGCATACCGAGGCCTGAAATGGTGGATGAGGCTGTAAAGCTCAAAGGATAAGACAAGATCACAGCCAAGAACATCTGGATGCAATCTCAAGTAGATAAAGACTGTAGCCTCAGGCATCTCACTCCTGGGTAGATTAATTTAATACCTTACTTGGAGAAGTCCTTGAGTGTTTCCACCCTTTTGAGTATTCTCCTCCCTTCTTCTGGTAACTAAATATAGGCCACATAGGGAAGGTCTTGGTCCTATCCCTGAGAGAATCTCAAATTCTGTGAGAGGGCTTTGATCATCCTGGAGCCCTGAAATCATTCCATTTGCCTCTTTTTATTAAGCCTTCTCCATAGATTTGTTTGGAAGATGGCAGACCTGATCAGCCCCCAGTAACTAAGGGATATTATTACCCCAATACTGAGTGTATTTGCATGACTGACTGAACAGCAGAGGGAAGAACCACCTTGAATGTGGTGGCACTGACCAGTAGGTCTGTAGCCTTAATGGTATCAAAAGGGAAAGAAGAAGGAAGTTGCACAGGAGCTTTGCCTTCTCCTTTGGACATACACCTCTAGGATTCCTGCACAGACTTCAGACTTCCTGTACAGAACCTCAGCTTCCTGATACAGACTCGCAGGGGACTCTGCAGTGAGCTTCGGGTCTTCCACCTTTGACTGCATCCTCCTCTCTCCAGGGTGTAGGTGGACTTTTGCATTCTTTACCCCTATATATAGTGTTTTATGTACAATATGTTCTAATACATGTGGCCTTTTCCATTTTTCTTTGCTATTCCTTAGCAATGCACCATCTTGCCCAAGTAAAGTCCAGTTTTTTCCACATTCCTTCTTTTGTCTCATTTGCATTTTCTTTGTAATCCTCAAGTTATTTTTCTCATTACTGGGACAAAAAACCTGACACCCACAAGTTAACAGAGGAAGAGTTTATTTCAGCTCACAGTTTGTAGAAATTTCAGATCCTAGATGGCTGGTTCCAAGGCAGAGCAGCACAGCAGACAGGCATAGCTGAGAGAAACAGTCCATGGTGTGGCAGGCAGCAAGGAGCAACAGCCTGGCTCTCCTTTTATCTCATCCAGGCTGCAGATCCTTTCGGTATTGCCATCCATGCATAGGTTTGGTCATTTGCCTACAGTAAATCCATTCAGCCACGTCTAGCAGTATGGTGAATCTAAGTGGAGGACTAATTTAGTA
>NW_004955563.1:104435-105765 GCF_000276665.1 Chinchilla lanigera
TTATAACCATTCTTTCAGTCCCTCCATTAAAAACCTTTATTGCATATGCATACTCAAAAATCAATACAAAGGAGAACTGTTCTCTCATTCATTTCAGATACCAAAAATTGAGTATAAATATACTCTCAGCAGTGTCAGAGATCTACATCCTGTGACCAGGTAAGGTTTTAATAAGAAATAAGTATTCAACATTATTAATAGAATCCTTAAATTTTAAAATTTAAAGAGAAAATAATGACTCAGAAGCCAAAGACCAGATATGGGCACACAGTGAGCTACATCAACTGACCTATTTAATACTGATTTCCACAGATGCTTGTTAAATGTCTAGGTACCCCAGGTTGAGCTCAAATTTGCAATCTCCAATCTCACTGTTCCAGAGTGTTGAGATGACATGTGTACCACCATGCCCAGAAAAATAGCAAAGAATATATGGCAGGTAAATCATTTCCTATCACATTATCTAAAACCCTGTGAAACACCTCGATATATACGTGTAAAGAAAGTTTATTGAATGCACTATATATAGTATAATGCAAATGTACATTGTACACATATATAGCTGTCAATAAAGGATGATTAAAATATATATAAGGAAATATAAATCTGGGATGGAAAACTGTTCTACTGCATATCTACAAGTTCTTCTACAAAGCATTCTATAAATTCAGTACATTGGCATCATATAATCAGCAGTGTTTGTACTCGCATAAGACCAGCCAATTCTAGAGACCTAAAAGCCATGTGAGACAGAACATTTAAAAGTAACATAACTAACTGCAAAAGGAAAATGTAAGAAGATAATATACATGCAGCTAAAGTACACTATAATTAGCTCATTGAAGACATGATACTCCTTCAAAAGAAAAAAGCAATAAAATATATTAAAGGATTCAGAAACACAGTGGCATACAGGAAGAAATTTATATTTTCAAAACGAGAGGAAATATTGAGAAAGCTAAAATGAGTGTACCAAAACTTTACAGTACCAAAACTTTTTAGAGTGTACCAAACTAATACTGAGAAAACCAAATAGAAGACAAGATAAAAGTGGTTAGTATAATCATGGAAACAATAGGATGAATTATGACTTAAATAGCATAGAAAATATTGAGAATAAAATCAACCTAAAGAGATGAGGACCAAGGTTTCTAGTGAACATTATCCTATTAGAAAAACAAGTTGCTTCACTCAGTAAGGATATAAATCCAGGTGGTTAAAAATTTATTTCAACCAATGCCTCACTGACAGTTTCTTTCAGCAAGGAAATACAGGACAGTAGAACACCCGTGTTAACTATCCTGCATATACATATATACAAACTTTCTCC
>NW_004955563.1:112520-113099 GCF_000276665.1 Chinchilla lanigera
TGTGCGCGCTTTTCGGCTGGGAATCGTGGTGGTATGAGTCCGGCCCACACTCGGTCCCAGGAGCCCTGCCGCTCCCGGAGAACTTGCTGCCTGGGTGCAAGGCACGGGGTATATTTTTATTTTAAATGTATTGCGGTTTTGATGGAATATATTGTACACATCTGAAGACAGCAAGAAAAGAATAAAACTCTCCAACTCTCCATTTTAATTTTGTTTACTCCTTCACTCTCCTTCATTCTCCTTCACTCTTTGGTCTCATCGATGCATCCATGAACTCTACTCACTCTTTTTTGCCTTTAATATTCTTTCTACCCACACGTCAGACTGTAGTGTCCGACTTCACATATGGTTCAGATTTGAATGCAGGCCCTCTGTGTATATTAGAAAACATGTTTAATGATAAGAAGGCTCCTATCTGATGGAATGTGTTATGTCCCTGATCCCAGTAAGAGAGTTTCTCTCAGGCTTTAGCAAAATAATGTAGCATTTGGGAGCAAAGATGCAGCCCAGCAGCCCCGCACCAGAGGCCAAGATGGAGGAGACCTCCATGGCCACCATGACCTTCCCCTTGGTGCTGTG
>NW_004955563.1:113589-138081 GCF_000276665.1 Chinchilla lanigera
TGGGCCGGCCAATGAAGAGCAAGGAGCAGAGGAAGCAGCAGGTGAGGGAGATGAGCAGGGTGTAGCTGAGAGCTCGGTTGTTGGCCCTGATGATGGGAGTGTGTCGGTGCTTCACAAAGAGCCCAAGGACAGCAGCTGTGAGGACAGCGAGACTCAGGGTGGTGCCAGCCAGAGCCTTCCCCAAGGGATCTTCATAAGCCAGAAAAGTCACAGCTTTTTCCAGGCAGTGGTTTCTCTTAATGTTGGCATATTGATGATCTGGACACTTCACACACTGCTCCATATCTACCAAAAATTAAAGTTATCACTTGTGTAGGTTTTTTTTCCCACAAACCCATCCCCTGCAACTCATTGGATTTGCTTGAGCTAAACTGTGGCTTTTTAATTTTTTCTTAATTTTCCTTCATTCTCTTTGTTTTTGTTTATGTGGGTTTGAACTCAGGAAACTTGTAGTTAGGTATATTTCCAACCCTTTTAAGTTTTATTATTTTGAGAAAAGATCTTAAATCATTATGTTGTGTTCTGATTTAAAATCCTCTTGCCTCAGCCTCCCTGAGCCCTGGATTCCAGGCATGCATCACCACACCTCACTTTTCCATACACACAAAATGAACAGTATACAGAGAATAATTCCTAAATAATACTATTTGTTATTTACTCTCCTTTTCAATCTGGCATATCCATAGAAACATTCTATTTTTCAACTTTTATTACTTACTTCACTCATTTGACCTAAATAAAATCTTTATGAATGATTCCCCAGATATTCAGTGAATAACTTCATATGAGGAAGCCAACATAATTTGTTCAGTTGCAGGAAAATACGTGTAAGGAAACATGTTGCATGTTAGGTATTTTCATTACTGAGCCTCTCCGTCTTTGAACATGCATTATGCAAACAGTCATATAATTTTTATTGTCAAAGGGGTATTTCAATAGTTTAATTCTGGGATCTTTCAAAACCATTACAGGATGTATCACTACATATTTATTGATTTTTTAATGTTGCAAAAATCAATTTTCAAAATTTTATCTCTGAGCACCTTATGACTGAGGTGTGGAAACAGGCTTTTTTGTAATAGTCTTATACTCCATTTGAGTGGATTTTATACTTAAAAATTAATATCACTGGAAAATCCTATCATTCATGTTTCTCCCTTTTTAATATATTTTTGTTTTTCTGTGTTTTCTTCATTGCACTGACCATGATGTAAACTGTAATGTCTGGCAGAAGTATGATACGGAAAGTCCTGATCTCATTCCTGTTTTCAAAAATGGACCATAAATTGTAAGGTGAGCTATAGGATATCATAAATACCATTTTTAAGGAACAGTTAGAGACCTTTCCTCACTCATTTGGTAAGAAATACTGTCGTTGGTTCTTTGTAAATCACAATGATGTACAATTTTGTGATATTGTCTGCATTTATTAACATTGTTTTTCTTTTGCCAGTGCCTAGTGAACTTAATTATGTTTTATAAAGTGAGTTTTTCACAGTTTCTACCACCCCTGAAGTACATACCTCAATTTGAAATAGAATATGTGAATTCAGTTTGAAAAGGAAAGTGGACTGTGAACTTTATATCTTTTAAGTGCATTTTCAGCTATGAGTAATATGATTTAGTTCCTGTATTAAAATGAATTGATATTTGTCTTTCCCTTTTCTCTGAAAGAAGGAGGTCAGTATTAATATGTTTTTGAGTGCTTATAAATTTCACTGCTAGTATTATTAATCAACAAATATTTGGAGTGAAATATTACACTGTGGGCTCCCATCTGTTTATAAACCTGGTACTGTATAGATATTAGTACTGTGGAGACTTTTATTTTATCTTAGGACTGTTTTGCTAAATTTTATAGATTTCAAGGCATACACTGATGTGAAATTACTTATATTTTCATATGGAGAGATTTCTGTATAACTGTACTAATGGTCAATTTTCTCAAGATATACAGCCTTTCAATTTTTCATTTTCTTCTTAATCAACTATACTAAGAGTTGTCACTCTTTGTTAACAGAGTCATATTTATTCCTGTTTATTTTTTCTGTCTTAATTTTCTGTTCTTTATTTTAAAAATAAAAGGAGGAAAACATTAACAGACAGACAATCTTTTACAAAATAGCAAAAGAACAGTACAGACAATACAGTGTTACCAACAAAGTGGTAGGAAATTAACAATGCTTCTATTACATATTGATATCTTCAAAGTGGTTTGTCATGAAAACGAATAGAGACATGCAATATTGATCAATCAAGGACTCATTAACAGTTTCTTTCAGCAAAGAAATAGAAAACAGTAGATCAACTATGGTCACTATCCTGTATATACATACATACAAAATTTCTCCTTCTTTCCCTTCTCTTTTCCCACATCCCAGTTGCCCTCTACCTTTGAGTGTTTTCCTATCATTTCACAATGTCTATCATACCTCCTAGTTTAAATTAGCTCTTTCAGGTTTTACTGTGGTGCTTGCACATGCAGGTCTGACTTATTTCACTTATGAGTATGGTCTCTAGTTGTGACCATTTACCTATAAAAGGCTCAAGTTTATCTTTCTTTATAGCTAAGTAATATTCTATTATATAAAAGTATGCCAATTTTCTTATCCAGTCCTTGGTGGATGGACGTTTGGGTTGCTTCCACAATTTAGCTGTATGCTCTTTCATTTTCTTGTGTTCAATTTGCTGTATGTTTTTGTAGTGTGTGATGAATATTTCAAATGCAGAACTTCAGCTCCTTTATTTAAATGCAGAACAGCACAAAAGTATATTTACTATAGAGTGGATATTTGTCTCAGTATAGTTTTAGCTTCAACTCACAGCATTTTCAGTTGCACATGATTTTTAATGTGTGCTTTGATCTATTCTTTATACTACAGATGATTGAGAATTATACACACTGGAAGCATTTGTTAATTGATATTATTGGGTGCGTTCTTCTCTATATGTGCATGTACAAAATTATTTAAAAAGCACCATATTCCCATCCGTTATGGAGAATATATATTCAAAATAACTACTTCATACAGTACATGATTAGTCTTGATGTATTTCAGAGAACATTTGAAATCATACTAAATACGTTTTGAAATCAAAATATATATATCAGCCTCGGAACTAAATTAGAAGATATTCAGTAGAAAGATGATTTCACCATGTCATGATATATGAGAAAGTTAAATATTTCCAAAGTGATACTTACGGTATACAAGAGTGAACATTATATTTCTATAAATTTTACAGAATATGTTTCAATCTTCATCTTCATTTTATCTGCGTTTTGATAACATAGATATTTGAATATTCCATGAATGTTGAATATGCCACTTTGGCCATTAATAGTAATCCTAAAAGGATTTATGCCACCCATTTTATTGTGATATAATACTAATGCTGTCACCTCTGTAAAAATACCTGTGACACCCTCTTCAAATGTAGATATTATCACTTGTTAAATCCCTTATTCTGGGTGCATATCATCCTTTCAGTTCTGTGGTTATGACTCTAATTTATGCCATAGTCTGTGTCCCCACTCATCTATGCATTTTAGGAGAATGGAGATTAAATCCTAGGAATTGGATTGTGTTATAGTATAAGCATGTTGTACATCAAAGACATCCCCTATCTCCAATCAAGCTCAATCTGTCTGACCACCTGCTCTGTGTGAATAATAGTGTCAGACATCGGAAAATGGAGTGTGCCTGACCTTGTCTGGACTGTAAACTTTCTGTGGTTCTAAAGAGTTGGCTTTAATCCTCCTCCTTGTTAAACTTCACTATGGAGATGGAACTTAGAAGCTGTGGGGTAGTGAAAGGGCTTTTCTTGAGAAAATAATGCTTTCAGTGGGAAAAGAAAAATAAATCAACATAGTCAGACGTGGTGATGCCTCATTGTTAATACAGATAATTAGTGGACAGAGATAGGTCTATTGAATTTTTGAGGCAGTCTGAGGAAAATTGTTCATATTCTGTCTCATAATAAGAAATAAGAATATCTAGGGACATAGATCATTGATAGAGCACATTTCAGTTTAATTCATAGCGACGCAAAAAGCAAACTAAAGAAGATGAATAAGAATGAAGTAAAAAGAAAATGAATTCAAGTGCAGTTCAAAGGGGATAATGTGTTTTCCAGCCAGGCAATACCACACAGTATAACAAATAATTTGATAATTGAAGAGAGATTTTTTTCTCGTTGGTGCTCTCTACAAGATTTTTTCATTTTACTGAACGGATGGAGTGAATATAAAGTAGACTGAGAATGTGTCCACAGGATGAGCTCCTACCTGTGTCATTGGCGATCTCATTGTCTGCACAAGGGGTGCAGTGAAAGCAGCAGGCAGCCTTTCCCTCCTGAGGGCTTTTTCTAAATCCAGGATTACAGCTCTCACTGCATACCGAGCGGGGAGTCTAAGGAAAAACACATATGGTGGTAACTTCTTAAACTTTTACTTACTTCTTCAGTGTGAGAGAGATAAACTTAATTTGCATACATAAAGCTATATAACTGAGTGCCAAATTTATTTCATAATATTCAATATATATTTACAAAAATATAATTAAGTAAATGCATTACTTTCCCACTCATCCAAAAAGTTCTAAACAATTTTTTAAATTGAAAATTTGTTATTGTTATTGAGCTTCCACGTGTGACCTTTACATCAGCAAAATTGGGGACAGAAAACCTAAGACAGTGTTTAGCTCACGTGGTTAAGTAAGTGTGCCTTGATTTGGTACGCCATACCTCTGTAGCTCCTGTGGCCCACTCTATCATATCCTCAGATAAAGTCATTTTTTGGCCATGTGGAGCATGTGAAGAAAATGTTCCTACTTTAACCTTCAGTCTGAGGCCTTCTGGAAAATTCCAAAAGTTGAGAATGTCATACTCTGAATCCACTTTCCTTCTGTCATCCAAGTTCACTTGGTCTCCAGCAGGGTTGTTAAATTGGATGTTCTTCAGAAAGTCATGCAGCTGAAAGACACACATCATCCTATGTGAGCAGGGCTCCAGGTTAAGGACAGAAAGTATGGTTGGGGGAACATTCCTAACTGTCATTAATGCGACTTTCTTATAGTAACTTTAACAGTGCTATCTATTGAATTGGAGCGCATGAATGTCTAAGGACCAAAATGTGACCATGTTCAAAAAATGTCAGTCAGTTTCAGAAAAAAAAAATTCTAGGCAAGTCCATTTAAATAAGGGATACAGTTGTTGGGTGGAAACATCAACTGTGGATTCAAAGCTGTAAAATCCACCATGTCCATTGTCTAACTGACTATTCCCATAGCATCTACCAACAAAATGAGTTCATCAATATTTGAAGAGTTCACAGGATTAAATGAAATTGAACTACATGCCCTGTTGGGTTCAATGCTATTCAGTTTTGCAAGTGACTACAAGTTTTCCCATTGTCCTTTCAGAAAATCATGGAATATGTTTACATGGCTTAGGCATTGACATACTACAGGCAGAAAAAAGGAGCTATCCAGTGGCTCCTTGACTGAGGATCATTTCAACTCTGCTCAAGAATTACCTCCTTAACATTAAGTGTAATACACAATGTCTTGTATTTTATAGAAATGGTTGCAACATTTTTTTAGTAGAACACATAGAATACCTTGAAAGAGATTCCTTTATGTCACTGCATGTCATTCTAGAGAATACAGTTTACCTGCCAGGGGTGAAAGAACTTCACTTGTCTATTTCTCATTGGTGGCCTTTGTACTTCTTCAAAAAGCATCGCATGGAGGGCATGGGCCACAGTGTACACAGCATTGTATATATTGTAGCTCCTATCACTCATGTCTGTGGAAAAACGATTCAGAGGCAACCAAGCCAAAGAGGCATTAGGTCTACAGTTCTTCAAGGCACAGTCAGACTCAGAGAATGAGCAATCAAAATTCTCAGACCAATACATAAAAAGATAAGTGTCTTGTGGATATTTGAAAGGGGTAGCTTCCTGAACAAAATTTTTGAAACCTGAAATCTCTTCGTGGTGATGTGAAAAAACAAGAATCCCATAAAATGGGTCAAGTATGAAATCTCTCCCAGACAGGTCAGCCTGCCATTGTGAGTTTGTCAGCCAGACTTTCCATGTCACTGAGTTTTGCACTATGTTGTAGTTTACATCGTTTGGACTATCAGTATCATAGTAAATAACAGCCACGTTGACTGATGATATTTCTGTGGCAAGGAAATCATGTTTCTTTGCAAATGAGATGTATGACACAGCCACAGTTGAGACCATTTTCACAAAGGCTACACAGACTCTGTTCCTGTCCATCTCAGCTCTTACATCTGACAGAAACTGAAGACCCTTATGGCCTTCTGTGATGAGCAGGCCCACCCAGGTCCAGTGGAAATGAAGCATCAAGGACACCATGCTCAGGGCCAAATACGTGTCCTTTGGGGCCACCTGATACAAAGGAGAATACTGGCCACTGTCAGTCAATGTAGGATCAAATGAGCCAAAGGTAACCTTAAAGGAAAAGAAAACTTGGTGATACCCTGAAGTGTTGATGGAAAGCACTATAGTAGTCCTGAAGGGTGCAGAGTAACACCTACAAGTTATAAAAGGAGACTCATGTTCTTCCCATCCTTCTAAACATTTCCCTTCACAGATTATTTTTAAAGTGAATGAATGTACTCAGACATCCTAGAATCATATTTCTTTCCTTCCTCTTTGATCCAAAAAAAGAAAAAGGAAAAGTGTATATAGCCCACTCAATCTCTGTGTTCAGACCCTGCTGCACTATACACTTTGAAAGGTGCATATCCCAGTCTCATTTTTAACCCATTATGTGCCTGGTAGTTGAAGCACCCTGGATGTGCCTTAATCATTTCATGTCCCACCAACCCTCACCTGTGGAAATTTGTAGAGTTCTAGCAGTGGTCCAATCTGAGCCGAGGTACCCCATGACATTTCTGTTAGTACTGTTGCACACTTGCTTTCTCTCCTACACATATAATTAGGGATCTCATGTTGTCCTGTGAGCAAAATGAAGGAATTTTCTAACATCTTCCAATGACTGTAAAGAAAACTGTGGAACTCATAGCCTAGAGAAATGTTGGGTAAAAGATGAGGATTCCTGTTGATCTCTTCTACAGCAAAAATGAAGGCCAGGTAGTTCTGGTAGTTGCTGGGTGTAAGCCTGCAGAGAGAGCACAGAGATCCTGAGGGAGAAGACTCAATGATCATCTTCCAATCCAGTCAAGTACCATTTGTGAACCTGAATGCTTGTATTCTTTCTGCACACTCCTATCATTAGAACCCCAATATGGATAGAATGGTATTAGAAGTTTGACTTTTTAAAACATCATTTGAATTTGATGAATGATAGAGCTTAATTTTTCATGGAGGAGCTTAATGGCCTTACACGAGTTCCAGAAGAGTTGCTTCATCATTCTAGTCATTATGCACTTAAGATAACCTTTCTATATATATTCATAATAAAATTTGTGTATAGATGTACTTTAGAAAATGTGATATTTTTAAATATTCTCACAATTTGCAAGGAGAAAAAAATGTCTTTTTTGAATTACTTACAGTATTCAATACTAACAAGTATTCACTTTTGTTGAAATGCTTTATTTCAGGAAAAAGATGTTTCCTTAATATTATTATTTAAATGTATCCCAAACAAAATTGCTATCCACATTCATGCATGTGAAGAAATACCAGGGTGATGGATATATTAATGCACTTGATTTAGCTATTAGGTGTTATAAATATGTAGCATCATATAACATTGCATCTATGAATAGATATAAATGTATTTAATAATAAAAGATAAAATCAAAGATAAAACTGAAATTCTTTCATGTCTAAACTTAGATTTTGCTTAAAGAATGAAGCAGTGATTCACAATGAAGTTTGGTGAATGTCAGGAATACAAGTTTACCCTCCTTCCAGGGATTCATGACACAGATCATTGCTCCACCCTTCCACTCCTTAGAGATTTCTTTGAAGAAAACAACATACTATTGACACCATGCAAACTTCATGAATGCTGTGCAGTGATGCTTCTTAAAGAAGCTGTATATCAAGTGTATTTTCTTTGAAAATGTTGTCAAAACAATATGTCTTTGCTACCATCAGAAGTATTTAGTATTGCTCTGGAGTTTGTAAGTCACAGAATCAATATTCAGCTAATTTGGAGAGAAAAAACACTGAAGAAACAAACAGGCATGACTATCCCTTTAGGAATAAGATTTTTCATCTAGATCCTCATAGGAGCCAAGCTGAGCACCAGACACCTGCAGTAGCTTCAGTGACTGTGCCATCACCACTCCCACTGGCCTCTGAACCAGGTTGGATCTCAGACAGCTTTCAGGGCCCTGGTGATCACAGCCTACTATCCCCTGAATCCTTGCTAGTGCCAAGCTGAACCTTGGACAGCTTCAGCAATCTCAGTGACTGTGCCCTCATGCCTTCCCAAGTGGTGTGGGAAACAGTCTGGGTCCTAGACAGCTTTGGAGGTCCTGGTGACCATGACCACCCCCTGCAACTTCAGGGAAGCTGGATAGAATTCTGGAGAGCTTTGGGAGCATCAACATCTGCACCTCATCCCCACACACCATCATGGAAGCCATGCTATGCACTGGGAACCTCAGGGTCCTTGCTCTGCCACTCTCACACCATCAGAGGATTGAGACTGAGCTACAGGGAACCTCTAGATCTCCAAAAATGACAAAATTAAGGAGAAAAATGCAATCTCAGATCTCCACCCTATCAGAACAAGTCCAGAATGTCTATGCCATACTACCCTGAACGTGCCTGATCTTACCTGATTTCAGAAGCTAAGCAGGGTCAGGCCTGGTTAGTACTTGGATGGGAGAACAAGTTCAGGAGACATGGACACAGAAGAACTTGGAAATCATACACCTGAAATTTCTGAAACGATAGTAACTGACATAAAGAAACAACTCCATCAGGCCATAGAAGACATCAGATCAGAAATAATTTCTCAGGTTAAAAAAGAAATGACAATAATAATGAAAGAGTTGCCCAGAACATCTAAGGAAGAGATAAATGAAAAACAGAAAACAACAGAAAAATGATGGAAACTTTGAATGAATAATATGGGAAAGAATTAGAAAGCAAGAAACAGATTCAAACAGATATCCAGGAAATTAAAAATTCCATTGAAAGTTGGCAAAACCTCTTGAACAAAGCTGAACATAGACCTTCAGACCTTGAAGACATCATTACAGCTAACAATCATGAAAGGATCTCATAAAAATAACAAGTGACCAGGAAATAGCAATTCAACTACTGCAAGATGAAGCAAAGTAAAACATTATAAGAGGAATAGGTGTCAGTGAAACATTAGAAATTAACACAAATGACAAAAAAAGACTATTTGCAGAAGTAATAGCAGAAAATTTTCCAAGCATGGAAATAGAATCTGACATATAGTAAGAGAGGCCTATAGAACTCCACCTAGCCATAACCAAAATAAATCTACACTGAGATATATAACAATCAAGATCCTAGAAATTCAGCAGAAGAACAGAATGTTAGCAGCTGTTAAAAAAAAGAAACAGATCCCCTATAAAGGATAGGCCTTCAAAGTCACAGTAGATTTCTCAACACAAACCATCAAGAAGAGATTGGTATAAAATACATCAGATCCTGAAAGAAAACAACTTCCAACCCAGATTGATGTACCCTGTGAAACTGTCCTTCAAAATTAATGGAGAAATAAAATATTTCCATGATAAAGATCAACTGAAGTCCTTCATGAGCACCAAACTGACCCTACAAAGAGCACTAAACGATATTCTAGAAAGAAATTTTTTAAAAAGACCTCAACTTCACAAACAACAGAAAGGAATCACCAAGCACAGCAAGCAATTAGAGGGAAACGAGGAACAAACAGCAGGAAAATAACATGACGAAGATAAGCCAATACATATTAGTTATAACCATCAATGTAAGTGGTCTCAATTCACCAATCAAAAGAACACCAGCAGAGTGTATCAAGAAACAAAACCCAACAATATGCTGTATACAAGAAACACATTTAACTAAAAAGTGTATTCACACACTCAAAGTGAAAGGATGCACAATACTGCATGCGACAGGAATCCAGAAAAATGTGGGAGTAGCTATTCTCTTTGCAGACAGTGTGAACTTCAAATCAGGAACAATCAAAGAGATAAAGAAAGTATATACTTATTAGGGGAAAACTGCATGAGGAAGAGATGACAATCATAAATATCTATGCTCAAAATACAGGAGCTCCCAACTATATAAGAGAAATTTTAACAGATGTGAAAAATCAAATAAGCAGTAACACAATTATAACAGGGGATTTTAATATCCCATTGTCACAGAGACATAGATCCAACAAACAAAACTCGGAAAACAAATAACAGACTTGTGAACAAATGAACTTAGTAGATCTTTACAGAGTGTTCCACCCAACAATATTAGAGTACACATTCTTCTCAGTTGCACATGGAACATTCTCTAAAATAGACTATATACTAACACATAAAACAGGTTTAAGTAAATGCAAAGGAATTGAAATTATCCTATGTTTACTATTGGACCATACTACAATGACATTGGAAAACAATTACAAAAGAAACGAAAAAAAAAAACTCCATGAACAATTAGAAATTACATAACATCCTCCTGAGCAACCAAGAGATCAACCAAGAGATGAAATTAAAGAAGAAATAAAACAATAGTTACAAACAAAAATGCAGGTACAATTTACAGGAACCTATGGGACACAAAGCAGTGCTCAGAGGGAAATTTATAGCAGTGAATTCCTGCATCAGAAGAAAGAACTAGCACAAATAAACAATCTTATTCTGCACTCAAGCTTCTAGAAAAAGAAGAGCAAGTCAAGGCTAACAGCCAAAGAAGGCAGAAATTTATAAAGATCAGAGCAGAAATTAATTCAGTGGAGACAATGAAAACAAGACAAAGAATTAATGAGTTGAAGAATTGGTTCTTTGAAAGAATAAATAAATTTAATACACCCCTACACAACCTTATCAAAAAAGGAAAGAAAAAATTGAAACTCATGCAATTAGGAATGAAAGGGATGATATCACTACAGATCCTATAGAAATTCAGGAGATTATCAATTCCTACTTTGAAAATTTTCACTTATAAGGTAGAAAACACAGAAGAAATGGACAGACTCCTAGATTCACATGAATTCCCAAAATTGAATGAATAAGATATGAAAATCCTGAATAACTCAGTATCAGGCAGCAAAATTGAATGAAGGAAGAAAAGCCCAGGTCCTGAAGGATTCACGGCTACATTGTACAAGAAATTTAGAGAAGATTTAACACCTGTTCTTCTTTAGCTCTTAGATAAAATTGAAAGGGAAGGAATTTTCCCCAACTCATCCCTGGAGGCAGGTGTTACCCTGTTACTAAAACCAGAGAAAGACTGAACTAAAAAAGAGGAGTATAGGCCAATCTCCCTAATGAATATAAATTCAAAAATTCTCAATAAAATACTAGCCAAGAGAATGAAGCAAGTCATCAAGATGATTATATACCCTGACCAAGTAAAATTTATCCCAGGAATGCAGAGATAGTACAATATGCACAAATCAATAAAAGTAATGTATCGTGTCAATGGAGCCAAAGATAAGAATCACATGATCATCTCAATAGATGCAGAAAAAGCTTTTGATAACATTCAACACTTATTCATGATTAAAACTGTACAGAAAATTGGAATAGATGGACTTTATCTCAAGCTGGTGAAAGCCATCTATGATAAACTAGCAGCCAACATCATATTAAATGAACCAAAACTGAAATCTTTCACTTTAAAATCATGAACAAGACCAGGATGTCCACTGTTACCACTCCTATTCAACATAGTTCTGGAAGCAGTAACCAGAGCAACTAGACAAGAGCAAAATAAAGGAAATAAGGATAGAAAGGAAGAAGTTAAATTATTATTATTTGAAGATGACATGATACTGTATATGGAAGACCCCAAAAACTCCACTGAAAGACTCCTAGGATTAATAAACAAATTCAATTGCATAGTTAGATGCAAACTAAACACTCAAAAATCAATAGCATTCCTATAACCAAACAACAATCAGACTGAGATAGAAATAAGGGAAATCACAATTTTCACAATCATAATTTTCACATAAACATCCAAAAAATTGAAATACTTAGGAATCAATCTAACAAAGGAAGGAAAAGATCTATACAGGGAAATTACAGTACTCTGAAAAAAAGAGATTGAAGAGAATATCAGAAAATGGAAAGATATTCCTTGCTCAGGGATAGGAAGAACCAACACTGTGGAAGTAGCCATACTCCCAAAATAGTTGTGCAGATTCAGTGCAATGCCAATTAAAATACCATTAGTATATCTCACAGAACTAGAGAAAGCATTCCTAAAATTCATCTGGAAGCAGAAGAGGCCTACAATGGCAAAAGCAATCCTGTGTAACAAAAGAAAGGCAAGAGGTAGCACAATCCCTGACTTGAAATTATACTACAAAGCTACTGTGAGAAAATCAACATGGTACTAGCCAAAAAAACAGACCTGAAGATCAGCGGAACAGATTGAAAGATGCAGGCACACCTGCAAACACACTCAGCCACCTTACCTTGGAGAAAGGGGCCAAACAAGTTCACTGGAAGAAAGATAGCCTCTTCAATAAATGTTGCTGGAAAAACTGGCTGTTGACAGGCTGAAGCCTTAAACTAAATACATGTCTAGCATCACACAGTAAAGTCAAAATGGATCAATGGTCTAAATATTAAAATACGAACACTGGGCTAAGGATATAGCTCAGTGGCATAAGTGCCTGCCTGGCAAGCTCAAGGTCCTGAGTTCAATTCCTGGTACCAAAAAATATAAAATAAAATACAAACACTAAATCTACTGGAGGAGAAAGTAGGTAGAAATCTTGAAAATATAGGGGTAGGAAGAGCGTTCATGAAGAAAAACAAACTGCATGGGAAATACTTTAAAGAATCAACAACTTGATCTCATCTTATTGAAAAGTTTTTGCACATCAAAAGAAATCACCAACAGAGTAAAAAGAAGTCCCACAAATTGGGAAAAAATTTTAGCCAACTGTCCCTCAGGCAAAGGATTTCTATTTGGAACTAGAAAGAATTTTTAAAAATCAGGCTCCCAAAAATCAAAGACCCAACCAAAAATAGACATCTGTTTTAAAGAGAGTGGCAAATGAGACACAAACAAAAAATAGAACAGTAGCAGCATACCAGTATCACTAACATAAACAAACCAAAGCGAGAACATTTAAAGTGATACAAGGTTTCAAGACAAAATAATACAAATTAACAGTGGTTGTTATATTACATATCACTATCAATGACGTTGCTCAGATTACCAGGTGTAAGAGTGGAAGACTATTCAAACCGTTAAAGAGAATAAGAAAATAATTATTAGATAAAACATGAGAGATAATACAGAGTTTCACCATATGGTGTGAGATTTAAAAAGTAAAACTTTATAAACACACAGAAAAATGGGCATCTGAAATCCACTGTTCAGATTAAGAAATACTAATGACAAATAAACATATGAAAAAATGTTCAACATCATTAGTCATTCAAGAAATGCAAATTAAAACAACACTGAGTTTCCATCTCACCCCAGAACAAATGGCCATGATCAAGAAATTAAATAATCACAGATGCTGGAGAGGCTGTGGGGAAAAAGGAGCCCTTCACCACTGCTGGTGGGAGTACAGAGTGGTCACAGGACTAGGATTAGATGTCCCACTTATTCCAGCTAGTCCCCTTATGAGTATTTTCCCAGAAGAATTAAAAATATACCATGGTAATATAGGTGCACCCATGTTTACAGCAGCACAGTTTGTCATGGCTAAATCTTGGAAACAACTCACATGCCCATCAACTGAGGAACGAGTAAAAAAGATATGGTATTTTTATATAGTGAAGTATTCCTCATCTATAAAGAAAGATAAACTTGAGGCTTTTATAGGTAAATGAGGGCAACTAGAGACCATACCCATAAGTGGAATAAATCAGACCCAAATGTGTAAACATCATATTGTCTTCCTAGTGTAAAAACCTGAAAGAGTAAATAAAACCCAAAATGTACTGTAGATATTATGAAAGGTAAAGAAATTGCCCCAAAGAATGAACCACTGGGATGAGGGAAAGGAAAAAAGGAAAGAAGGAAGGAAGGGAAAAATTATATATATATAAACTTTTTTCGTATATTTATTTGCCATTAGTATTTCTTAATCTGAGCAGTGCATTTCAGATTCCCATTTTTTTGTGTGTTTATAAAGTTTTATGTTTTAAATCTCACACCGTATAGTGAAACTCTGTATTATCTTTTTTACTCAGTATGTAGTTTATGTATATATATATACAACACTATGTGTATATATATATATATATATATATATACAGAGAGAGAGAGAGAGAAAAACGCTAGCTGAGATAATGGTACTGCTGATTGATGTTCAATGGTTTATTGAAAGGAACAGTTAACTTTTTTGACCAAATTTGCATGCTTATATCTGGTAATCTGAGCAACTGATTTGAAGGCAACAATATGCAATATAACAACCATTGGTGAATTCCTACCATCTTTTTTAGTGAAGCTCTCTTGTTGTTTCTAATGTTATTTTTTATTATTTTCATTCTCTTGAATGATTTGATTAATTTTGCATTCTAAGATCTTGTAATCTGAGAAACTTTCCTGAAGATAACAATATGTAATATAACAAGCACTATTAATTCCTATCATTTTGTTTTGAAACCCTGTACCATATTTACTTATTTATTTATTCATTTATTTATTTATTTATTTTGTCTTTTTGAGACTGGATCTCCCTGTACAGTTCAGGCTGACCTTCAGCTCGCTTCATAGGCCAGACTTGTCTTGAACTCCCAGTGATCTTCCCACCTCAGCCTCCTGAGTGCTGGGAATATAGGAATGCTCCACCATGCCTCGCTCCTGTATAATTTTTATGTTTTTGCTTGGTTTTGTTTTGATATATGCTGTTGTTACTTTTTATTCTCTTTAAAATAAATAAATAAATAATAAAAAATTTGTTCACCTAAATATAAAACATTCTGGTACAGACCCCAAACAAAAACTAATTAAATGATAATAGAAAAAAGGTTTCCAATATAAAATTGGTGAGTCAAAGTCCTTTGAGAAAAACATATATATTGTAACAATAGCCTTAACAAAACTTACAATAAGACATTTTTAAAGCCCTAAAATTTGAGTGAAGAGATAAAAGCACTAAAAAGAACATTTTGGAAATATTAACATTGAAGAAATTCTATCAGTGCTGCCAGTAATCAGAAACATTAAGAGAGAATTTTTATATCAATGACAAATATTTCACAAGGGCTCTGAAATATACAAAATCTATGAACATAGTCAAACTGTTTTGAAACATAAAAGGAGCATGTTATTTAGAGAAAAAGCAACTAATATAAGCACCAGTGGGACACATTATATAAAAAGTAACCTATCTGTCTCTATCTATCTGTCTTGTCTAATCTGTCTGTCTGATTATCATCTATCCTTTTTATTACAAAATTTGTATGGAAATTTGTTGAATATTAAATTATGTTATTCATAGTTAAAAGTAAAATATTGAGAAAACTGAAATTAAGCAAATACACACATTTATCTAAAATAAATTCCAGAGATACCAAATAATTTTTAGAATATAAAAGAAATAACACAAGAGTATTTTCAACATTGTACATTGAGATACATTGCAAATGTGAAAAAGAAAAAGGAAAATGATGGGAATTTTTTTCCAACCCTGAGGCACACACCTATTTCTGGTTAAACATGATTTGTATAAAAATATTTACAACCAGCAAAATACCTAGTAAATCATTTTTAAAATACTTGGTTAACAATATTATGTTTTCCTTAATATGCAAAACAATTTTTTACAAATTAAAAAGCCTTCCCTAAGATAAAAAATTCATGAAGGGTGAGTCAGCAAATGCAATATTCTGAGGATAATGTATACAATCTGATCAATCCAAATGTTAATAAAGGATATGCCCATATGGCAACATGATGCCATTTGTTGAACTTCAACTTAGGCCAGTTGTCCAATGTAGAGGTTAAGGAACTACTACTTCCCTGAGTGGTTGGTTGAAAAAGCCCATTATTTTGTTGCAATATGTAGTTTCATGATATGCACAATATATTAAAGAATACATAACTTTGAATGCAGCCATTTCTCTCTTCAAAATTCTTTGGCTTTAATCAGGAGCGTTCCTCTAAGTATCACACACCTATTGCCCTCCTTAAATGACAGGAGGAATTAAATAGAAATTGTGGAGCATCCCCAAATGGGTGAGAATTAAATTATGATATGTTGAAAGGATATAAATTATGCAGGCATAATAAGTAGCATGAATATATATATTGTGTTGTGTAAGGAAAATACACTGATTAAAAAAAGAGACAGAATAATGCTACTTTAACTGTACTTACATTTATGTGCAGAAAAGCCAAAGTGTTATCTGGCTACAGAATAAATATTATGGCCACTGCATTTGCATGTCTAAACAATATGATCCTTTAAAATATTAAAATTAGATTCTTCAATATAAAGTTGATGTAAAATATATAAATTGCTTATGTGCAAACATCCTTATTTTCTAAAAGTTCTTTCCTTTTTCCTTCTCATTTTAGCAGGAATGAAAATTCTCTCCTGATCCCTAAACTCTTCTTCTGCTGGATACCTCGGCCTGGGCTTGGAAACTCGGAACTCTTAAGTGTGTTCTTTTCAGCACCAGACAGAGCTTACGGTGCTTGGGTAATCAGGGCCAACTGCACAGGCAGCCTGATTTTCTGAGCATATGTGGGGACAGCAGAGGACGATAGAAGTGTAGGTATCTCGTCTTCTCCTCTGAGGAATAGAAACAGATCCTGCGTCCTTGAACTGTTCTGCAAATCTGATAATGTTTCATATCTGATCAGTTTCTCATCCCCTAGTGTACTCAGGTGATGTCTGATCACACTGGGCTGCTTTCAGTTAGAATCATCTCAAGAGGGTTTAGACAGATTCTCACTATCCCTCCTCCATGCTCCTCGTTAGCTCTAAGTGCACACGAGCCCATCCACCATTCAGAATCCACCCACCACATTGAGTGCATTCTACACTGAGGGCTATGTCCCGATAAAATAAAATCCTTCTTATAATTTTGAACGAGTAACATGAGTAATTAATCTTCTCCAGAGCTTAGGAGATTTTGAGCAGAGTTCTCTAAGCCAAACACTCAAAAATAGTTCTGGTCTGTCACCAACTAGAAAACACTCAGTAGCAGGTCCCCGAATCAAGATTTGTATATTAAGCACATCTGTAACAACACACATTTTAGAAAATGATGGAAGAAAAAACACATTCAGGCTGTAGTGACAAATGCCTCGTGTAATGTCGGCTGCTCCAGAAGCTTAAACAGAGGAAATTCACAAGCTTAGGATTTTGCTTGTAGCATAAGCAGCACAGTAATCTCTGTCTCAAAAACTATGTACACATTGGGAAAGTGTCTAGGAATAAAAATAAAAGCAAACATCTGGATGTTGTAAGGAGTATGAGATAGGTAGAGACCCCATGTACAGAATGAGAAGGCCCAGACTCCTTACTCTACTGTACTTGCTCCCAGATAGGCTGTAGCCTTAAAGAGACTACAGTCACAGATGCTTAATGTTGGGGCCTGGATTCACAAATAACAATACTCTCTATCACTGGGTTAAAAACAATAAAACATAGTTTAATAAACTGCTAGTAACTAACACATACATGATTACACAAAAGCAAGAGAAAGTTACATCACCAGGTCAGAAGAGCTTCCACACCTGAAATTCTAATTCCAGTGCTGCGTTGTCCCTTCATATGGTTTTCAGGGTTCTGGTTGGGAAGGGTCTGGGCAGAGTGTCCTCTCTACAGATGAGATCCCAAAGTCCTCGAACCAGTGAGGCCCCTTAAATACCAGTTAACACAAAAGTGGCAGCGTCCAAACTTTGTGCATGACCAGAAGTAAAGAGTCTGCAGCCGCCAAGAACTGGCCAAGTACCTGAGGGAGCAAACATCTGCATCTTCTAGACAGGTGAGAAGGAAACTCCTTGGTATCTGATCAGGCTAACAATGAGTTTCTGCTCACATCAGCATGTACATAAGCATCCTACTGTATAATCTTTGGAACAAGGCTGTGGCACTGTCTATAACCAAGGAAGATCTTTCTGTATTTAATTTTAGCCCTTCATATGGGTAGCCACTATGGGAACACGGTGGGTCAGCATCTTCTATAAGACTCAAATCAGTCACTGTTCCACTGACATCTTTTTTCACAAAAGCACAAGTCATTTGCTAGAATTCTCTGACACTTTGGAAAATTCACTAATCATATGTTTGGCATGAAAGCTGCTAATATAGTATCTAAATAGAGAAAATACACACATCTAACTGAGGAAGAATCACATTGGTGGGGAAAAGTCTCACAGATGATTCACCCCTTATTCTGGGCTCAGCTTGCAGTGTCAGGAGTCCTGGAGCATCCAAAAGTTTATTTGAAATAGTAACTGAATGATGACAGGAAGAAGTTTCCCCAAGCAAAAGGGAAAGAAATATCAGAAGACAATCTGAAGAATGTAAATAATTTTATAGAGATAGAGAAACAGCAAGCCCATCATTTTATTGGGGGATATTTGTCAATAGCCACTTAGAATTCAGTTTAATCCATGGAGTTTAATTGAGATGAAGAACATCACTTAATGCCATGCAGTGGCATCTAGGTAGGAGGAAGGGTATGAACCTGGAATATGGTGGAGCATGGGGTCCATCTCGGGTTCCAAGAGTGAGAACAAGAAGCTAGAAGGACAAACACAAAGAATATTCTCTTCCCACATTCACAAGTACAAAAAGAGGCCAAACTTATGGGCAGGCCTGTTGTACACATGTGGGGGGCAGAACAGGTGGCACTGTAGAGAATATTGCTGCATCAGTCCATGGATCTGTAGCCATTATCTACCCTGATGTCCAGAAAAAAACAAATAAATGAAGAAGATACTTACGGAACAAAATAGAATTCTCTAGTAGGATTTATATCAATGATACCAGTATAGTAGATATATAAATAAAGAGACAAAAAACACCCAATCACCACGTCTCCATCCTTGTGCACGCTGGTGCTCCTTCGTTGAAGGCAGCTTTGACTATCTAAAGTACACACTAAGGCAGGAAGCTGCAAGAAAAGGAAGAGAACAATCAAAGTGAACATCTTATATGCATATGCAAAGATTTAGGCTGAGTGAGGAGGAAACTTACAATGACAGCCAGTTAAATAAATGTGTGTGTGTGATTCAGAATTACATATTGTCTGTCTCAGGTGGACACTCTGATGTCCCAGCTTCTGTCACCGGTGCTTGCTTCATGTCCCTGGAGAAGTTTGCCATCACTACCCTCTGGGCTCTACATCTGAGTTCTGGTGTCCAGGAGAAAAACACAAGACAGAAATTATGCTTGAGTATCATTTTCTCCACCTGGAGCCACCATGATGTAATCCAGTTGCAAGAATAGCAACATCCCAGGGACCACCTCCTCTTGGAAAGATTTGCTACTAAGTCTTTGTCAATAAGCCATTGTTGTAGATGCCATTAGAGGTGTTACTAAATGGATGGAACTAGAGGATTTAATATTAATGTTCTCTTAAAATAGTCTGAAAAGCTTCAAGGTCATGCAAAAAATGTTGGCAGTTGTGCCTTCCAAGGTGGAAGGTTGGGAGCTATCACCTGAGAGGCCCATGGTCAAGAATTGTAGCCACAGAACTTTCCCTATATAGCCGTGTTTTCCACGTACCAGGCACATGTGCTGAAACTCACAGTCACACGTACTCTCCACTGCTTTGGGTACAAATAATTGCACTACAGCCAGGATACCCAAATTAGTGACTAAATATCAGTGGAGAAATGCAATGCCCTTTTGCGTTCTATAATTTAGCCTACTTACCTGTTCCTTCCTTCTTTCAAGTATCTTCATTCCATGATTCAATATATTGTCAGAATCTATTTTTACCCATACAACCTTAAGTTCCTTCAGGATTTAGGCTTTTAAGAGAACATGAGTCTGTGTGGAAAATTTCTCTTTTTCCCTTACCTTGAAGCAGAGGAGCAAAGCTGAAAATCACTTCTGTATTTCCCATCACTCAAAATTTTGAGGAGCAGGGAAGCACAGGCAACATTTACATTCCCCAAAGTCAGTGTAATTTTCAGGGCGGGTAGATTATTCTGAATAACACTGTATTAGTTCAATGCACACCATCTGTATTTGTCAAAATTCAAATCACCAACACAAAGAGTGACCTTCAGTGAAAACTTAGATTTCACTTACTGTATAGGTATCAATATTGGCCTATAAACTCTGACACATTAGCAATAGGCCATCTGTTAAAGATGAAAGAAAACATTGATTTTTGTAAGGATAAACTTTAAAGTATATAAATTTGAGAAAATATTTATTCTCCAATTTGGAAGATGTTGGCCTCATGTCCTCATTAACATTTGAAAAGTAGCTAGTCAAAATACAATTGAGCTGTAAGTGCAAAATCCTCAAAGACTTTTGAAAAGTTGTAAGACATAATGAATTTTTAATAACTTTATAATAACTATATGACAGGGTAATATATTGAATCTATTGGATTTAATAAACTGTATAAGGATATTCTTAAATTAAAGGCTTTTTTGTCCATTAACCTGGATATTGCAATTGTACTCAGTAAAAATACAAATGTATTTGAGATTACAGCTGAGTTCTCCGCATAAAAACGTGGCTTGCCAAACTCAAGGCTTCTTCTCTAATTGGCATCGGATTATTATCTGGATTGAACTGTGTTTCAAGTGTAATGATGAGTTCTGAAGTCTGATACTTTTGAATGTGATTGTGGTGGATTGACAACTGGTGGTCAACTTAAAACATCCAGCTGAACTGAGTAAGCATGGTGGGTTTGGGAGGCCCACCTGAGGACTGTTGCTAGCAACATAAGAGGCAGAACTGGAGAAGAGGAGATGCTGTTAGGAACTGATAAAGGCTGTTGGCAGCTGGCAGAAGTTGTTGGGAGCCTGTTGGAAGCAGAGAGAAACTCTAAGGAGCTGCTAGATTTCTTGTAGGAGCTCGTCATGCTGGCTGTCCTGATGAACTTAGCTGTTTTCATCCTCCAAGGAGCTCAGGGCATTGTTTTCACTGAGAATGGCTTCAGTTCACTTTGGGGGAGCTCTGGTCCTCACTCTGAGCATCCCTTCCTGGCTCCAGAGGGAAGAAGGTGCACAGCCCAGTTTCCTGAAGAAGCTTGTCACATTGACTTTCCTGATGGGAACTCAGCTTCCCTGATCACAGGAGGAGCTTCTGATCTCACTGTTGCTGAGGATGGCCATGGTACCTTTTGGGGGAGCTGTGGTTCTTACTTTGCATATCACTTTCTGACTCCATTGCAGATCCCTCAGCCTGCTAGCACAGACCCTTCATCCCACTAGCACAGACTTACTAGATTCCACCACTGACCTTGGGGCCTTTCAAGCACAGAGTCATGAAACAGGCCTGCATGAGACATTGCTATGGGCTCTGGGCCTCCAGTTGGATTCGTGGGAGGCATTGTTGTGGGCTCTAGGTCTTCAGCTGGATGCATGCATTACATTATCATGGGATCTAGGCCCTCAGCTGGATTCTTGGTCTATTGTGTATGGACAGATTCCCTGCACTCTCTTGTATATGATTCTTTGGGTAACTATTATAAATAATCTTATAAATATGGGTCCTTGATTATATTGTTTCCCTCTGCCATATCCCTCAAACCACAACAGTGATACAACTCAAAAATAGAGTGTCTTTAGAAATTAAGGTAAAGTCAAATGGCCGGTAGTAAAGAATATTAAAGAATTCACATTTCTTGATCCTAGATTTTATTATGAAAGGACAGATGTTGATAAATGGATCAGCACATGTAGAGCCAGCCCCAAGATCTACAATGCTATATCTGGGCAGCCATCAGCCCCAAGGGCTCAAGTCTACACTGACAGCTTTGTCCATGTTTCCCCTGCTTGTGATTCAAGAATAACTTGAGGGAACTCACATACGCACCACCTCATCAATGATGTGTGACGCCTCTGTGATAGTGCATCTGTCTTAAGTGTCGCAAAGCACACCAATGAGCTCTCATCAAGGTTTTTCTTTCTCTGCTGCCTTTCATTCTTTGCCAATAGCAGGTAACCTGAGTGTAGTGCTGAGCTTTCTGTGGTATAGATGAGAACAAAATTAGTAATCTTTGCTCTCATTTTGGTGAACTTTATCTTCCCAGAGGTGTGTAGGCCAGGAAAAAAATGAAATATTAAGGATAGTACCTATGACCCCATATTAAAAGATTCATTTCTGCTTTTTTTCTTTTTCATTCTCTGTCTCTGTCTCCCTCCCCCAACAATTTTTAAATCAATTTTATTGGTAAATTTTAGATATACATAATGATCATATTCATTAGAGGAAGTTTCTCCCTGTACTTGATGTTTCTTGTTTCTTCTTTTTTCCCTGAATCCCTCTCCTCTCTTCAATACCTCTTCCCTTCCTTATTTACAAAAGCTTTCTTTCCATTTCCTTTCTTCTTTTTTTTTCTTTTTTCCTTTCCTCCTCTCCCATCACTTGTTCCCCTTTACATTTAAATATTTTCTTCCTTTTTCCCAGTATCTGTTACATATTTTGTTCCTTATTTACCCTGTCAGTTTCTCCCACGAGACAAACAAGGCCTAGAAATGTCTCAAGTTTGTCTTTCTTTATGGCCAAGTAGTACTCCATTGTATGAAAAAAACCCACATCTTCTTTTTCCATTCCTCGGTTGATGGTCATTTGAGTTGTTTCCAAGAGTTAGCTATTACAAATTGAGCTGCTATAAACATGGGTGCCAGGAAGTGAACTCAGGACCTTCCACTTGCCAGGCAGGCATATGTGTCACTGAGCTATATCACTGGTGTTCTGTTTTGTCTTTTGTGCTCTCCTTCCATCCAACTTCTACTCATTTCTCCCTGAACTCCTGGCATTGTTTAGTCTTTGACACTTTTCAATCCATCTCCACATCCTTCCTTCTGTCCACCAGTCCAGACCCTACCTTCATTTAACAAACATATTCTTTTTCTTTTTTTCATTTTATTTTAAACAGAAAAAAACTAACAAAACAATAACAATGAAGACAAAACAATACAGAAACAACAAAAATGATACATGACCTCCGAACAAAATCAAAAGAATTGACAATGGTTGCTACAGTACCTACAGTTATCTTCAACAAAGTCGCTCAGTCCACCAGATGCAAGAATGCAAGATTGCTCAAATAAAGACAATAACAAGAAATAAAAAAAATTGGAAATTGTACAAAGCTTCATTGTACAAGATACTAGGAATTCAACAGTGGTTCTTATATTGCACATTGTCTTAAAATCAGTTGTTCTAATTCCCAGATACAAGCATGCAAAATTGGTCAAGAAAAAAGAAAATTTTAAGCATTAACAGTTCCTTTCAGTAAACCACAGATATCAGCAATATACCTATCCCAGCTATACTTATATGTACATATCAATTTTGTTTTATTTTAAAGAGAAAAGAAAAAAATAACAAAAATACATTAAAAAGCATAAAAACAATAAAAATTATTCAGAAATTCAAAACAAAGTGATAGAGTAATAACAATGTTGTGTTATATAATGTTCCCTTCAAAGTGGTTGCTCAGAAAATGAGATATAGAGATGTAAGATTGGGACTGTCTCAGATCCACATGCCCTGCGCCGAGAGAGCAAGTGCTCTGGGAGCTGCTGGACTCGTGGGTTGGAGTCTGTGCTTGGCCCACACTGCCACGATTCCCAGCTGAAACGTGCAAAGAGAGCCAGGTATTTCTCATCTACTTCCTGAGGGCAAAGCCCTCGAACCAGGCCCCTGCTGACATTACAGACCAAGTCTCTGGCCTCCCTGCACCCGCAGCAGACAGGAGGTCCTCACCTAGAAGCCCCACAGACTTCTCTGGCTGGGGGTGGGGCATGTAGACTCTCCTAGCCCCACAAGCCCTGAGCAAGTGCTTCAGGAGACGCCGGACCCATGGTTCAAGTCTGTATTTTGCCTTTGCCCAGACCCTCCAGTGAGTCAAAGGTTGGGGAAGTCTGTGACTGATATCCATCTTGGCTGCATCTGGTTCCTGTATGTGTCCTGAACTGACTGGAGACATAGATTCAGGTGGTTCACAAAATGTAGACCCTGCAGTTTGTGTCCGAATTATGCTTGTACCCTAAACTGCCTGGGGACATAGGTCCACTGGACCAGGATTGTCACACCAGTGCAACCCGAGTCAGGTTGTGCATGTGCCCTGAACTGCAAGGGGACAGTGGATCAGAAGTTCGGCCATGAACTGACACAAGTACCCGTGTCTGAGAATGGGGATAACTAGATACAAATCAAAAACTGCTGGAAA
>NW_004955563.1:141608-156737 GCF_000276665.1 Chinchilla lanigera
CAATAACATCCAAGAAAGCAAAAGCAAAGACTTTAAAGATAGTATCTTTAGAAGTCATTCAGAACAATAATGAAATAATAATATAGGAAAAGAAAGCAACAATTTAATATAATGTGTTATACAAACTGAGAACGACACAGAAAAATAGAGATGCAGAAATGCAACAAAATAGGAAAAGAAGAGAAATGAGCTATGTGCAATCTTTTAATAATTTATAAATGTATGTATGTATATATATATATGCTGCTTATATTACAGAGCTCATATTGCAAATTCTAGGTACTTATTAAATTATTTTGTTTATATGGAAAGAGAATTATGAACAGCATAATGATATTTGTATCAAAATAAATTGAAGAGGCACTAAATAATTTTTGAGTTAACATAGATCTATATATACAATTATACATCAGAATGCATGGTAAAGAGGATCAAAAAAAGGCAAAAGATAAGTGAATTTTTGCTACCTAATTTTCTTATTTCAGCTAAAAAATGATATTTGCAAAATATTCACAGTGAGCTCAATTCATCACTTTAAAAATATAGTACATGGCTAACCAATTTATCCTTTATTAAACAAGAAAAATATTTTTGAACTAGTAGAAAGGATAATAGCAAGATAAATGATAAAGTATAAGCTATCAAAGAAAATATTCTTAAGGGAATACATGAAATATAATTAATCCAACTATTAAAAAATAATGCAAATGTAGCAACATCACATTATTAGAAACATCAATTTAGGGTACTTGCTTGAGGTAAAGGTTAAGGAAATTATGATCCCTGGAATAATGGCTAAAGTGTCCATGATTATATTTCCAGATGTTTGTTTGATATTAGATACAAAAATATTTTTAAATGTAGATAACATTAGGTCCAGCCAGTTGCATTCTCAGAATTCACTTGCTTTAATCAGAGACCATGCGTCTGTATACTTTTATACTACAATCTAATATTTATCAAACATCTATTAGCTTCCTCATTATAGAGACATAAGATAAGAAGCCAATTAGAAATTTAAGAAATTCCAAATTATAAGAGGTGAATTTTGCCAGGATATGTCACAGAGGCAGAAGAGTTTTCACGAACCTATTACATATATGTCATAGTTTTGTGTCAGAAGATGGTTTGCAGCAGCACAAAAACAGTACATCTTCCTTCAAATGCAGAATCTATGTGTGGGTGCAGAAACGTCCAAGATATCGTGGTGGCTGCTTTAATTATTAGAGCCATGGCTCTTCTGAATACCTGGGCCATCTCCTCCTGTAAAATATTAAACTTATCTTTGTAATACAGTTGAAATACAGAGAAAATATATATGTAATTTGTTTTTCAAATGTGTTTTCCTTTTCCTTCTGGAGTCAAGAGAAATAAAACCTTTGTCATATTTCCCTTAGTACTTCTTCCCAGCGGGTAAGTTAACCTTGACCGCAAAGCTGTTGGAATTGCAAGGATGAACTTGTCAGTCACGGGCCGGGGTTACCATGTGTGGGAGCAAAACTGGGCCGACATAGCAGACAGATTCCCTGACCTGGTGCGAGTGGAAAACAGGATAACCAAGAGAGACAGTAGTGCCTCCTCTCCTCCCTGAAATAGGAACACGCTGGCTCCCCAGCATCCTTGAACTATTCCTGAAATCTGACAACACGCTATCTGATCAGTTCCTCTTTCTCCACTACCTTCAGATAATGCACAACTACACCACCAGGCTGCCCAAAGCTAGAATCCGCAGGTCGGTTTCCAGGGTCCTTCACTGCGCTTCAGTGTCTCTTAATCATGTAGGTCTGGGGACCTGCATCCTCCTCGCTGTCTATCAAATCCCTTTGGTCTGTGCAACATTCAGCCCCCCAGGAGATCCTCCTAATCAGGGCAACACCCCACTGCAGTGGTCCTGACACCCGGGATGGTGTTCTGATTAAATAGAATCTTCTTTACCATTCTGAACAAATGCAATAATTTGTTTTTAAAAGGTTTCAGGGACTTGACAGTAGACTCCCCTGATCCACGCATCCCATGTTCTTGCCTTCCTGTCATTTTCTGAAAAAGCATTCCACAGCAGGTACCAGATTAAAGCTCATGAAAGAAACACATCAATAAGGACAACAGGTAACATAGTTTGGAAAATTATGTAAAGAAAACCACACTTGCCACGTACAATATCATAGCCAGTACTGCCAGCGTTCTAGAGATCTGGGTAGAGGGGATGCTTAAAATTAGGATATTACTGGTAGCCTAAGTAATACAAAAAGATCCTGTCTCAAAAACCATGAGAGCCAGGGGATGTGTCCAGTGATAAAAACATCAGCAGGCTTTGGCACATGATAATAAATATGAGAAAGATACTGTTATGGTCTGTGTCTAGATGCTCCCCCAAAGCCTCGTGCAGTCACGGGGGACAGGCTTTTTCAGAGGTAGCTGAATCTAAAGATTATAACTGATTCATAGTACCGTGCTAGGATTAAGGGTGATGGAATTAAGCCTGGGTGATTGTTGGATCACTCCATTGACTGAACCAGCAGCACCCTAATCCCAGCAGTCTGAATCAGATAAAAGGGGCAAAAAGAGGTTTGTTCCTCTTTTTCTATTGTTATTTTTGGTGTCTTCCATCACCATGAACTGTTGCCTCTCTGCCATATCACCCTGCCTTGGAGCCAGCTGATTATGGGCTGAAACTTCTACAAACTGTGAGTTAAATAAACCTTTCCTTCCTTAACGTTGGGTGTTGGGTATTTTGTCACAGCAATGAGAGAAAAGTAAGTAAAACAGAGACACCATCTACTGAAGTGGGAGACCAATATATCTTACCCTGCCACCTTGCTCCCCATCCTAAGAGCACTTATGGCTTTAGCATCTAATAAAACCCGGTCAATCTTTGTGTCAGTAACACCCCTGTTCCACACAGGGTCACAGTGAGTCCACTAGAGTCCTCTGACACTGTGCAAAGTCCATTAAGTCATTATACATTTGGCTACAGAGCTGATGTCGTAGTGTCTCAGAACAGACAGTGTCCATGTGTGCATGTGAAGAGGAACCAATCTGGAGGGTGAAAACCTCACAGATGAATTATTCCTTATTCATGCCCTGGCTTGCAGATCCAGGGGCCGTGGAGCACACACTGCATAAAGCCACGAGGTGCACATTATGGGAAAGTCACGGAATATCTACAGTACAAGCCTTCCCTAGCAGGAGGGTTAGGAATCACAGTGGACAATCTGTAGAGGTGTAAGACATTTTATGCATAATTAAAGAAAATTACACAGCCGAGCACCGTGTGCAGTGCATATTTTGTGGTGGCTGCTTGGCACTGACTTCAATGCAATGTCTCAGGCTCTGAATCTAAAGCCCATCAGTCAGGGGGCTGTGCAGTGACAGCGCAGTCGGGAGGAGGAGCAGTGAGAGTAGAACAAGGCAGAGGTGGCGCATCCCTCAGCTTCCAACCCTGACAACAGTAGGCTAAGAAAATAAGAATTTATCTTCCCTGTTTCGAAACCTGAGAACGATTACAGGGAAATTAAAATAGTTTATGGACAGTAGTTTACATCTACAGGTGGAAAGGAGAGGGTGGTAGTACAGTGAATGTGGATGTTACCACCCACAGATACCTAGGCGTTATCCTTCTGGACTACACCAAAAAGAAAATAAATACATGGAAAAGACACATACAGCACCATAAAGAAGTCCTTCAGAGCCTTTAGTTGAAAGACACCAGTGTAGTATAAATAAACAAAAAGGGAGAAAAGTCCTCAAATCACATCCCCATCCTTGTACACACTGCTGTCCTTTTCGCAGGCAGGTTTGATTTTCAGTTACACACTGAGAGAGAATGGTGCAGAAGAACAAACACAACGATCTTCAGGAGCATCTTAGAAAATATCTGCAAAGACTTGCCTCAGTTAGAGAAAGCTTCTGTGTCAGCCAAGGAAACACATATGTTACGTGTGGATCTATGTGTGTGTGCTATTGTTTTTGATTTGGATAGACACATGTGCCCCTGACTCTTTTCAGCAAAGCCTCACCAAGGACTCAGGGGGAATTTGCCACCATTTTCCCCCTTGGTTCTGTATCTCTGTCCAGGCGAAAAACACAAATTGGAAATTATACTTTAAGTATTAATCTCCAGGTTTAGTAAAAAGGAAACTTGCAGTGACACCCAGGTAAATAAATATATTATATCTATGTGATTCTGTGTGACAATGTTCCCGACTCAAGCAGACACTCTGATGCCCGGGCTGCTGTCAGCAGTGCCTGCTCCATGTCCCAGGAGAAGTTTGCCACCACTGTCCCCCTGCACTCTACATCTGAGGTCTGGTGTCCAGGCGAAAAACACAAGACACAAATTACACTTGTGTATCATTTTCTCCACCTGGAGCCACCATGATTTTATGCAATTCCACTGATAGCAACATCCCAGGGGCCACCTCTGCCTGAGCAGATTTGCTCTTCAGCATTTGTCAATAAGCCATCAGCACAGATGACATTAGTGGTGTTGCTAATGAATTGCACTAGAGGATTTAATGTTAAGTTTCTGTTGAAATAATCTGAAAAGCCCCAAGCTCACACAAGAAACAGCGGGAACTGTGCCTTCCAAATTAGAAGATTGGGAATTATTACCTGACAGGTGTGTAATGAAGAGCTGGAGCCACAGAAATTTCCCAGTATAGCCCTCTTTTCTGTGTACCAGTCACATGAGCTGAAACTCACAGCCACATGTGCTGTCCACTGCTCGGGGCAAAATAATTACACAACAGCCAAGAAACACAGTTAGTAACTTAAGGTCCATGCAGAAAGAAAATGAATTTTTGAGTTGTATTATTTAGGCTATCTTCTGTCATCTTTATTTTTTTCAAATAATTATCATTCAGTGGTTTAGTGTATTGTCGCATTCATTTCTCCTTCTACAAACCAGAGTGCTTCCAGTATTTAGACTTCTGTGACAAGATGAGTCTGTGATAAATTTCTTTTTTCCCCTTGATACAGGAATATTTAAGGAAGTAATGTCACTGCCTTCTTGTCTTCCATGAGACCACCCCACCCATTTTGCGTAGTTTTATGGATCAGAATATGGCCCCTTGGATCTAGTGGAATAAGCAAACAGAAAATTTTGATTTTTAAAAAACATAGATAGAATTGAAAAAGCACATTTTTTAAAATTATGGAAAATATTTGGTCTTTTACTTTGGGCTTTAAAGATGAATAAGGTACAGCCATCATACAGTATAAAAAAACTCATGAATATACCTCACAATCTAATTATGTACAAGGAAGGTAGATTGTTAAAGAAATCATGCAACTTTTAAAAATCTACATAAGGGGCCTGGGAATTTAGCTCAGTGGCACAGCTCCTGCCTGGCAAGTGCAATGTCATGAGTTCAATTCCCAGTACCAGAAAAAAAAAATTTTTTTAAATAAAATAAAATCAAAAAATAAAAATCTATGTAAGCAAGAAAAAATGTAAACAGTATAGTCTCTAAAACATTTTTATCCTATGTACACTACAATAATCCAGTGAAGTTACAAAAGTGATATTTTACATTGCAAAGAACATTTCAAATTTTGCTGATTAAGATATCAATCATAACATCACATAAGACAATATATCTATTATTTTCATTATACTTAAAAAGTAGGGTATGAACCAAAACTTGAATGCATGCTTTTCACAAGTTAATAAGTTCCTTATTCATATTTAGTCATGTGGTGCTAGGAATCAATTCAGGACAAATATAATAGTGAAATTATTTTTTAACCATTACAAAGATCTGCTAAAGGGAGAGACAGACAGACAGACAGAAATGAGAGAGAGGTGGTTCAAATCTAAGCATTCAGTGAGGAGTGGCAAGTACACTCATATGTAGTATGAAATTTTAGAATACAAAGATTTGTTTCTACCTGCAAACACATGTAAGTTTATAAGGAAAAAGCAATCCGTGATTTTTCTGTGGGCTACACTTCCACTCATGGCATATATCAACAAAATACTAGATTCTGAAAGTTGTAGATTGTTTGATTTGCTTATATTTGTCTAAAATAATATGTGATATCTTTCAAGATAAGATTCTTTACATATTTTGTATCCATTTACCTAAAAAGTCTCAAATTTATTGTTCTTTATGATACAGTAGTACTCTATTATATATAAAATCCACATTTTCTTTATCCAAGCATCCACTGATGAGCAAATGGGCTGTTTCCAAGATTTAGATATTTTAAATTATGCTGCTATAAATAAGGGTTGTGCATATATCACTGTGGTATGAAGCTTTTAACTTTTTCAGGAAGACAAATGGGTGCTCCGTTAGAACTTAATTTTAAGTGAAATAAATTGGACACACATGCTTAAAAATCACATTGTTTCTCTAGTGTGGAAATCTCCAAGTGTAAATAAGGAACAAAATCAAGTATAGATATTGAGGAGTAGGAAGAAAATGCTTAAATGAGAAAGGAACAAAGGAAGGAGAAAGGGAAGGAAAGGAAGATTATAAGGATAAAAATTTAAAAGAATAGAAGGAAAACAATAGAAACAAAATTTTGTAAATGAAGGTGGGGGAAAGGATTGAAGGGAATGGTAAAAATTATAATTAAGATATAATATGTCCAGGTACAAATTCCCTATGATGAATACGATCATTATGTATGTCAAAAATATACCAGTAAAATTAATTTTAAAAGAAGATTTTTCACATGTGGATCAGCATCCTTGATGAAAATTGCTCAATAAAATTTATGTAGATGAAACTTAACATCATATTGAAAACTTTATATGCCGTGATCAAGGTGGGATCATCGCATAGAGAAAAGAATGGTTCAAGCGGGGCCATACCTCAGCTTTACAGCAGATGCTGTGCAAGTGTGAGGTCCTGAGTTTAATTCCTGGTACCGAAAAAAGAATGGTGCAAAATATATAACTTAATAAACTTTAATGCATTACATAAATAAAATTAAGAATAGTAAACACACATGATCATCTTAAGAGATGCAGGAAAAAACCTTGACAACATTAAATTTTCTTTTATGGTAACACTCCTGAATAAATTAGGTGCAGGGGTATCTTATTTTAACATAGTAAAGGTTGTGTACATGGCAAAACTGTATCTAACATCATACCAAGTAGGAAAATCTGAAGACATTTTCTCTAAGATAAGAATGAAGATAAGGTTGTGTATTCACAGGACTCAATCAGTATGGTACTCAAATTTTAACCAAAGCCATTAGGAAACAGAATAAATTAAAAGTTCTTCAAGCAGGAAGTGAGAAAATCAAACTATTTTTGTTGATAGTATAATTCCATCTATAAAGATTACAAAGTACCCGAAGCCTTTTAGAACTCAAAAATTCTTCAAAGTAGTAAAACACAAGATCACCATACAAAGATCCATGCCTTTTCTATACACCAATAAGGAGATGTCTGAAAAAAAAAATCAGGAAAGGAGTCCAACCCACTAGTGCAAAAAAAGAAAGATAAATGGAAAGGCCCAACCAAAAGATAAAATCTTTACAATAAAAATTATGATATACAGAAGAAAGAAATTGAAGAACAAAATAGAGGGTGCAAAGATTTTCCATGTCCACAGATTGGGAAAATTCATATTTTTAAATGGCAATATTCGTCCCAAATGAGGTCAATAATCAATGCAATTTTCATGACACTTTTCACAGGTAGAAAAATTCATAAAGGTGTGAAGGGAGAACAAGACCCTGAAGAGCCAAAACAATGCTGACTAAGAGGAGCAATCTTGGAGGCTTCACAATACCTGATTTCAGCATTACAGAGCCATTGTAAAAAAAAAAAAAAAAAAGCAGCCCTTTATTGGCATCAAAGTAGACACAAGACAATGGAACAGAGTAGAGATCTCAGAATACACACAGGACAGCTAAGAGAGTTGACCTACTGACTTCTATCACTTTTTGAAAGGAACAGATAATGTTTAACTGTTTGAACAAACTTACATGACTATATATGCTTAACTGAGTAACCAATTTGAAGATAACAATATGTGATACGACAACCATTCTTAATTTCCTACGACCTTGTCTGAAATTCTGTATTGCCTCTGTTGTTTGGGTGTTGTTTTGTTTATCTCAGTTTGTTTGTTAATGTGTTTTCTCATTCTTTTACCTTTAAAATAAAAAAAGAAATAAACATATGACTCTTTAGGCAGTTGATCTGCAACAAACCTGCCAAAAACATACATGCAAGGAAAAGCAAAAGTTTTTTAATAAATAGTTTTGTGAGAGCTGGATATCCATAGGAAGACAATAAAACTAGACTTCTATCTCTCACCAAAAAGAAAAATCAACTCATAATGAATGAAAGAAGTTAATATAACATCTGAAAGTTTGTAATTACTAAGACACACAATAGAAGAAACTATCATCTAATAATATTTATGGGATAATTTCAATTATTTTACATTTAAATTAGCAAGGTTTATGGGCTACAATGTGGTATTTTTTGAAAAATGTCCTATGTATCACTCAGAAGAATATTCATTCTGTTGTATTTTGTTGGAACAGTATAAAATATCTGTTAGGTGCACTTATTCAAAGTATTTTTACAGCTCTGATATTTCATTCATTATTTTTTTGTCTAGTTGGTTTGTTTATGTGCAGCATTTTGTGACTTTATGAATGACTATTTGTGACATTATGAGTGTGTCAGTGCTTATTTCATCTTATATACACATATTGTTTGTTTTAGGAAGTTGTATGTGGCAGTGTTTGGTGCATATAGGTTTTTAACTGCTATCCCTGTTTCCAGTCCTGTTAAATTTTTTCCTTAACCTGTATATAGTGACGTCCTTTTCCTACTTGAACAGTTCTTTCTCTCTCTCTCTCTCTCTCTCTCTCTCTCTCTCTCTCTCTCTCTCTCTCTGGTACCCATGTCCAAAGACTTCTCAAGGCTGTTTAGGAAACACTTCACAAGGCTGCAGGAAAATCTTATTTCTACACCAAGGACACCAGCCTATAGAAACTAATGTTTTTCAAAAAGGTTTCTAACTTAAAAGAAGAAATGAAACCTGTACGGTATGTTCTGCCCCCAAATGCCTGTGTTATATAAGCTCTGTGATATAAACTTTGAATCACTTTCCTATGGTGCTTTAACAAATATCAGCAACTAGGTACTTAAATAACAAAATTATATTTTGTGACACTATTGGAATATAAGTATTTGAAATCACATTTTCATCAGATTTGTGTCTTGTGACTCGATATAATCTGGCCATGTTTACCCTTTACTTTAAATCAGAAGAAGATCTAGAATATATAATGAACTTAAAAATTAGACCATCTAGGGCTGGGGATTTAGCTCAGCAGCACAGCACCTGCCTGGCAAGCACAAGGTCTTGAGTTTGATTCCCGGTACCGGGAAAAAAAAATTAGACCATTTATAATAAAAGACCCCAGAAAGAAATTGGCAAGTAAAATCAGCAGACGCTTCCCATGGGAAGAAGTACAAATGGTCAACAAATATAAGAACAAACGTTCAACATCTCTGACCATTAAAGAAATGCAAATTAAATCAACACTAAGATTTCATCTTACACCAGAAAGTGTCCATCCTCAAGAAATACAAAACTAACAAATGCTGCCAAGGCTGCAGTGACATGGAGACTTCCTACATTGTTGGGGGCAATGGAAACTAATAAAATCATTATGGAAATAAGTGTGGAGATTCCTCAAAGAAATAAAACTTGAATTTCACAGAGGCCAGCTCTCCCTCTTCTAGGACTCTTTCCCAAAGTTATAAATACATCATACTACAATGACACATGCACACCAATGTTTATAGCAGAATAATTCATAATGGATAAATCCTGGAAGCATCCTGTATACTCATCAAGAGAGGATTGGATGAAGGAAATGTGGTATCAATGCACAAAGCAGTAATACTTGGCTCCAAACAAGGATAAATTTCAGACACTTGTAGAAAAACGTATGCACCTGGAATATATAATATTGAGTGAAATTAACTAGGCACATGTTCCTAGTGCTGTGTGGTATCTCTCACTTGAGTAAGAGAGAGTACAGCACAGAGCATAGGACGGATAGGAGATGATAAGGGAAAGAGCTCCTGGACATGGGAAGGTTCCAAAAGAACACGGGTGAGAGGAGACAGGGAGGAGAGTGGACACAAGCGGAGTGAAGTCATGCCATGTACAGGAATCTTATACCCTACATGAGCATAAGCCTTATGTGTCATAACAGCAAATGGGATTAATAATATAAACGTGAATGAAAATGGGGAAAGACAATTCAGAGAGACAGGAGGGAAGGGGACTGAAAAGAATCAACCTGTGTTATTTATACATATCCAGTCCTCAGGGTACTGCTGCAAATAAAATGATATTACTTCAAATAAAATAATAAATAAGCTGTATTACTGCAAATAAATAACTTGGACAATGAATCATTTCCAACCTGTAGTGGCAGGGGACCCCCTCTACTCTTTCACACCATCATCATGTGGTAATTTTCTCTGCTTATAAAACCCTATTTATGTTGTAATGGGGCCCGTCTTATCCTAACCTTATTGTATCTGTAAAGTCCCTCTATTCAAATAAGGTCATGTAGACAAGTACTATGTTTACCATAACTTTTAAAGAGACACAAGTAAATTTACCACAACAATCTGGCCCCATATTAGAGAAGATTATTTCTTTAGGGTGGGTCATTTTTTTGTAACCATCTCAGACATTTTCTTATTGTGTGTGTGTGTGTGTGTGTGTGTGTGTGTGTGCCATGACTATATCTTGCAGTGCTCAATAAAATATTCATGTAAGCTCTTCATTTTAAAATATTAATTTTATATTGTACCTTAGGTAAAAGATTCAGTATTAGTGTATTACTATGCATTTAATATTAAAATTATTATTGCAATGTCATGCATTCATTTTTATACAAAAGATTTGAGACATATTTTGCACGTATAACACATCTTTATTTGGATTAGGTAATTTTCAAATCCTCAGTTGTGACATGGGATAGTAGTGATCAAACTGGGAAATTTTTTTTCCTTAAAATTTAGTGACTGGGAGTGGTGGTACATGCCTTTAATCCCAGCACTTAGGAGGCTGAGGAAGGAGGATCATTGCAAGTTCAAGACCAACCTGGGCTACAAAGTGTGCTCAAGGCCAGCCTGAACTACATGGTGAGACCCTGTCTCAGAAAGACAAAAGAAATTTAGTCATTTTAGTTTTTAAGGTTTAAGTTTATAGTAATTAAATTTTTGCTTTACCATTCCAATTATTATTGCATACATAATTCAGTGTAGCTCTAATAATAAAATAAAGTCCATGTTTACATTAGAGTTCACAACTTGTGCTGCATATTATTTCAAATTTGACAAATGCAAAATGTTTTCTACTGAACCATTACAAAACCACAAATAATAACATCCCTTCAAACTTCCTGCAACTCTCGTTCTGTAAAGGTCTACATGGGTGATTCTCATACTCAATAATTTTGGTAGTGAAAAATGCAAAATTTCTTTCCAGTTTTGCTGCTTTGCTTCATGGTAAACAAATTCAGATGTTCTCATAAAAGTAAGAATGTAGGAAGCCAGATCATTTCTGTTGCAGAAATATACTATAACAGCGTATTAAGCCATGGAATTAGCATGTTGGAAAGTACTAACCAGTAGGCAGAAGGTCAAAATTTAGACTTCAGAAATGCAGCGTATTACTTTGTTAACTTTGAGTAACTAATTTGGAATTTCAGGATCTAGTATAATTACAGATTCTTTAGGGAATGGGGGAAATATGTAGTTGGGATTTGGGGGTTTTTGCTCAGTTTTTCTGCACACATGACTCAAACAAGAATGGGCAATGTAGGGAGGGTTCTGTGGCTGTACTTACTCCTGGGAGTATGAGGCTGTAACTTCTTAAACTCTGGGGAAAATATTGCCTAAATCTTCATAGCCAAGGCTGAGTCTCTCCAGAGCATTTCAAAAACACCTAACCATGAATCCTCTGGTGCAATTCATGTGCATCACCCTAGAAGTCATCCATGCAAATACCCCATGGGTATAGGCTTGGGACAAAATCTACACAGGATGAGAAGGCTCCTGGGAACTTGGTATGAGTGATTAGAGTGAGAAAATGCTGCCTGGAGGTGCAGAAGCAGGTCTTCACAATTTTCCCACTTGTGTTTTTTCTCACAAACACCAGACCTCTGACACAGAGCTTCAGGGGAAAATGGCGAGAAATTTCTCCAAGGACATGGAGGAGCCCTGGATGAAAGAAATCAGGATTATTAAAGCATCTGCCTTTAGTGGAATGATAAAGCACATGTACATTCATTCGCATGTACATTCATTCCCATGTATATACCTACATACCTGCCTACATAAATACATACATAGAATACAGGGTCACCAAGTGACCCTGCAGATCCCATCTTTTTTTAGACTTCAGCATTTGTAGCTATGTATAAGATGCCCCTTTTGAGGACTATCTTATTCTTGCAGCTTCCTCTCCTAGTATGCGACTCATCCAATGACGACTGTCTTCAAAGCAGGAGCACCAGAGTGTACAAGGATGGAGATGTGGTGATTGGTGGTTTCTTCTCCCTGTACACCTGTTTATACTTCACGGGTACATCGCATATAAAACCCAGCAAGGACTTCCTTATCATTGAGTAAGTGAGTTTTTGCATTTATTTATTTTTGCTTGATAACCAGGATCAGTAATGCCTGGGGTTTGTGAATGGAAGGATCAGTACTCTTTGTATTCCTATCCTATCCTTTCTGTACTCACTTGGAACTGTCCATAATTTCATGTTGTTTGGTTCTCTTTTTCATTTTTTAAAAATAGGAGGAGATAATTTTTTCATATTTTAGCTTCTCTTCAAATTTAGATCACAAAGGAGACATCTTTCACCTTACTGTGTTTTATGTACATTCTGTTGTACCTGACTCACCACTGCATGACGTTAATAGGTCCCCATTATACATGCCACCCAAGTGCTGGATTGGACCCGGTACTGTAAGACGGAAGTACATGTCCATGTTCTAAAGAGCAGGGTCTCATAATATTTTCTTCATTATGCATAGAATGTCTCGCATCCCCACTGCTATTTATGCCCCTCCTACTTGGGCAGATTTTACTGTAGATATTCAGTTGTACTTGCAAATACTGTGTGTCTGGATTTCATTTAAGTCACTCCCTTTGCCTGGATCTGCGACAAGCCAGGAATAACGAGAAAACATTCTAGAAAATTCCATCTTACTTGGTTTTCTTTCTGTAGATATTCAGCTACACTTTCAAATATTATGTATGTCATCATTTCATTCCAGTGATGCTCTATGCCTTCTGGAGGTGCAAATCAGGATAGGAATGATGTGGTCATGTCGTGTCAAATGTGTCTACAAATATCGTTAGTCTCTTTATATAAGGACAGTAACTGAGCTATGCATTTCCCCCATAATGCTTGATGTTAGTGATCTTAAGTTGGAAAATTTTGGCAACTGGCCATACATGTACTCTCTGGTTGGATATTGTACATTTTCTGAGTCGTGAGTCCTCTTCCAAATTCTTTTAGGTTTATGAGGTAAACCATCTTCTACTTTATGAGATGGCATTTCAATTCTTTTTACTCTGCTGTTTTACTGCATACTAATTTTATGGATTAAGAATTTCAGAGCAGTAGTAACCAACTCTGGTGCAGACAAACAATATTTTTTTGGACTCTGTTTTTTTTTTTGTGATCATTTTGGACTCTGTTTTGTTGGCAATGCGCGTGGTGCACACCTACTTTAAATACAATCACCACATAGCATCCAGCCGGGCACAGCGCATCCGCAGTGCGGTTTCCGTTGCTGTTAACAGGAGATTCCAGGAGGAAGTGAGTGAGTGGCTCCCGTGCAGAGCAGCCCCTGACACACGCAGCATCCGGACTGAGCATCGCTTCTGCTTTGCTTAAGGAAATCCGTGTTTCCACTAGAAAATGCTGCTTTACTTTTACTAAAGGTTGCCATTTATAAACTGTAGTTTTAGAGGATTGAATGTGAAGTGCTGATTTTTATTTACATTTTCCAATAATTACATAAAGCAGTTAACATATCTATCACCTCATGTACATCTCCATATGGGTGAATGTGGACAGGAATTTCATTTTAGTTATCCTTAAGAACAACATGTAAAAGCATTATACCTTCCCATCATTAATGTATGTAATAAGAAATGGGTGCTGTTTAGTATAAAGTGCCATATACCCTCTGGTAAAGATAATGTTTTCCTCCTTCCAGGTGAGATAATATTTTTTTAAAAATTATCAAAGTTTTAATGCCATGCACAGAATTAATTTTTGCATATTTTTCCACTAACAACTAGCTAATATAAACTTTATAAAAACACGAATTTGTTTATTATCTATATACTGTTTTACAAAAGAATATTTTAGTACTCCGAATACTTATTACTTTTCAGAAAACAATTTACTTATAAACACATTAAGCCTCACTGTATGTTGCAAATTTTATTCTTTCAGAGGTCTGCTAAAATATATGGGTACATTTCTATAATTTTACAGTCTATTTTATTTCGGTCCCTTTGTGTAATTATATTTATATTTTAATCAAACAAGTCTTTCAGAAATATAGATACAATATAGATACAATATAGATACAAATATAGACATAGATTTAAATCTAGCTACATGAATTTGTACATTGTTTCTTTTTCTTACATGATTCTCTTTAAAATTAATTTTGTTTCATTTTATTCCATGCTCATTTTATTGCTCATTTTATAGGAATATATCTGTTGATGATATTTCTGTGTGTTTCCTTGATACTGACTTCACATTCTTGCTTTCTAATCTCTTGCTCCTAACACTGAATTATATTGCACACATGTTTATCATCTACTTTGTTGTTTGGAAGTGTAGAATTATTTCATTTTCTTATACCGTATTCTTCTCTTTCATTTATTTTTGAAGAAATAATGCTTCATGTTTTATCCCAGAGGAAATATATTTTCTCATCATTTCCCCTCACTGTTTATGTGGCTCCAAGTTACTGCGTTCTAATCGCTGGTTTGACCTTGTCACCTAAAACTAATTCATCAGAGTGACTTTTGATCGATACATTGTGTCACGTATTGACTAAACCTTGGCAGTAAGTTTGGGTTG
>NW_004955563.1:158932-161855 GCF_000276665.1 Chinchilla lanigera
AAAGTTACATTAGCAAGTCTTATTTAATAGACACATATGAATCGCTGTAGGCCACAACTGAAAAATTCATATTCTGAGCAGGGATGTGCCAGAACTTGCATAGCAGGAGGGTCCCTAGGGTCCGTTTGCATCAGTGCAAAAAGAAAAGAATACACATTCTTCTCCATCAAACAGGCGTGCATGGGAACTAGGCTGTTGACCAAGCCTCACCTCAACACAGAAGACAATCAGAGCGAGTCTGTGTTAGTCTTGCAAAATCAAATATCAGGCAATAATAATGCAGTATCATTTACTGGGAGATCACTTTCAAGATGTAGGAAAATGTGGAGCACAAGGACTGTTTAGGGTAAGCACTGCTACAGATGTTAAATTTTGCATTGAAATTATTTTTCTCTTTTTAATGTGAAAAGGATGATGTATGTACAGTGCTGCACCTCTTAGTATCCTAAGAGTTTTCACTTCACCTGACCTTCACTTCTGCTCCAGTTGTCTTTGTGTTTTCAAGGCTTCTTTTTCTGTCAAGCTCTGAAGGTGACAGCAGCCACTTGGGCTTCCGTGATGGCAGAGCCAGCCTTCTGCTGCACCGCACTCACCCGCAGGTGTCATTGTGTTCTGCGTGTCTGCACTCTTCACACTCTTCATTTAGCACTATTGCTCCCCTCACCTGGTATTTCAACTTCCTGGAGATATCACAAATACAAAGCACTTATTGGCACATTAATGTGTGAGATTATTTTAGTTCTGCATAATAGACAATGTATAAGAAGCCCACCACAAATATCTCATGCTTTCCCGTTTGCTGCACTTTTCTTTGTAATTGGAATAATTTTCCTCTGTTTAGATGGAAGTTAGTAAACACCTGTTAGGCCCTGTGTTATGTAATTTGCTTGGTAGAAATTCTAAGACCTTGTAAGCACCAGATCTTGCAGAAATATATTACAATTTCTGAGTGTTTGTGTTGACATAGAATATTGTCTTAACTCAGAATGTTAAGTTAAAATGTACCACAGACTGCAAGTCTAAAACATGATTTCTTTCTTTTTTAAAAATTGTTCAGGGTAAGCAATTGAGAGCATCTGATTGGTGGTGTATGTGTGGAAGTCATGGCTATACGTTCTCATGTGACAGACACAGGAAGCACGTTCTCTTTGGTCTATTGTAAGGACATTAATCTCATCCATGATAAATCCACAGACATAATCCAATTTAACACTAGTCAGCTCTCACCAATAACCCTAAAGCCAGCACATTCAGGTTCAGGCTCTTAGGATGTGGATCGGGGAAGAGACACAGCATTCAGTTAATAGGTGCTACTGTTCCGGATTGGAATGCAATCATGTACTGAGTCTTTCCTCTAAGAACTACTTTGCTCTCTTTGCAGGCTTATGCCCAACAATTACCAGAATGTTCTAGCCTTCATTTTTGCCATTGAAGAGATCAACAGGAATCCTCATCTTTTACCCAACATATCTCTGGGATATGAGTTCCATAACTTACTTTACAGTTACTGGAAGTTATTAGAGAGTTTCCTCATTTTGTACACAGGACAAAATGGGACACCTAACTATGGCTGCGGGGCCAGGACTAAGTCCATAGCATTACTAACAGGATCACCATGGGCAGTTTCTTCTCAAATTGGACCATTGCTGGAACTCTACAAATTTCCACAGGTGAGCCAGGTAAATAGGGAAGGATAAAATCATGCCACATTAGTTGATAGTTTCAGGTTCGGCTCTGAAGGATGGTGAACGGATGGGCTGTGTTTGTGCATCACACAAATTGTACAGCCTCAAAGTGTGATGCACTGAAGCACATTGATTGCCTACATTTTCTTTACGTGCATCAGAAAGGCAGGAGAGAGGAAGTTAAAGATTTCTTGATAGCAAGACTTGGAGTGATTTGTTTAAAATCACATAATTAAAACAGTGTTTGTATATTTCACACACAATTAAAAAAATAGTGAAACCAATTCAAAACATTCTTGCCATAAAAAAAAAAAAAATTTCTTGAGCTCAGAGTCTGCTCAATTATCTTCTAAAGCAAGACTCTTATGAGGTCAGATGATTAAATAGATGGGAATAATGAGTATCTCCTCCTACAGTTCAGCTTTGTGTCTGTATTTCCCCCTGTATTTCAGCTGCTTCATGACACCCTTTAGTGTAAGCCTGCGCTTGATGTCGTTTCTTCGCATAACGTCCAATTCTCTTTCCTTCCAGCTCACCTTTGGCGCTTACGATCCCGAGTTCTGTGACAATGGCCAGTTTCCCTCCCTCTATCAGGTGGCCCCACAGGAGGCATCTCTGGCCCTTGGCATGGTCTCCTTGATGCTTCATTTCCGCTGGACCTGGGTGGGCCTGCTCATCACAGAAGGCCAGAAGGGCCTTCAGTTTCTCTCAGAAGTGAGGGCAGAGATGGACAGGAAAGGAGCATGCATCGCATTTGTAGAAATGATCTCAAATTCTCTCGTATCGTACCTCTCAATTACAAATCTCCAAAATTTCCTGACCACAGAAATATCACCAGTAAATGTGGTAATCATTTATTATGACACCGATAGTCTGAATCACATAAACCAGCAGATAGGGCTACATTTAGTGACATGGAGAGTCTGGGTCACTAACTCACAGTGGCACGCAGACCTTGCCGGGAGAAATTTCATCCTTGACTCATTCCATGGGACTCTCATTTTTTCACCCCACCATGAGGAGATTTCTGGTTTTAATAAGTTTATCCAAACAGCTACTCCCTTCAAATATCCAGAAGACACTTTCCTCACTCAGTATTGGTTCAGGAATTTCCATTGCAAATTCTCTGCCTCTGACTGTTCCCTGAAGGACTGTACACCTAATGCCTCTCTGGCATGGCTGCCTGTGAATCATTTCGACACCGTCATGAGTGACGGGAGTTTCAACACATACAATGC
>NW_004955563.1:164713-169348 GCF_000276665.1 Chinchilla lanigera
TATCATTTTGAGAATAACTGAATTTATGATAATAAATGTGGACATGGTAAAATTACCTATCTGCTGTACATGATTTATTTTCCTGATTTGTGTGTGTTTTAGTTTTATAATGTGCTTAGCAGAATTTTGAATCAGTTTTGAAATATAATAAGCTTGATGATGTCGTGTGCAAGAGAGTTACTTTGGGTGTATACAACCATACTGGGTTGTAGTAATTTGATTTAAGTGTTCCATATCAATTTGCAGAGAAAAGTTCTCCTAGAACCAGTTGTTTCTTGTTTAAGAAATCTATTCTTCAGTGACATGTGTTCACTATACAATAAAAAATGAATTTTTTTAGTGTCTGTAATGGAGAATACTACTTATGAAACCTTTGGGTTAAAAGTGAATCTAACTTTGTAGCCAAATATGTACCTGATATACATTTAAATAAAGAAAGGCTGAGTTCTGTGCTTGAAGACTTTATCAGAAACTAGCAAAAAGGAGCAAATTCAACTAAAATAAAATGGATAAAAAAATGAAAAGAAATCTTAAGAAAATGGATATATAAAGAAAACAAACAATAAAACTAAAGCTGATTCTGTTTAAAAACTGATAACCTTTGATAAACTTGATCAGGAATAAGGAGGAAAAATTGCAAAATAAAAAGCATAATTCCTGAGAATTTGGTCTTTTTACAGTAAGCATATAATAATTGTCAGAATAGTTGGACATCAACCCACAAAAATTTACTTGAAGCTGAGAAATTCAAAAGAAAATAGCAAACCGTCTGAAGGAAAATCTCAAAAATTCCACAGTATCGTATGTATTAAAGTATAAGATCATAATTTAATGCTTTCCCAAAATTTCCTTAGTGTCCAGAGCCTCCCTACTGAAACATATGAGCATTCAAGGCCATATTAACACTGATTCTTCAAACGCCTCCACAAAAATGGGCAAGCGGACAGCGAGTTATTTTATGTGAAGAGCCAAGGTCTGGCACCCATCGCCACAAAGTGATAGTAGAAAAGCAAACCCTTCCCTGTACTTTTCCTTCTGAAGGCTGCACAACGTTGTGATGAGGAGCTAGATGCAGCCAGATTTGGTTTCCTGAACATAATTCAACACTCATTTTCTTGGAAAATATAAATAAAATAAAGAAATAACTAAAAATGTAATACGTTGAACACCTTTTGATCATTTAGAAATAAAGAATGAGAATAACAACTCTTACAAAATTAAAAGTGGGAGAAAACTGTCCTAGTTCCATAAATAATATTTCCCAAATGCAAAACAGGCATCATATTTTGTTTGATGTGGAAAAAAGTGAGAAAAAGATTCTACATATGACTACTTCTGAAAGGGAAAAATTGTACCAGAAGAGCTCTTCTCTTTGAAACTTTGTTCTTTTTGAAACTGCCTAGCTCTGCAACTCTTCATGGCTCCATAACTCTCTTGATCCCTGTAGCCATGGGAGCATAACCATAAATGCAGGATGTCTGATTGTAACAAGCCCCCACCATCATTAATCTGGTCTTGTAACTGATGATCGCTAATCTAGACTTCTAACTGAGGGTCTCGCCCTGCTAGCTAACCAGAGAGCTTCCAGGCTGTTCTGTCTCACCTTTGTACCTCCTGCTTATGCATCATACAAAAGTGCTAGCCCGCAAGTACTAGCCACCTGGCTTTGCTAGTTGGGAGTGATCCCGGCCAGGACCTCAGGTGTAAGATAAAGCCGTCCGCTGCCTTCAGACGTCCGCCGTGTCGCTCCTTTCCTGGGCTCAGTTTTGCTGCAACACCTCACACTGGAAGACCTAGCGAGCACAATACTTCCATGGAAAGAAACCAGTTACAAAGGTCTCATGTAGGATTTAATATAAATAGCATTACACAATAATGTTAGGTTGTGTACATATACAATCCCAATGAATTAATGAATGCATAAGGTTGCAACTAAATAAAAGAGTTATGTTAAAATACTCTTAGAATTCACTCATGTAACATTCAAAGATGAAATTTATAAGATAATATTGATGAATTTTAAAATATGAAACGCTGATAAAATCTTTAAGTGTTTGAAAATATACTAGTACTGAATTAAAGGAAAGAGTTAACAAAAGTAAAACTGAAATAAGTAACTAGATAAAATGGGTTCATGTATGGAAGATTCAGTGAAGAAGAATCAGTATTTACCAAATTGATATACTGATTCTAGACAGTTGGAATCAGAATTCAATTATAATTTTGGTGAAAATTACAATTTTATGTAAAGTGATGGTTCATACGTTTCCTGACATGAGGTACTGCTGGTATTATCTGCTTCATTGAACTTATCGGGTTATGGTGATTTGTCAATAATTCCTTGCAGATTGAATGAGAAATCAGAACACTTACACAGATTTATTTTCCAGAAGGCAGTCCACTTTGTGAAAAGAGAGAACTGCATTTATGAATATACCAGATTAATAAAGAAAATAAAGTGTCATCTATGACGTCATAAATAAGATGGCCAGTATCAAGGAGTAACTCTTTCTTATGCAATATTTTTATGTATCTAAAAAAAAAAAAAAAAAAGAAATTTGCCTCAACTAACCATGAGCATCTTGGAGTGAGGGCTGGGACTAGGAAGGAAAAACTGAAACTACAGTGTTGATCATTTTAATTTCTCACTAGACATGGAACAGTGCACCATGTGTCCAGATCATCAGTACGCTAACACTCAGAGAAACCACTGTCTCCAAAAAGCTGTGACTTTTCTGGCTTATGAAGACCCCTTGGGAAAGACTCTGGCTGGCACCGCCCTGAGTCTCACTGTCCTCACAGCTGCTGTCCTTGGACTCTTTGTGAAGCACCGACACACTCCCATCGTCAAGGCCAACAATCGGGCTCTCAGCTACACCCTGCTCATCTCCCTCACCTGCTGCTTCCTCTGCTCCTTGCTCTTCATTGGCCGGCCCAGCACAGCCACCTGCATCCTGCAGCAGACCACATTTGCAGTCGTGTTCACTGTGGCTGTTTCCACTGTCTTGGCCAAAACCATTACTGTGGTGCTGGCCTTTAAGGTCACTGCCCCGGGCAGAAGGATGAGGCAGTTGCTGATATCAGGGGCACCAAACTCCATCATCCCCATCTGCTCCCTGATCCAGCTCACTCTCTGTGGAGTCTGGATGGGGACAAATCCACCCTACATTGACACAGATGCTCACTCTGAACATGGCCACATCCTCATCGTGTGCAACAAGGGCTCCCTCACTGCCTTCTACTGTGTGCTGGGATACCTGGGCTCCCTGGCCCTGGCTAGCTTCACCGTGGCTTTCCTGGCCAGGAACCTGCCCGACACATTCAATGAAGCCAAGTTCCTGACGTTCAGCATGCTGGTGTTCTGCAGTGTGTGGGTCACCTTCCTCCCCGTGTACCACAGCACCAAGGGGAAGGTCATGGTGGCCATGGAGGTCTCCTCCATCTTGGCCTCTGGTGCAGGACTGCTGGGCTGCATCTTTGCCCCCAAATGCTGCATTATTTTGTTAAGGCCAGAAAGAAATTATTTGCATGGATTTGGAGAGAAAGCACATTCTGGAAGAAAAGTGCCTTCTTGAATTAAAAGTATTACTTACTGAATGCATAAATATTCTGATACAATTCTACATGATTTTCCCAGTCAGATATTAGATTAGACTATTCAATTCACTTGAATAATCAAAGAAGAGTTTCTTTTTGGTATAAGGGCATTACATTTCTAGCACTTGTAGCAATTTCCTGTTTGATTTGAATTTTATTCTGCATTTTTTGTTCACTTACTTTGACTACAACCAATCTTATTTGTTATCTTCAATTTTGCTATGTTATTCAATTTATTTTGCTTCTTCTTGGCTGTTAGTTTTTTACTAATTTTAATATACTTTTTATATACAGGTCAATGTTCCTGAATCCCCTAATACATCTCATTGCTTTTCTCTTCCCATGACATATCATGACCTTAATGTGGTAATAGTATTATTTGGTAGCAGGTTTCACATTTACCTTTTGTAATATTCCTAAGGCTGTTTTGCTGAATTCCTCTCTCACGTGACCTTTAAATTTCTAGAATTGGTTGGTCATATGCACTAACAAATACTTGTGAATGTAACATGGCAAGGCATTGAGTTGACACATCCATTTTGGGAAGAACTAGAAACTGTGGAGAAGTGATTTTTTTTTCCATTTGTGATTTATATACCTTTCCATTTACTCTGAATTAATACTTTAGTAATAGGAGACATTATTCTGTATGTATGTCTTATCTGGTACTCATTATGAATACACACAAATGATATATATGAAACCGTTTTCCTGTCATATTTCTCCCTGGATAATAGTTTGGATTTTTTATAATGTTTACATGGTGAATAGCCCACCAAACCATAGCCAAGGTGACACATTTTGTAGTGGCCACTGTTGACCTGTCTGCTGTGTCCTCACTGGTACTCAGACTTTGGCACAAATCATCCAGCCCTGGGCCCTGACAATACTGGGAGTGACTCACAAGGTTGCTAATAAGAATAAGATGACAATACATTCACATAAATTTTCCAAGATCCTTCTTTGACCCTGATTTTTGGTATTTAACACAGATCCATAGATAAACTGTAGCTTGGTAAGCAGGACATGCCAACTTTC
>NW_004955563.1:169818-174235 GCF_000276665.1 Chinchilla lanigera
ACGCTGTGATATTTGAGAATCACCATATGAGTGCAGGGCTGCCCTGAAAGTGACCTAAAGCATAGGCAAAATATTGCTCTTTGTCTGGAGAACTTTTATGCCCATATCTTATACTCTGAGTAACTACTTTGAAGATAACACTATGCCATATATTAACTATTGTTATTCTCCTATTTTATTTTGAAATTTTGTTTCATTTTTTCCATAAAAAAGTAAAATCATATTTTCTAAAAGTTTAAATATTTTACATGGCACCCATTCAAAAACTTGGCTTTGGGCATGTATGCACATTAAATGTATCACTCATTTTATAAAAGTTTTCGACCTGTGTTTAATTTTCCATAGACTTCCCACTCTATAGAGTGAGATTTATAAACCTGGCTTCAAGCAAATCCCTCAGGAAGGAAATCCAGCCTGTGCTTTTGACTGTACCTCTTGCCCAGAGAATAAGATTTCCAGTCAGAGAGGTAAATGTATGCCATATGTGCCCATTCCTTTTGTATGTTGTCCCATCCATCATGGAAATGGAAAACACTTCAAAGAGAAGAGCAACCTTAGCATTCTTTTTTTATTCCAGTTGGCAATTTAATTGTATTCAGTATACTTCCTGGAAGTGAAAGGGATTTTTGCTGAGGACCTGTGCAAGGTTATCCTTGCATTCTCATTGAGAGTAACATTACAGGAACTTATGAAGTGCAACTGCAATGTGATTCATCTTATTTATTGGCCAACCAGGTTCCAGTAAACCAAAGATGAGTATTGTGTATGTTCGCGTGGGCATGTTCTTGTGACTGTTTTTGGAAGTGTGTGTATTTGTGTTGGGGACTATGCTTTTTATGGGCTTCTTTTTTGACTACTCTGTCATTGCAGGTCCTTTGATGTGGTCCTTTGGGAAATCACCAGCTTGGTAGAACAGCTTTACCAAAGCCTGTCTAATTTTCCATGGATGGAGGGAATCTGGACCACCCCCACAATTTTCCAGAGAGAGTGTAGGTGCAGAAAGGTCATGTGGTGTGCAAGGTGTTCCTTAGAAAGGCCTTGCCCTTTGCAAGTTTACTTCTGTTTGAGTACCACATGTCTACATCCATGGTTGTGCTTGCAAGCCATAAGCCTACTATATTTGTCTGAACAGGGTGTCTTTAGGACAACCCTGTTTTGCATATCACATATTACATGGAATTTATGCTTATGTATTGCAGTTTGCACTCACACAGATGTCTGAACATGTGCTTGCTTCTGTTTGCATAGTATACTTACACATGTGTCACGTTTGCATGACATATCTATGTGTGGCCATGGGTGTTCACAATGATATTTATAAGCACACTGTGTTTGTAGTCATGCCTCCATGTGTGCTTGCATTCACAGCCATAACTTCTCCATGCACACATGTACTTCTATTATAACAAAGCAACTTGCACACTTTGAAAGCTTAAAACTGCACATCACCTCTTCCTTTCTGGGAAAAACAAAACACAATTTAAAAATAAGCCAACAAAATTACAACAGAGAATATCAGTTCCAATGAGACTCTACAGGTTCTGCTGATTCTCCCATTGAGTGGCAGGGCTCACATCATCATTAGGAGAGAATGTTACTTTAAAAGTGTCATCCTAAACTGCAAGGATATCTGTTAACATCACAAGTAAACATGCCAAATGAGAAACCATGTTGTCAAACGCCCGCTTAACCCTCCCAAACATCTCAGACCCACCCTTTGCTGACTTTCTATTCCCCATTTTTAAAAGTTGTTTATATCTCTTTTTAAAGAAGACAAAGTAGACAGGTACATGTTGGTAAATGCTAACTGTCCCTATTCACATAGAGACACAATGTAATCTCTGAGCCCAAATACAGAGAAAGGATGAAAAAACTAGAATTCTATGCACTACTGCACAGGGCCCGAACACCCTCCAGCTTCCAGCAGAGCTAAGGAAGCGGAGCGTTTTCTTTTCTCCTACAGATCACAGTGGTGCTGATTCCACAGTTTGTGTGGAGACAGGAGGGGACCAAAATGAGTTTAGAACAGAAAGTTGTGGAGACTCTTTTCCCACTGCATTCTGCTCAGGGCTTCTCCCCACACTACGTCGAGAACCATGGTGTTTGAGAAGAGAGACTTCAAGAGCAGGGCGACTAGCACAAGCGCGGGGGAAGACTGCAGCTTGCTCCCAGGGACTTGAGAAGCTTCTTCAAACGAAAGGAAAACCAGGAATGGTGGAATCCGTCAGTGTTCAGTGAGCCGCCTTCGCCTTCATCCTCCCCTCCTTCCTCCCTTCATCCTCGTCTCCATCCCCTTCACCTTCATCCTCACCCCCTTCTCCATCGACCCCTTCCAACCCTTCTTCTTCTTCATCACCACCATCCTCTTCTCCTTCGCCCTCCTCGTCATCCACCTGAGGAACTGAGTAGCACCGCAATGGACCTGGCCGAATGGCATCTTTGCTGAGCTCTCCTGACTCATCGGAACGCTCTGGAGACCAGGTGAAGAAGCTCTCGGCTCCCCCTGCTGCCTCTGCCTGCTTGCTTCATTCTGCGCTTGACTCGAGCATTTCGCCAAATCCTTCCCAGATTCCCATTTGACTTCGGTGGACTTTGAAGAGAGATCACCACTCTCATTCAGAAGAAGTTCTTGGGAGAGAACTTTACTTTCCAAGTAAGGATTTTCATCAAAATGAAGGTCTCTCCTGTAACCTGACTTTGTATCTTCAAATTCTGTCCCTTCGACTCTGGCCAATTAACGCAAGGCTTCCTCGTCTCCCTCCGCAAGCAGTGCAGGCACCTGTGGACGGTTAACGAATGTACTTTTCCCAAAATTTGGGATTTGGGCCATCGATTCCGACCTCTTCGGAAAACATGGTTGGCGGAGTTTGTTGTATTTCTGCTCTACTTTCAGTATCTCCCGCTGGCCTGTTCATTCAGTCCGTCTGTTCCATTCGGAACTTCATCAGTGTGCTCCATTGCTTCTTGTTCCTTTTCTGAGGCCCAGTGGCCCGGTCCTGGTCGGACCTGAGCTCCTTTTCACTGTTTGGCCGCTGGCGCCAACACGGTGCTGCTGCTCCCCGGCCCGGAGAGCGGGGAGGCGGAGAGGAGGGAAGGCGCGAAGTGGAGGGCGGCTGGGCGCTGCGGCCTCCTCCATCTGGCTCGCGCTCCCTCTCCCTCGCGCTCCTGTTCTCTCCGCCCTCCAGGCCAGAGGACCACGGAGGGGCGGGTGTCCTGCGGAGCCGCTGGGCCAGGCTCCTCCCTGCTTAGGGAAGGCTGTGGCAGGCAGGCGGTTGGGCTGCCTCCTCCCCTGTCATATCCTTGCAAGGACATTTAGCTTTGCATATCCTCTGTCTCACCTGTATGCATAGCATCTCCGTACGTGTGCATATGTGCTTGCCTTTGCATATCATAAGTCTATACTCATGCATGTGTCTCCACATGATTATGTGTATGTGTTGGGGTTTGGTTTGGTTTGGTTTTGGGCGGGGGTGGGGGTGTTGCATGTCACCTCTTTGGGGGTTGCCCAAGTTACCTAGAGCAGCCCTTGTTACCTCGAGAGAAGAGAACATGAGTGAGAGAAAAGCCAATATTTAGGATTTTGTTTCCTTTATACACTTAAAATTTGCATTATGTTCCCCTTGTAATATTTTATTTAAAATTTGGGGGAAACTAGTAAAGACAGGAGGAGAGGAAAGAAGAAAAAACAAAATCAAGAATATAACAAAAACCCCTAAAAACTATGTTCACATTCACAAAAAACCCAAAAAAATAAATATAAAACAAAAGAAAAATGTAAGCAAAAATTAAAAGTTTCTCTAGGATTTCAGGACCATCTTGGTTGTCTTCCGGGTCTAGCATTTTGGGTTGTGTCTAGCGCAAGGTTACTCTGCTCTCCCTGGTAGACACAAGAGGCAACCACAGCCCAGACCCGAGCTCTGCAATCCCCAGCAAGCTGGTAGAAGCCTTAGGGTGGGGCGCTAGTTCTGTGACCTTAAGTCCCTCAGAATTTACGCTGAACTTTGCCTCTGGTCATGACGTTAGGGCTTGAGTCATTTACCGTACACCACTCTGGTGTCTCTTCCCAGCCTGACCACGACTCCCTGGCCTGGACGGTCTTCTATGGTTGTCCCTCACCTGTTCACTGTGGAAGTTTAACACAGGGAGCCCTGAGATGAAGCCAAACCATGTGGAAAACACCTCGAAGAGTCTTTGAAAAAATAAGTTTGATTAATCTATACCACTCCTTATTACATTCATGAAGAGATTAAAAACACATGATCATGTATGCATTTCCAATTTTATAGTCACACAGTTGACAATAAATAAACTAAAGAGTTGCCCTAGATACTCAAAGCATTAGTGGAAAAAGAGAAAGTGGTACATACACACCTTGGAGCATGATGCAGCCATAAAAACAAGATCATTTCATTTGAAG
>NW_004955563.1:174870-176736 GCF_000276665.1 Chinchilla lanigera
CAGGTGAGTGCAAAAGGAAAATCACAATAAAACGCTACAGTGCCTTTAAGAGAAGAAATTCTGTCATTTTCAACTACGTGTATACGTTTGATGAAATAAGGTAGGCACTGAGGGGAAAACACTGCAGCTCTCTCTCACGCCAAGGGTTCAAACTCATAGAAATAGGGAGTAAAGTGGGAAATGGAGGTATTTGGAAAGAACTGGGGAGAAGGACACAAAACTTCACTCGGATGGGAGGAATAATTTTAACAGTTGTGTTGCACATCATTCCCCAGGTAGATGGCAAAAAAACATTGCGTTTTGTATGCTTAAACCACAAACCACGATATATGAGATGCACAGCTGGATGGAACAATTCCTCAGCATAGACAAACGGCAAAATGTCCGGTTGAACTGCATGAATGTATTCTATTTCTACTTGTCCACAGTAAACTGAATAAGCAAACAGGAAACTCTTTCAGAAAAGTTTTATATGAACACAAAGGTAGGAAACCAGAACATAAGTCCCGGGTCAAGACTAAGTTCTTTTTACTTGTGACACAATAAACAGGGTAATGGTGTGAGAATTCAAAGTGGGCAGAGTAGAGAACATCAGGCTCAGAGAGAGCCGCTTAAATTCGGGGATGCGGCAGGGCCGCTGGTCTTCCGTGTCATGCAGCTCACTGCGTGTAAATCACGAGGTCCGTTTATTCCTGGAGTGAACCGCAGACATGACCGAGCCTGAGCCACGTGCAGCGCACCTGGGGCTGCGCACCTGTCCGTCAGTGCTCAACCTCGGTCGTGTACTGTCTTCCTAAGACATCACCTGGGATTTGCCAGGAGATGTTTTCTCGATTTCAAAACATTCTCTGCGTGTGCCACATTCCTCAGAACAGGCTCTGACAGACGGTTGCCCCTGCAGACACAGACACACAAGGCCCACTCTCTGAGGATGTGGTGTCGCCAAAGCCTGGTGGACCGTGATGAGATAACAAGGCCCAGGGAAGGGGTCACGAACGTGTTTTTCCAAAGTGTTTCTCCACCAAATTGTGCGTGACAGGTGCAGAGCCCCAGGCTGTGGAGATCCCCAGAGCCCCTGCATGAGGTGACACGAAGCACTGAAAAGAGGGAGCCAGCAAAGCTCTGGTCATAACGTCGCCAAGGGCGACACGTGGCCACCGCGGCTGGTACCCGTACATCACTGTGCCGCTAGCGGCGCTCCCGTCCGGCAGGCCAGTTTCGCAGGCTCTCCACTTTGGGAAAGCCTCTAACGATGCTGGGACTTCTCTATGCCTTACACAGAGACTGACTCGCACCGCAGAGGGCTAAATCCACAGACGGACCCGCTCCGTTTCCTCACCCAGACTTCAGAGAGCGCCGTCTCCACTGGGTGGGTGCAGACATGTTCCTCCTTGTTCTCCTCTTCCTACTCCTGGGACCTCTGCACACATCACGGAGGGAAGCCCGATGGTGCTTAGTGTATCTGAGTCCAAGTATCTGCAGAGAGGGAGACCTGGTGCTCGGTGGGTTTTTTCCCCTCTACTACATGAACCAGGATCCAGATGTATCCCGTCTGTCCTTTTTATTCCAACCAAAAACTTACGTGAGAGCCAGTACGTAAGTTCCGGTTTATGTGTGTATTAAGTACGGTTAAATATGGTGGGATCTGCTTGCACTTTTGTGGTTTTGGGGTTGATTCACACTGAGAATTATTTTTAAAAGTGTAAAGACATGGCAGAAAGGCATACTGATGATTTCTGAGGCTCTTTTGAAATATATCAGAAGAAAAAGAAACAGTCATTAAGCGGATTTATTGTCCTCCTCCAGGAGCCTCTTGGTTAACTTTTCCAGAAAGAAAAGCAGAAATGCATTCACTGGAGGCTTAAT
>NW_004955563.1:178536-179813 GCF_000276665.1 Chinchilla lanigera
TTTTCCCTGCCTCCAATGCCAGTCCCTCAGATAGGGTCAAAGGGAAATATGGAGACTAAGACTAGAAATCCTGTAAATGGTTAAAATGGATTAAAGGGAAATCCCTGGGCTTGGGGATAAATGAGATTACAACAAGGGAGAGAGGAAAGAAGTGGTTATTGTGAGCCTCCATCAGGATTTATGTTTTCTGCCAGGGCATTGATTTCCCAACTTCCCTTACCATGCATTGCTAGCAGGTCACAGCTATGTGTCCCGTTATGGCCACAGCACAATCTGCCCATCACAGAATATGATAGTCTGGGGAGCCTCCAGAGGGCAGTGATGCCACTGTGGGGCCAGCAACACCGGGACATCTGATTTCTATAGACAACATGGGGGGCTTAAGTTTTAGAGACCCCAAGGAGTAGCCAAAGCTCTTACAACTCTAATCAGATTCACCCACTTGCTACAGGCAACCCTCCCTTAAATCTACCCACGCAGATACTTTGAGAGGACTCCCAGGCAAACTGACGCTTCCAGTTACCTGTATCATAAGTTGCTTCCAGAAGAACCTTATGACATCAGTAGGGGGCATAACTGATGCGCAGGGACATTGCGCTGGGAGCATTCTGGAAACACTGTTTAGGCAATTCCCCCAGTAAGCGGTTCTATTTCTCAAGATACTCTAGGTTTTACTGTGGGAATAATTTGAAAACATTCTGAGATTAACTGTAAAGTAATTCGTTTCTTTCTCAGAGATTACATCCAGTTACTGACAGGTGGCTCTACAGCCCAATAAAAGAGGGAGGGAGAGGCAGATACCCCTATCTTGAGGATGCCAGAAGTGAAAAACATATGTGGACCTTAACAATTCTTCCAGAGAGTGCCACATACACACGCCCTCTCCTATACACTGTGGAGCAACAAAACACAGCACTCTGTTGAGAATGGGAGGACCGGGGAATCTCTACACCAGTCTGGCTCTTTAGACATTAGTAGCCCACCCAGGAGGCTTGTCCCGGAGAGAACTCTCAAAGCCCCTCTGCAAACGTTGCAAACCTCAGTCCCATAAACTCCACAATCATATTTTTCTTCATTTGTCCAGGTCACATATGGACCTTTTGATCCCAGCCTCAGTGATAAAGACCAGTATCCATCTCTCTATCAGATGGCCCCCAAGGACAGCACTCTGGTCCACGCAATGATCTCCTTATTGCTGCATTTTGGCTGGACGTGGGTGGCCGTCTTTATATCTGATGATGTGAAAGGCGAGCAGTTCCTGGGGGACCTGAAAGCAG
>NW_004955563.1:204946-233382 GCF_000276665.1 Chinchilla lanigera
TCTGTGCATCTGAAGTTGCTGAAGACCTCAGAGCACAGGCAGGAGCTGTGCGCGTAAAAAAAAGCAAAGCACTCACTGGAGCAGCGGCGGCGACTTCAGAGCTCCCTGCCCCCAGGCCACCACAACCTCACAGCAGCCCGTCTGAGTCCCTGGATCAGAGCAGACACTGTGCACTGAAAGAGGACCGCCGTGGCTGGCGGTCTGTGTGACAGGGGCGTGGCTAACCAGGGAGAGGAGAGGCCCAGTGTGAGACACAAGTGGGAGCTCCGGGTTTCCCACGCAGGGGCAGGCAGGCAAGGGGAAATCACTTGAGACTTCTCATGTCCTTACCCTTTTCCCCTTGGTACCCACCAATACCTACTGTGTCAGGTATTCTATTTCCTTGTTCACCCCTTACTCAACCTCCCAAGAGAAATGCAAATTATGTGAGGGCAGGGAACTTTGTTTCATTCAGTTCATACCCCAGACACCAAAAACAGTGATCATGTAGGAGCCCAACAGTATTTACTGAATGAATGACTATGGCATTCTCACACACACACACACACACACACACACACACATACACACACTACACCAGGAAAGATACAGGAGAAATGTATAACCAGGCACAAAGACTGAGAAACAGAAGTAGTAATGAGGCGATTTTACTGACTGTATGGAGGAACCTTCGCCATATATTTATACATACCCCAGTGCACCTCCTCCAAAACAAACAATCTTAATGTAAAACGTACTTAGATGCCTACCTACTGGATCAGGAAAAAGGTTGGTGAGAAGTATGTCGAGACGATCCACTTCTGAAAGCAATTAGGAGGATTAAAAATGCACACACACCTCCCTGCAAGTCGCTGTCTTGTTCTAACGCGCTGTGTGAATGAGGACAGGGTTTAGGGTTAGTCTCCATCCTGCTGTCTAATCAATCTAGGGCAGTCTTGCCTCCTCCCGCGGTCTCACCCACGAAGCCTCTGAACTCAACCCCGTCCCACACCCATCATGCTGTCTACCTTGTACTACACATTAACCCAGTAAACCTGGCATCTGCTCAGTTGGCCCCGCCCCCAGAGCTAGTCCCGCCCACACCTTCCTTCCCGCCCTCTAACTGCTCTCTGCTCAGTCAACCCCGCCCCACAGGCCCATCGCCGGGCCTGGGCCTCGCCCCCCTCGTCGTGGCTACCCAGCTTGAACTCACTAAGCCAAATGGAACTTCTGGCCCCCTGAGGACGGGTGTGCAGCCGTTTACCCGCCTCAGTCCCCAAACGAACACCACCCACTCTCCCTAACGGCCACGTCTAGAGCGAGACCCCCGGAAGCTGAGACTTAAGGGTGGTTTACGCTGAACCGGAAGGGGAAGTGCCTGGCGGGGTCATGGGCTGAGCAACCAAGGAGCCGTCAGCTCATTTTAGAGTCAGCGAGAGGGTGCCCAGGTCTGGGTCTGGAGTCCTAAATGAACTGTACGAATTGTTTAGCAATGGGTGCTTTGTCTCTAAATGGCGAGACTGCAGTGTCTGATATCACCATAAAATCTGTCTGCAGACAAATGAGTTGACAGATGGCCAGATGGAAATCAGGTAAATCCAGTCAGAGCCAACAGGCTGAGGTCTTCTTACACACTAACTCAGTAATTATCATTTTTTTTCTTTTCTATTTTAAAGAAAATAAAAAATAGAAAAAACATTAAAAAGATACAGGATTTCAAAACAAGATGATAGGAAATCAACAATGGTTGTCATATTGCATATTGTTATCTTCAAAGTAGTTGTTCAGATTACCACATATAAGCATGTAAAATTAGTCAAAAAATTAAAAATTAAGTATTAACTGTTTCTTTCAATAAACCTATAGAAATTTAGTAGTACAATATCTTAGCTATCTTCTTTCTTTTCTCCTTTCCCTCATCCCAGTTATTCTTTCCTTTTGAGCAGTTTCTTGCCCTTTCACAATATCTACTGTACCTTTTGGATATTAGTATTACTTTTTTAAGTAGTGAGTGAAGCCAGTAGTGGTGACCTAGACCTGTAGCTCCAGCTTGTGGAAGGCAAGAGAATCAGAAGTTCAAACCCAGCCAAGGCATCTTGGCCACCCTGTTCTCAAATTTCAAGGCAAGATGATCTCAAGTTGAAGGCCGGCATGGGCAAGTTGGTGGCACTCTGGAGCCTTAGGAGTCCAGCTCAAAGGCCCCTGCCAATACTGAGGGAAGGGGTCCCAGCAGGTACAGCAAGAATGGATTTCAGGAACCCAAGATACTGTGTCTAATGGGAGGCTCTTGTGATTTTGGACTCTGAGGTTTGGGATTTGCCATGTTACCTGTGTAGGAAAATTACACTTAATTCTTCTATAAACCTGATAAAAAGAGTGATGCCCTGAGAATGTCACTTTCCTCATCTGTGACATGGGAATAATCATTCAGATCCTTGAGCCCTGTTTTCTGGCTGGGGTGAGATGGGCCCTGGTTTCTCATGGAAGCTGTGGGTGTCTGTGTGGGGGTGGGACGTGTGAGTGGTGAGTGTGCCGGTGTGTGCATGTGCTGTGCGTGTACTCGTTAGTCTATGTACGATCAGGTGGGTGGAGAAGCCTCCAGGCTGTCAGAACACAGGACAGCCTGGATTCTTGTGACACATTTTTTTCCCCAGCTCAGGCCCCCTGTACCCAGCCTCTCCTCAGAACACACACACAAGGAATGAAAGGTTCATCAGTGAGTTCCTGACACACTGGCTGCAGGTGAGTCTCAGCTTCCTTTGTCCAAATCATCGTTCATTCCAAACATTTCTCTTATCTCAGCATTGTCTGTGGCTTGTGCTCAACTCTGCAGCTTGAGCAAAGTTAGATTCCAGGAGCTCCCAGTCTTGAGCAGGGAGAGAATCACTGCACAGCAGTGCACTGGACCTTCTGAGCCAATAAAGGAGACAGGAGATAAGCACTGAGGTCCGAGTCCAGAGGTCAAGGAGAGGAGCCCTGAGCCCTCCCACACATCCTGTGCTCTGCCTCCGCTTCCCTGGCTCTGTCAGCCTGGGCCCCTTCAAGTCCATGCTGAGGGAACCTTGGTGGAGCCATGACGTTTGCAATGATTTAGGACCCGGTGACCTTTGAGATGGTTGTCATGGATTTCACTCAGGAGGACTGGGCATTACTGGACCTATCCCGATAATCACTGTACAGGGAGGTGATTCTGGAGAACTGCAGGAACCTGACCTCATTCAGTAAGCTGGGCACCATGCAGTGTTTTCTTACTGCCTCAGGTGCCCTTTTATTCTTATGTTTTTAATGATGTAAAATTCACAGAATTTAAAACTCACTTTAGTGAACAATTTAGTGGGTGTTAGTATATTCACAGTAGTATGTAACCATCCACACTATCTGACTTTAAAGCATTTCCTCCCGCTAAAAGAAATCTCAACCCCATTCATCAGTTTATACCCATTTCCTTCCTTACCTCCTGGCATCACTTAGTCCACCAGGCACCACTTAGTCCAATTTCTATGTATCTATCCAATCTGGGTATTACATAGAAAGAGGATCATACAATATATAGACTTTGTATCTGGCTTCCTTTGTCTAGCATGTTTTCAAGGGTCATCCATGTTGTCACAGGTATTTTAAGTTTCATTCATTTTCATGGCCAAGCATTATTCCATTGTGAGTATATGCCACTCTTTCTGTATCCTTCCATCAGGGTGCATTTTGGATTTCCTCCATTTCTGGCTCTTGTGAACAGTACTGCTATAAATATTTATGTACACTGTTTGGCTTGAATACCTCTTTATCATTCTATTGGGTATAAACCTAGGAGTAGAATTACTGGGTCATATGATAAATCTACTTCTAATTTTTTTTTTTTTTTGTTTTTTTCTGGTACCGGGGATCAAACTCGGCCTTGCACTTGCCAGGCAGGTGCTGTGCCGCTGAGCTAAATCCCCAGCCTCTTCTACTTCTAATTTTTGAAGAACCTCCAAATTTTTTTCTATTACACTTCTGCAAGTTTACATTCCTAATATCATTGATGCTATTTTTCACATTCTTGCTACCATGACTTTTTCTTTCTTTTTTGTAGAAGTAGGAATTAAACTCAGTTCCTTTGCACTGTGTTATATTCCAGCTTTTTCTGTGTATTTATTTTGAGACAGGGTCTCACTAAGTTACTAAATTGCTCAGGCTGGGTTGAAACTTGCAATCTCCTGCCTTGGTCCCCTAGAGTTCTGGATTTACAGGCATGTGTGTGAATTGGTACCTACCACATTGTTTTTTTATTTCCACTTTGCTAAATACTAAGATTGGTCATCTTTTTCAGTGCTTTGTGGCAATTTGAATATCTTTTTGGAGAAGGGTTTATTCTAGTCTTTTTTCTATTTGGTGGGCAGCATTTCTTTTGATGGAGTTTTAGTAGTTCTTTTTATATTCTTGAGGCTAGATCCTTATCAGGTATATCATTTGCAGACATTTCCTCCTATCTCATGTACTGTGTTTTTACTTTTTGGAAAGATAGTTTTTGCCCAATACAGAATTCTTGGTTGACAGTCTTTCTTGTGATATTTTAATAGATGAATGTTATAGACAATTGCTTGTAGACGATAAATTGTCCTCTCATTACTTACAAGATATAGTAGTCACCCATCTGAGGGAAGTAAATTCCAAAATCCCCAGTGGGTGCTTGAAAGCACAGACAGTACCAGTTCTATCAGTTTTTTCCTACACAAACCCAGATTTAGTACTTTTTCCACCTTAAATAGCACTTATCATATACTGTGACCAAATTTTTGCAGTTTGAGATACAACAGCAAAATAAGTACAAATTTCTTTTTCCTTCACAATTTCCGTGGATAGAAAATTTATAGTTACCATGGATCTTAGCAACTGCAGCATGGAATTTTTTCCCTAATAAAATCAAGAATTTCCACCTTTTCATTTAAAGAAAGTGTTTCACAGCTTCTCGTTGGCATGTCTAAGTTGCCATTACTGCTTTTTTGCTCTGGAAGATCATGAAGTGAATGCTTTTTCTTGAACTCTAATGCTATGATGCTGTGACACAGACATCTTATTGATTTAACAATAAGATGAATACAAGGCCACTAATGTACCCGTAGTGTGTCCAGCATGGAGGTTCTGGAAAAAGGGATGATTGTCCCAATGGACAACAAGACAATGCAAGATTTCATGAGGCTACTCAGAATGGCACACAACTTAACCCTTATTGTTTGTTTCTCAAATCTCCCACTTATTGCTTTCATACAGAAGACGACCATGAGTAACAGGAGCTTCAGAAAGTGAACTCAAGTGAGGCTGGGACCAATGTACTCTCTTTGTCTTTGACTTTGAATGGTTGGATATAAGATATCTGGGTGAGCACCCCTTTGAGTTTGTTCCACTTGGAGTTCAGTTTCTTAGATAGGCTTTGATTTGTGATTTTCATCAAATTTGTTACTTTCATCAAATTTGGAGATTTGGGACCATTATTTTTCCAAATATTCCTTCTGCCATTGCTCTCTCTCACCCCCTTTAGTATATGCAGTTTTTGCACACTGGGTATTTGGTGGTGTCTCCTGTACATCTTATGTTCAGTTTATGTTTATCTGTCCTTCTTTGTAATTTCTGCTGTTTAAGAATTTTTTTTATTTTAAAAATAAAAGGAGGAAAACAACAGACAGACAGTCTTTTATTGGATAAGAAAATTGTGGTACTTTTATATAATGGAATACTACTCAGCTATAAAGAAAGATAAACTCGAGGCTTTTATAGGTAAATGGTCACAACTAGAGAACATACTCATAAGTGAAATAAATCAGACCTGCATGTGCAAGTGCTGCATTGTCTCACTCGTGTAAACCTGAAAGAGTTAATTTAAACTAGGAGGTATGATAAACACTGGGAAATGATAGGAAAACACTGAAGTGTAAAGGGCAACTGGGATGTGGGAAAAGAGAAGGGAAAGAAGGAGAAATCTTGTATGTATGTATATATAGGATAGTTAACATAGTTGATCTACTGTCTTCTATTTCTTTGCTGAAAGAAATTGTTAATGAGTCTTGATTCGTCAATATTGCATGTCTCTATTTGTTTTCATGAGAAACTGCTTTGAAGATATCAATATGTAATGTAACTTCCGCTGTTGTTTTGCCATTCTGAACTAACTTGACTTCAGGTCCGCTAGTTCTTTCTTTTGCATAATCAAGGTTACTGATGAACCACTTCAGTGCATTTTCATTTCAGACTTTGTACCTTTCAAATTCCAAATTCCTATTTTATTTTGCATAATTTCCATCTCTTTATGATGTTTTCCATTTGGTCAGAATTAATTTTTATAGTTCAGTTCTTTGTACATGGTTTCCTTAGCACTTTCAGCATGTTTTAAATGATTAATTTTAAGTCTTTAATGCATCCAACAACCAGCCTTCCATTGGGACAGTTTCTATTAATTTCTGGATTTTTTTCTGTAATGGAGTTTTTTTGTTTGATTTTTTTTTTTTTAGTTTCATTTTTTTTCACTTGCATCACAAATTTGTTTGTTGGATACTGACATTTTAGGATACTATAGTACGGAATTCCTGTAAGTATAATTTTTCCTCATCCTCAAATTTTGTTTCTTGCTAGTGATTCTATTTCTTTGTGTAGTAACATTTTAAAAGTAATTTTATAGTGTCTACTTTTGTCATATATTTCCACCAAAGTCATTGTTCATTTAAATTAATGGCTGTGTGTCAAAGGTTTCATTAAATGCTTAGCTGCTTAGAATCTAAAATACAAGTTACAAAAAGAAAGCAAAATGTTCCTAGTCATTGCAAAATGGTCTGTGTATATTGTGTCAAAACTCAGCTAAGGATGTTTATAGTCCTGCAGTGGTCTTCATTCAGAAATACCGTACAAACAAAAGAATGGGAAAATAGGTCCAACAGCTGCAGGACAATGCAAAGAAGACAAATCTAAGATTAACTGGAGCTAGTGAAAAATCAGAAGAAGCACAAATGGCATAAAAAAAACCTGCTTACAGAAATAATAGAAGAAAACTTTGCAAATGTGGGGAAATAATTTAACATACAGACAAGCAAGTCATATAGAATACCAAATAGCCATGATGAAAATACAACTTTACTATGACACATTACAGTCAAAAGCTCAGGAGTCTAAGACAAGATTAGAACTTTAAAAGCCATTAGAGAAAAGAAAATAAACACTTATAAAGGTAAACCCATTTCAACCACAGCACACTTCTCAACACAGACCTTAAAGGCCAGGAGAGATAGGAGTGAAATGTTTCAAATGTAATAATAAACAATTTGTATCCTGCAAACTATCTTTCAAAACTGATAGAGAAAGATCTTCCTATTCATGACCACCAAACTAGCACTCAAAAAATTCTCAAGAGTATCCTAGACAAAAACAATGAAGCCAGAAAATCTAATAGAGTGAACACACCAGGCATGGTGTGCAGTTAGGTGCAGGGGGAAAATTAAACATGTAAATATATATATATGCATATATATATGCAATTTAACTTAATAAAACAAATACTACTGGTCATGTAATCAGCTCCAGTAAAACAATGCAATGTCAGGAACAAGTACCTTTCAGTTAATAACTCCCAGTGCCAATGGTTTAAACTCCCCAATGAAGAGAAACAAATTGGTAAAATATATCTTCAAAAATTCAGTGGTGTTCTGCATGAAATCAACATACTTTCAAAAGCCTATGGATTAAAAATCAAAGAACAGAAGATAATTCTTCATGCAACATGAGCTCAAAACAAAGCAGGAATGGCTATCTTATTTTCAGAAAATGTAAATGTTAAGTCAAAACTGATCAGAAGAGACAAAGAAGATCACCACATAATGGTAAGAAAACAACTGACTAGAAGAAATTAAACATGCAAATATATATGCATATATATACATATATATGAATATATGTATGTGAATCCTGGCACATTTAACTTAATAAAACAAATACTACTGGTCATAAAATATTGGATGTACATCAACACAATGAAAGACTTTAACACCCTATTCTTAAAATGAATCAACAAGACAAAAATTCAGGGAAGAAATACCAGGGTCAAACCACATGTTTCAACAAATGGATGCAGTAGATATTTATAGAACATTCCATTATTCTGAACTAAATATAGATATTTATAGAATATTCCATTCAACAACAGCAGCATTTGCATTCTTTCAGCAGCACATGGAAAACAGACCATAAATTAGGCCATAAGGAATGTTTATATAAACAGAAGAATTGAAATAATGTGCATATTCTCACAGCATTTTGTAAAGAACTAGGAATCAATGGCGGGCAAAAACACAAAAAATGTGCAAACTTATGGAGATTAAGCAATATACTATGGAAGGATCAGTAAGTCACATAAGAAACCAATACTTGCTTAAATCAAATAATGCCAGTAAAACATACCAGAAAACATACCATACACTGGGACAAAATGAAAACAGTTCTAAGAAGGAAGTTTATAGAGGTCAATGCCTACATCAGAAAACAGAATGATCCCAAATAAGTAGCATAATGATTCAATTCAAGGTTTTAGAAACTAAACCCAAAACTAGTATAAAAATGTGTGAAGATGACTAGATGATAAAAATGTGTAAACTAAACCTAAAACTAGTGTAAAAATGTGTAAACATGCAGAACACCACTGCATTTTTGAAGATATATTTTACCAATTTGAAATTACTAAAAAGGAGACTAAAAATCCTGAATAGTGAATTGAAGAGCTGCTGCTTCAAAGAATAAATGAAATAAATCTTTAGCCACACTTATTAAAAAAGAAAAGACAAAACCCCTATCATTGGAATTAGAAATAAAAAAGTGAAATCACAGTGAATCCCTAATCCAGAGCATTGTAAGCAACTACTTTGAAAACTTGTACTTTAATAAATTAGAAAACCTGGAAGAAATGGATTTTTAGATGCATATGAACTACCAAAGCTGAACCAAGAAGATACAAACATACTAAACAGTCCAGGAACAAGCAATGAAACTGGGGCAGTAGTAATACCTTACCATGTAAGAAAAGCCGAGGACTTGATAGACTTACCAATGAATTCTGCAAGAACTTTGGGGGGAATTAATGCCAATCCTCTTCAAACTCATGAATGGAATTGAGAGTAAAAGAGTACTGTCAAAATGGAATAAAGCCATAAATGGAAGCTAGTATACCATGATATCAAATTCAGACAAGGACTTAACAAAAAAAGAAACCTTCAAAACAATCTCTTTAATGAACATTTATTATGGCTTGTATCTAGATGTCCCCCCAAAGCCTCATGCATGCACTCATAGGTGGGACTTTTGGGAGGTGACTGGATCTAGGGTGTGTGACTATGGATTTAGAGTGAGTGATAACTAAATCAGTCCCCTAACAGGGTTAGCATAATTTTCAAGTGTGGATAATGGGAAGGCCCATCCTGGATATGGGTGGCACCAACAAATAGGCTTGTAGCCTGAATGGGATAAAAGGGAAAGGGAGGCTCCTTGCTGTGGCCTCTTGCTTGCTCTGCCATGGACTGTTTCTCCTCTGCCATGCCCCTCGAACTACCCAACACCCACAAGTTGAAAGAGGAAAAGTGTATTTTAGACCACAGTTTGTAGAGGCATAAGTTTGGTATGGCATGAAGGAAGAAGCAGCCATCATGCAGGAAGAAGCAACCATACCACAGTGGCTGACCACATCCTTTGCAGTAGGATTCACCTCCCAACACCACATACCAGCTATCAACATATCAATGGGCTAATTCAGTATCATACATCCATGATCCAGTTACCCCCTAAAAGTCCCACCTAAGAGCACATCAGGCTTTGGGAAGACATCTAGATAATCAATCCACTACATGGATGCAGGTTCTACTTCTCTCCCTAGGATGAGATAAGGGGCCACTTACTCTTCTTTATACCTCTGCTGTCCCTGCACATGCTCAGGGAATCTGGGTGCTTTTGCAGTTGGCCCTGTTCTAGAGTCAGGCCCTGTGATCCCTCTCCATGGTGAAAAGTACAGATTTGTAATTCCAAAAGCTATTTATGACCAGGCACGCTGAAGTATCCATTAAGAACAAGATTTTAGGGACTCATGAGAGAGTTTTTGTCTTGGTTACTTTTCTCTGGTTGCTGAGACAAAATACCCAATGCCCAAAACGAAGGAAGGAAAGGTTTATTTAGCTCACAGTTTGTGGAGGTTTCAGTCCATACTTGGCTGGCTCCAAGGCAGAAGGTAGCAAAGCAACAAGAGCAAAGGGGGGAATGGCAGCCGAACAGCAAACAGCCAGAGTAAACAGGAGAAATGGCGGCAAGCAGCCTCTTTCCCTGCCTTACTTTGTAAACAGGCTACCCCCACCTAAGGGGCGTGTAGCTCTCACATAATCTCCATGCCCTCCTCTTCCACAGGCTCAGGATGTATACAAAGTAAGCACCCTGGCTTCCTGCTGAGTCACTTAGCCAAACCTCTAGACTCCCCAAGTTGACACAATGTATCAACCGTAACAGTTTTCATTTCTTTTAAAATAAGAAAGAAAAAGAACTTTTGGGAATAAAAATATTTACAGATAAACGATTTATATATTTCTACATCACCTTATGTAGTGGATTAATGAATAGTCAATTTGTCACGCCCAGCTGAATTGAATTTGTGTGGTGCTGGGTGTGGAAGGTTCACCTGAAGATTGAAGCCAACAACATAGAAGGGGAACTGGATGGGGAGATGGTGTGCTGCTGATTATCCAGGAGAAGCTTGTCCCACTGGTTTTTTGTGATATGAACTCAGCTGTTTTCACTGGAGGTGCTCGAGTCCTCGCTGTCACTCAGGATGGTCATGGTTCTCTTGGGGGAGCTATGGTCATTACTTTGAGCATTGCTTCCTAGCTGCTGTGCAGATCCTTCAGCCTTCTGGCACAGATCCTTCATCTCACTAGCACCGACTTTCTAGCTTCCACCGCTGACCTTTGGGCCTTCCTAGTGCAGGTCCTTCATGCAGACCCGCGTGAGACATTGTCGTGGGCTTTAGGCCTTGAGTTGGACTCATAGAGGACGTTGCTATGGGCTGTAGGTCTTCATCTGGACTTCTACAAGACATTGCCATGGGATCCAGTCCCTCAGCTGGATTATTTGGGTCTCTAGTGTGTGGACAGATCTCCCACACTCTTCTGCATTTGACTCTTTGATTAAATATTATAAAATAATTCTATAAATAATTCTATAAATTATGTGTATTGTATGAAATCTTTTCCCTTGTAAACCCTGACTACAACACCTTATATTGCAAAAAGTACTTTTAATATTTTAAAACATGATATAGTTTTTGTTTTGATCCTTTATCAAGTTTTTCTCTTGTTTCCTAGGTGAATAATCTTGCTCTTTATGAGTTATCTATGCCTGCCTTCCCTTCAATTCCTTTTGTTTTGCTACCTTTCTGAACATTTATTCCAAGGGTTGGAGTCTCAATAGCAGTACTAACCCCAGTGCCAACGCAGAAGTACTGCATTTGTCACTTTTTCACTGAAAATGCTCCTGAGGTACAGCTTCTTCAAGAAGCTTCATCCAAAAATATTTTAAAAGATCTCACTTTATCAATAGTATGTTTACAGTGTTCTGCACATAAGGTCTTTGGGGAGGAGAAGGTTGGAGCAATTGTCTGACATGAATCCCCTGGAAGAAGGGTGAACTTCTATTCCTTATCTTTGCCCACCTTTATTGTGACTCCCTGCTTTATTCTTTAAGTAAAATCCATGTTTTGACTTGAAAAAGTTTGTTTAATCTTGAATTTCCTCTTTAGTGATCAAACACTAATTATATACATTCATGAATGCTGTGTTACATGCTGATATACATATTATCAAATAGTAAAATCAAGCAGATTGATGTATCCACCATCCATGGTACCTCTTCATGTGGATGCATGTGGAGAGCAATGTTGAGTTTCACTGAATTAATAACATTGAAGAAATATCTTTCTCCTAAACTAATGCCTGGAACAAGAAATAGATGCTAGTTAGCGTTACTTGCTGTATGTATGTCAATAAATGTATTATTTTGCTCCCTGCAAAACTTTTACAATATTGTAAACTACCAAATTTTCTGATGACCTATTTAGAATAATTCTATACTCAAATTTTATATTAAGTATTTATAGCAAGCTCATGTGAACTTTGTAAAAACACCCTTCATCTTAAAGTTTTGTATTCAGGTTTTATAAATAAATTCCTTGTACAGTGAAGTTTCCTTTGTGCAATGCTGTGGATTGAACTCTTGGTCTTCGCACTGAGCTCTGTCCCCAGATCATTTTTACTATTTTGAAGCAGACACTTGGGAAGTCATGAAGCTGCGCAGGATGGGCCTCAACTTGAGTGCTCAGTGACCCTGACAGCTGGGCTTATAGGAGCACAACACATGCCTGCCTTCTAGTCTGTGTTTTACAAGCAACTAATTTGACAAACTAGGCAGCCCCAGTATATAGTAGAAATTTTGTTCAAGTTACTTTGAAACTCTACAGAAAAGGATCTGCAATTTCATCTTTACCTTTATCTTGGTCACTTCAGGTTATTATAATTTTTAAAACTAAAACATGTCTTTTGTATATCCTTCTCTTGTTATTTCCCTATTGTTGGTTCCCCATCTCTCCTCTCTGTTTCGTTGCTTGCCCTCCCTACTGGCTTCTTTCCACTGGTGTTCTTGGAGTTGTGGGCTTTGTTATTTCTTTCCAAAATATCCTTCCGAACATGGTTGGAGTATTTGGGCACTACCTGCCAATTGAAGAGACTTATAGCTCACAAGTGCAGAATAGAATTTCCTGAGCCTAACATGAGAGCAAGCTGTTTCAAACCTTCTGACTCAAGAACAATCCAAGCCTAGCACTTGATGCTAATATTCTAGCATACTGATAGATACTACTTGCACCAACTACTTAAGAAGTTAGGAAAAGACACCAGCAACTGACTTTATACCCACTGCATTCTTGTTCTTGCAGTGGTCAATTCTGCTTGGCAAGCGTATCATTTCCTTTCCACCGAAGCACTGTTTTCTCCTCAAGCCCTTTTTTTCCTGTTCTTCTTCTGATTTCTGGCATAAAAGATACAGCAATCTTTTACATTCACCAAAAGCTCCATCTACAACACTTGCAGAATGGAACAGTATGTACCTGGAGAACACTGCTTGTTCCTTCTCCACGCCATACCATGTGTATATACATATATCTGAACAACATTTTGACATCTACAGTTCAGCAAGTCTTGCTGATACGATGAAATAGAGAGAAGCTGCTAAAGTTAAAGGTAGGAATCGATCACAACATTTCAATAGATTGCTGGCATATGGTAGCAGGACCGGAGGTCAGCAGAAAGGATGGAGAGACCTGGATGCTGTACAGCTGGCCTCAAGAGTCAGGGAATCACTCGTCTTGAATTACTTTCCTCCATGGAGTCGGTGTTTAAAGATATACGCTCCTGGGATCAAAATGATAATAATGTTTGTAGTTACTATCTGTTCATGAGGAGCTTTGACCTCTGAGGGATGCAGACTGCAGGAGTCAGGCTGTGAAAATCTCACTCAAAAGTCCTGCCCAGTCAGAAAACAACAGCTATACTCTCCCAGAGACAGACTTTCCTGGTGCAGATCCCACTGGGTCAGTCAGCATGTCTGCCCTTCCCGAGCACAGATATTTGTCTTCAGGTGCAGGTGATAGTTTGTCTTCCATATGCAGGTGACTTGCTGAGCATTATGCTCAGAGAAACCCTCCAGGTGAGCCAAAGTCTTCATTTATTATTTGAACATGAGTGTAGATATTTTAGTATAATTTCATCAAAATACAGAAGTCTCCTGTTCTTTCCCTGTGAGGAGATTTCCCTGTGAGGAACCTGGGTAAGGAGCTGCAGTCAGAGAGGAACAGCAGCAGTCTCTTAATTAAAGAAATTATCTGAAAACCACACATGCAACCTGACCACACATCTCCCTCCCACAGTTAATCAAAGCTATTACTATGCTATATTATTTCAGGCCTTGTTAAAGGAAATAATAGTATAGAAATTATACACAATTTACCACCTTGATAAACCTGTCATTTTTTCCCTGCCCTCCAATGACAAGCCATTGTGAATGTGGTGTTGTCGGTCGGGCATGGCTCCACATTGTACATGTAGTCATCATCAAAGACAGTAGCCACGGCACCCACCAGTTAAGAATACAGAAGTAATATGGTGTAAAATACAGTGGAATAATCTGATGATTAAAATGTAGTAAGGAGGAATATATATCATATTTTTTCAGAAAATAGAATTACCTAAGGGCAACAATTGTCAATGATACACTTAAACAGTAAGTTTTTGCTTTATGTTGATTCTAAAATAGAATGCCATGAAGTTGTTGTTTGCCAAAATAACACTAAATAAAAGGAAAATTCAGGGAAATCTATGTGTGTCAGCTTAACGTGATGTTTCCCTTGTGGAAGTAAAAAACATGACATGTGTAAGGGAACATGCAATAAGAGTCTTCAAATATGCCCTTATTATTCCTCACAATAAAATATCGGAAGAAGCATGGTTAATGGTGACATTTTTGTTGTTGACTAGAACTAGGCAGCATTTCAAGATTTTCTGTAGCTTCTGTCATAACTATATAATCTGTAAGAAAAATTGTAGAAGTACAATTAAATTAAATTTTTCCCATGTAGAATATTTTGGAATATTTTTTCCTAAACTGTGCATAACATTTGTGAATCACGTCTACTTTTTAAATATTTAATTCATTTTTCTTGCTGTACATCTTATCGTAAGTTGATCCCATGTGAACATTGGTATCAATATTTCTGTCTTTTCTGCTTAAGCAAGATTCCCAAAGTTGGTTTGAACATACACATTCCACACTGATATTAGCATTCCTCATGGTGGAGATTTTCCATCTTCCTTTTCTTATTTATCAATTACTACAATCCATCACTTCCTTCTGACAGGAGAAAAGTGTCATGTGCTATTGATCATGAAACACCCTTTCACACACTCTTTCACGCATGAACAAACATACACACTTTCATGCCTACAGGTATAAAAGATGAGAAAAATCAGTTGAGGGCCCTTCCTGCATATAACCGCACTAGACAACTATGCCCTACCCATTTCTCGTCCTTGAGAATTCTTCATGATGATTTTGACTCTGAGTTTTTTTGAGGTATAATTAGAAAATACAAATCATTTATTTAACATATATACAGTGTTCTATGGAGAAGCACACATTGTTATAAGATCACTGTGCTACAGCTAGTGAACACGTGCATTTAGCATTTTCATTATATAAATGAAAAGCATCCAGCTGAAGATTTTCACCCACTGTAAAAGCAACTCCTTGATGATGTATTAAATTCAGAACCTGGGATTCTGCTATTACACCAAATGACCACCTCCGACATCGCTACTTTTCTCTTTCCCATTAGAGAAAAACAAACATGCACAACACACCTTTTAGAAGCCTGACCCTCACAGTCTGTTATATTCTATCTCCTAAAGAGCAAGAATTTTTTATATTGATATTTTTATATGAGATGCTACATTTCATTCTTTCATTTAGCTAGAATTGTGGCCTTACAATTGTATATAATTATATGATTCATAACTCATTCAGGGAAGCATTTCCTCCAGGATGGGGACGAATGTTGTCAAAACAGATACATAGCTTCTCTTCCCTTCTCCCTATTGATTGATGTAAAGATCACTTGTGATTTTAGGAGAGGGTTTAATGTGCTTAGAATTGCAAGGTGATGTTTTCTAGCCATTGCTCATGCCCACCTTCATGGCTGTCTTTCACATGCTACAATTCACTTAATGCGTATTGATGACACTCTTTAAAAGCAATACAAATGTGGAGATTTATTTCAACAATAAATTATTGTAATTTTGAAAGAAAATAATAACTACATAAATACTTAGGATCACTGTACTATCCAGGAGAATGTCAAGAGAGGCAAATCAGTACTGTACAAGCCAGACATTTGACCTCATTTTTGCAGTGTGTACATTTTGTTCATGACATGTCCTCATCATTAGATGGGCTAAAGCACTAATTATCTTATCTGTAAATTGACAATCATTCAGGTGATGTTGAGGTTTGCAAAAAATTAGATACTAATACTCTGGCCCAGGTACCCCAATCCTGGGCCAGCCTGATCCATGGATGGCTATGAATTGGACCTCACAGCAAGAGGTGAGTAGAAGGCAAGTGATCAAAGCTTAATCTGTATTTAAAAACACTGTTCGCAGCTTACATTGTCACCTGAGCTCTACCTTTTTTTCTGATGAACAGTGGCATTAGGTTTTCACAGGAGCTTGACCACTACTGTGAAATTCACATGCAAGGGATCTATGTTGCATGCTTCATGAGAGAATCTAATGCCTGATGCTATCAGGTGGAGCTGAGCTGATGCTAGTGCTGTGGAACATGTAGAAATAGGGATCAAAATTAGCAAAGAGAAAAAACATAGCAAAGAGGCATTAGTGCACATAGACTTTAATATATATAATATATATATATATATATATATATATATTGCTTGCAGACTCATCAAAACCCTACTAGTGAGTAGCAAATGACAAACCATATTTGATGGCAAATTTGAAGTCAGAAAGCAGCCCCTATTTTAGCATTATTTTCTTTTCCTGTTTCTGGATTATGGCAAATACTATGAGTATTTCATTATATACTGTAATATAGCAAGTGAGTTATACAATAAAAGTAATATCTTTAAATCAACCCAAACTGTGCTCCTCTCAGTCTGAAGACAAATTGCTTTCTGTAAAACTTGTTCCTGGTGCTAAAATGATGGGGGACTTCTAATTTGGAGGATAGAGTAAATAAGTTCCTTCTGGTATTCCTTTTTATTTCAGAGCATGGATTAATTGTAAAGAAAAATCTATGTTTTATATTTCACTGCAATCCAGGACCGGGTTCAATTCTGAAAAGTGTCAGTGTTCTAAAACAAGTTAGAAAAAAAGAGAGAAGAAAACTGGAGGGAGACAAGGATCAGAAAAAAGATCTGAATATTTACATGGGTTTAACATGTGGAGCGGAAGTTTTTCTTTATTGTAAGGCACTGTGAAAAGTACATGTTAGAAATATTACTTTCATCTAGAGTTCCTGCTAGATATCCAGTGCTAGTCTTCATTTCCACATGATGTGTAACAGACATCCATCATGGTACCTAGAATTCCACTCCTATCATCTCCAAGTGAGATGACTGTTCACCCAAAAATCATTTCTTTCATTTTATTTTTAATCTCTGTTTTCCATAGATTCATTAACAGCATGAAATCCAGAAATCGGACAGTTGTTTGCGGATTTATTCTTGTGGGACTGACATGGGATCCAGAACTGCAGCCCCTCAACTTCAGCCTGTTCATAGCCATGTACCTGGCCACCAGCCTGGGAAACCTGCTTATTATCTTGATTGTCAGCTCTGATTTTCATCTCCACATGCCCATGTACTTCTTCCTCTCCAGCCTGTCCTTCACTGATATCTGCATAAGCACCACCACTGTCCCAAAGATGCTGGTAAGCATGGAAATGCAAGACAATAGCATCACTTACACAGTTTGCTTCACTCAGATCACCTTTGCCTTGACTTTAGGAGGTGTTGAAAGTTGTCTTCTTGGAGTAATGGCCTATGAGCATTATGTGGCCATTTGTCAGCCCCTGAGGTATAGGCTCATCCTAACCCATACTTCTGTGTTCTGCTGGTTCTTCTCCCTCTGCCCCTGAGCACTGTATATGGTCCTCTCCACAGTCTGATGGCACTGGGGCTGTCCTTCTGCACAAATGTGGAAATCCCACACTTCTTCTGTGAACTTGCTCAGGTTATCAAGCTGGCCTGTTCTGATAACTATGTAAATACTCTTCTGATCTATTCAACAGGAAACATATTTTTTGGTGTTCCCATTGTTGGTATTATGTTCTCTGATACTAAGATTGTCTACTCTATTTTGAGAATGTCATCAGTGGAGGGAAGGTATAAGGCTTTTTCCACCTGTGGGTCTCACCTCTCTGTTGTTTTATTATTCTACGGGACAGGTTTTGGTGTGTACTTAAGTTCTGCAGTCACAGAGTCTTCCACTAAGAATGCAGTGGCTTCAGTGATGTACACTGTGATCCCTCAAATGATGAACCCCTTTATCTACAGTTTGAGGAACAAGGAAATGAAGACAGCTCTGAGGCTTCTCATTACTGGGAAGCCTTTTATATTATTGTGTCATTGTTTTTAAGCTAGGATTTCTAGGATATGATAAAGTTAGAAGACTACAGGTAAGACAGAAAACCCAACCTTTTACTTCAGCATGCTTTTCCAAAATGATTGCATAATATAATGCCTAGTTCCCACCTGTACTTTGAGCTTCATTTTGATTCATCCAGTTCTGTGATGTTTGACAGACGAGCTCCATCTCTAAATTCCACTTTATTGCTGTGATAGTTTTGAAGATACATGTGAATTGGGACCTCAATTTTAGCAATTATGTATGGATCAGTTTCAGGAAAAGGAATGTTGGAATGTTGGCTAGAACACTCTTAGGAACAAGGAAGGATGTGTTAATATCTGCAAATGAGCTTCTGCATAATTCCATAGTCATGTGTATTTTAGCCCATATGAAGCTATTGAAGTGAACTTTTGTCCATGTTTATGTAACTAATGTGAGTTTCCCAGACATCTATATTCTTCTGAACGCATATGAACATTTCTTGTACTCTATTTCATTACTTATTTCTTTCACAAAATTAGATTATATAAAGCTTTGAGGCATTTTAAAGATATTTTAGATTTTGAGCTTCAACATACCTTCAGTTCTTATATGAATAATAAATTTTTACTGTAGCATGCTTAGGTCATTAAGACAGTTACATTTATTTTCTGTAAAAATAAAATGTCATGACAAAATAAGAGAGAGCAATAGTATACTGCACATCATTATTATCAACATAACTGGGGACTGTAGCAGCGAAGCTCTAATCTCCTGTGAGGTGTTATGGTACAAGGTAAGAGAAAAAGAACAAGACACAAATAGCAAGCAGCAGCGCTCTGGGATGACCAGTTGTTCATGGGGAACAAAAGGCCATGAGGTAACCAGAACCTTGGCATTTATTGACTGAAGAGAGGATTATCAGATGACTCAGAGGATGGTAGTGATTTTAAACTAATGACAATTTTGCCCTTTAGCACCTTTAGTTTTTTTTTAATTTATTTTAAAAATAAAAGAAGGCAAACATATTAACAAACAGACATCCATTTATAAAATAGCATAAGAACAATAAAGGCAACACAGAGTTACAGACAAAGTGGTAGGAAATTAACAATGGTTGTTGTATTACGTATTGATATCTTCCAAGTGGTTTCTCAGGGAAACAAATAGAGACATGCAAGATTGATCAAATAATTAATCATTATCTGTTCCTTTCAGAAAAGCAATAGAAAACAGTAGTACAGCTATATTAGCTATCCTGTATGTACATACATACATGTTTCCCTTCTTTCTTTTCTCTTTTCCCACACACCAGTTGCTCTTTACTTTTGAGCATTTTTCTTTCGTTTCACAATGTCTGTCATAAAGACCTCCATGTGTAAGCAACTTATTGTCTCACTAGTGTAGCACCTTTAGTTTTAGTAGCCTTTGTTTTAGTCTTAGTCTTATTCTTAGTTTTAGTGGTCTTAGTACCTGGCTGATTTAGTTTGGATTTCAAATGTCCCCCAAAAGACTAGTTCTACAACTTCTGAGGCTTGAGTGATTTTGTTACCCATAGAGTTAAAGACAACTAGGAGGAAGTTAGGTCCCTGGGAAGGATGTGTTAATATCTGCAAATGAGCTTCTACATAATTCCGTAAAGTCATGTGTATTTCACCCCATATGAAGCTACTGAAGTGAACTTTTGTCCATGTTTATGTTAGTCATACTCCAGAATAAGATAGTGGGAAAGAAAACCATCCTCCTCTCTTCCCAGCTACCACAAACTAAACTACATTGGTCTATCGCTTGCCCCGCATCAAAATATTCTCCCACAATATAAGCTCAAAAGCAATGAGGCCAGTCACCCATGGACTGGGACAGCTCAAACCAAAAGAAAGTTTTCTCTGCTTAAATTGATTATCTCAAGGACTTTTCAAAGTAATGGAAAGATGACTAAGACACCAGGTGGCTGCAGGACATGGCAGCCTCACACCCAACAAGATCCCCTAAACAGAAAGCTGTGTGAACTCTGCTTGGTCCACTAACAGGAGATCTCAATACACCTCTGTTTTGTTTGTTTCTTTTGTTTTGTTTTTTGGGTTTTTTTTTTCCAGTACCAGGAATCGAACTCACAACCTTGTGATTGCCAGGCGGGCGCTGTGCTGCTGAGCTAAATCCCCAGCCCCCGACATGTCTGTTTTGAGTTGAATGCTACATCTTAAATGACTCTTGCACATCCTTTTTTCTCTCACTTGTGATTATGCATCATGATAAGAGGGTTCATGTTACTTACATCAAGCAGGAGGCCTTGCAACACCTGACTTCAAGCTGCTCTACAAAGCAACAGTGATTAAAAATGGCATAATACTTTAGCAAAAGCAGATACATGGATCAAAGGAACAGAATAGAAGACACAAAAACATCCAGACACATTCAGCTATTTGATCTTTGACAAAGGAGCCCAAAGCGTATGTTGGAGGAAAGACATCCTTGGTCATTAGAGAGATGCAAATTAAAATAATGCTAAGATTCTGTCTTAGTTACTTTTCTCATCGCTGAAACAAACTACCCAACACCCAAAGTTAAAGGAAGAAAGATTTGGCTGACTCCAGAGCAGAGTGACATGGCAGAGAAGCATCTCTGAGGAGATACACTTCATGATAGGTAGCAAAGCAGCAAAGTAGAAAGGAGCAGCAAACAGCGAGAAACAAATGGTGACCCTCTTTCAGTCCCTTACATCCTGTACAGGTCACTTACCTTTAGCATCAGTCCTAACATCATATTCTTGACTCCAGCATCACACACTCTAGATCCAGCCAACTCCAAAAAGCCCCACCTATAACTACATGAGGCTTTTGGGGAACATCTAAATATAAGCCATAACATTCTTCCCTTGACCCCTCAAAGACTCATGTGCATGCTGTGTTGTACTCTGTTTTAAGAAAAAGGCATTTAGCCTATCTCTAAGAGTTACCAAAGTCCTAACAGTTTCAGCATTGCTGAAAAGTCCAAGTCCAAAGTCTCCTCTGAGATTTAAGAGAAACTCCTAGTTTTAAGTCACTGTACAAATGAAAAGAAAGTTAAAAGCTTCTAATATACCATGGCACAAGAAAAACATTCCCTTTCCAAAAGGTACAAGGGGGGATAAAAAGGAATGGGACCAAAGCAAATCCAAAATCCACTAGGGCAAACATTCAATCCTCTAGTTCCATATCCAGCATTCTGGGACAATCAGTGGCAATATATGAATTCCAAAGAGCTTGTGTAGCATTGCCAGTGATTGTACTTCCCATAGCTTCTCTAGCTTCTCTCTTGGGAGGGCTCTGCTCCCTCCTTTCAGTTTTCTTCAGAGAATCAACACTCCTCAAAACTTCTTGGGTCTCCACTGCACCTTCAGCTTCACCTTTACAGATCCATCAACTGATTTATTGGTGATGACCCCATAACTTTTGCTTTCTGTATGCACCTAAATCCAATACCACATGGATGATGTCAAGAACTGCTGCCAGCCGAAGCAGTAGCCAGGCTTTCTTCTCTCTTGACTGTAAGGCTAGAGGACCTGGATTTCTAAAAGCTTTGAACCAAACATAGAGGAACAAATTCTCGAGGCCATCACAATTCTGGAACATGGTGCTGTGGAGCTCTCTTATCAAAGCCAAGTGTTTCACATTTACAACCCTGAGGCTGCAAATTGTGGAGTCCTGCTTGTTCTTGTGACATCCTCAGGCCATTTTTCTATTGTCCTTTTTCTTCTGAGAAACTAATTTCTCCTCCATTTCATCTTTGCAGGCTACGACTTTACTGGGACTTCCATTCTGGCCAAACTCAAAATGTTGTAAATCATTCTGCTGGGCTCTTTGGTCTTGATTCTCAACATGTATTTGGTTAAAAGCAACCAACAGCAGTCATACCATAGCTCCAACATTAGACTACCTTGAAATTTCTTCCACAAGAAATCAGTTCCCTGCCCTTAATCTCAGCCTCAGGCAAAGTCGCTGGACAGGAGCAAAATGCAGACAAATTTTCTGCCATGACATAACACACATTGTCTAGATTCCAGAAGCCGATGCAGTCCTTCTCCCCAGCACCTGCTCTTCCAAGCCTGCTCTTGATAGCAGGGTTCTGATCAGCCTTGGGGTCTTCTGAGCTCAGAAGAGAATCTCAGATCAAGTACGGTTTGAGGCATTCCAGAATTATGTAGGCTACTTTTGTTCAATTTCTCATATCCTTGAAACACTTCATAAGGATTGTAACCTTGACATTTAGAGGTATAATTACAGGATAAAAATTATATAATCAACACACATATGGTACATGCTGGAGAAATGTACATTGTTAAAATATCACCATGCAGCAGCTCAGAACACACCCATTAAGCAATTTGCATTACACAAATGCTAATCATTCAGCTAAAGATATCTACCCATCCTAAAAGCAAGTACTGGAAGATGAATTAAATTCAGAGACTGTGGGTCTCACTTTACACTAAATGATCACTGCTAATATAGCTGCTTCTGTCTTCCCCGGGAGAGGAACAGCAGTGCTCACAATAGATACGCCTATTAGGATGCCTGAATATCTGACTCTATGTTATGTACTAAGTGTCTGTCTTCTACAAAGGAAGAAATTGTCTCTACTTTCATCTTTTTTCATGGAGCCTCTGCATTTCATTATTGCTCTCATTTAGCTATTACTTTATTTGCTTTTAATTGTATGCAATTATATGTTTCCAGACTCATTACTGGAGTAAGTTCCCATAGGATGGAAACAGAATGTTATCAAACAGAGTTATCTCCATTCTCCCAGAATTAATTGCTAAAGCACATCTCTTGTGTTTCCAAGGGAGCCGCTTGTGAGCTTTAACCTTAAAAGGAATGCTTTCTAATCATTGCTTATGTGCACCTGCATGGCTGTCTTCACCATGCTATGATACATTAAAAGCATAAGGGAATGTGTACCTTGAAAACAGGGGAAAATTGGGTGATTTATGTTAAAAGAAACTATTTCAACTGTAAAAGAAATTAATGAGCACTGCATGACCATTTAGGAATGCTAGTGCTCTGCTAGCAGCAATTAGTCTAGTCAGCTCAGCACTCTGACAGCTAGAGATTTCCCCAAGTGTTTGCCAAACGGTGTTTACATTTTCTGTGATTTTCTCATGGGTCCCAGGGGATAAAGCGTAAACTGCCTCTTCTGTGAATAGACAAGCCATTCAGGTGACAGTGAGGTTAGCCAAAATTAAAGAACGTTGATTAAGAGCAGGCTCCCATCCCTGGGTCATGAACTCGTCCGTGGCCTGATAGGAACTGAGCCACACCACAAATGATCAAAGCATCAGCTATATTTACAGCCAAGCATGGTCCCTTAAATTACACCTGAGTTCTGCCTCCTAAAGCAATGGCTTTAGATTGTCACAGAAAGGAAAAGCCCTACTGTGACCTGTGCATGTGAGGACATAGGTGTGACTAAGCAAGAATCTAGCCTGTGTGATCCTAAAGCAATTGATGCTTGCTGCTGTAGATACAATCAACAACATGAAATTCAAAAATCAAACAGCAGTTTCAGAATTCCTTATGATCTGAAGTGGAGCTTAGGTGTTTGTGCTGCTAATGCTGGAAAATGGATGCAAATAGGGATTAAATTTACCAGAGATGTTTGACTTTACACAGACCATAATAAATCAATTGCTTTCAAGCTCATATCACAACCCTATAAGTGAGCAGCAGGTGACAGTTAAGCTGCACTTGGTGGCAGACTTTATGTCAAAATCTAACCCTTATTTTAGTCTGCATGAAGTCTGATCATTGTTTTATTTTCCTGATTCTGCAGTATGATGAGTTGCATAATGCTTAATACGTTATTTCATCGTGCATAATGCATAATGAATTATTTCATTATCATTACAATGTAATGATAATAGAAAAAAGTACACAGTGAAAGTCATTCACTTGAATCATTCCGACCTGGCACCCTCCCAAATCTGTGGAAGAAAATTCTTTCATAAAACTGGTCCCTGATACCAAAAAATGATTGATGACTGCTGCTGTAGAAGATATATTTGATAAGTTCATTCTTACATTTCGGTAGTTTCAAGTATGGGCTGGCTGCAAAACAAAATTTTATCAAGTGCTATCTTGTAATCCCATGATGCTAAATTTTATCAAGTGCTATCTTGTACTCCCATGATTCTGAGAAAGTATAGGTGTTCAATAATGGAAGCAGGAGTTATAAGAAAAATGAGAGGAGAAATGGAGGAAGAAAGGAACAGAGAAAAGACCTGAATATTTACCTGGGTTTACAGTGTAAATCAGAACTGTTCCTTTACTTCTAGGCATTGTTAAAACCAGTCTACAAATATTAATTCATCTAGGACATGCTAAACATAGCATGTTGGTCCTCATTCCCTGATTTTGTGCAACACATATTCTTAGGGGTATCAAAATTTTACATGTCTCTCATCCCCAAGAGATTCTTCTGCTCAGTAAAACACATTTTATTTTATTTTATTTTATTTTATTTTATTTTCACTCCATCTTTTCTGTAGATACAATCAACAACATGAAATTCAAACATCAAACAGCAGTTTCAGAATTCCTTCTTGTGGGACTGACAGGTGATCCAGAGCTGTAACCTCTCATCTTCAGCCTGTTCCTGTTCATTTTCCTGGTCACCATCCTGGGAAACCTGCTCATCATCTTGGCTGTGACCTCTGATGCCCACCTCCACACCCCCACATACTTTTCCTCTCCAACCTGTCCTTCACTGACATCTGTATAAGCACAAGCACGATCCCAAAGATGCTGGTGAACATTCAAACACAGGATCAGAGCATCACTTACACAGGCTGCCTCACTCAGAGTACCTTTGTCTTGACTTCTGGTGGTTTAGAAAGTTGTCTCCTTGCAGTGATGGCCTGTGACCGCTACGTGGCCATATGTCAGTGCCTGAGATGCCAGGTCATCCTGACCCCCTGCCTCTGCATCCTGCTGGTTCTCTCCCTGCACATTAGCATTACGCCCACCTTGCTCCACACTGATGCTGCTGCGGCTGTCCTTCTACACAGACCCAGAAATCCCACAGTTCTTCTGTGAACTTGCTCAGCTCTTCAAGCTCGCCTGTTATGATATCTTTATCAATACCCTTCTGATATATTCAACAGCAAATATATTTTTGGTGTTCCTATTGCTGGAATTATTTGTTCTTATACTAAAACTGTCTCCTCCGTTTTCAGAATGCCATCACTTAGTGGAAGGTATAAAGCTCTTTCCACCTGTGTGTCTCACCTCTCTGTTGTTTCCTTATTCTGTGGACCAGCCTTTGGTGTGTACCTTAGTTCTGCAGTCACCAACCCTTCCACTAAGAATGCAGTGGCTTCAGTGATGTACATTGTGATCCCTCAAATGATGAACCCCTTTATCTACAATTTGAGGAACAGGGAAATAAAGACAGCTCTGAGGCTTCTCATTACTGGGAAGCCTTTCACATGCTGGTGTCATTAGCTTTGAGTTTGAGTTTCCAGAATATGTTAAAGTGACAAGAATTCAGGTGAGACAGAAAACCTAACTCTTATGTTACCAAAGTCTTTCATGATGACTACACAATGTAATACCTAAGCACATTTCTACTTGCACTTTAGGCTTCCCTTTGATTTTTCCAATTTTGTGACATTTGGCAAATGACTTTCATATCTAAACTCTATAGTGTTGTTCTAACTACTTAGAAAATAAACATGAATTAGGGTTTGAATTTCAGCAACTATTTTTCGGTCTGTTTCATAAAATGTACCGCTGCAGTAGTTGGGTGGAACAGGGGTAGGTATGAGGAAGTCTGTGTTGATATCTGGTGAGGAATTTCTGCATGATTCCGTAGTTGGAGCCATGTGTGTTTCACACCGTATGAAGTAATGAACTGAACTTTCATGCATGTGTAAGTAATTACTGATATATAGTAACATCTACACTGTTCAGAGTCATCATTTATTTAATTCCCACATTTACATTATATCAGTGATTTGAAGTGTGTTTGAGATATTGGAGATTTTGAACTTCATCAGAGAAGATACCTTCAGTTCTCATAAGAAAAAGAAATCTTTACACTGATATGATTGGATCACAAATAGAGTTATTGTACATTACTGTGAATTCACAAAGCTGTTCCTATACAGCAGTTTGGATCTGAAATGTCCTCAGAGGCTGACGTGTTAAAACCTTGTTCCCCAGCTTCTGATACTTGAGTAGTCATGATACCTGTAAGTCATAAACCCAACTAGAAGAAAGTTACGTCCCTGGGGCCACACCCTAGAATTAATCAGTGGGGTGCAAACCCATCCCTCCTCTTTTCCCAGCTACCAGGAATTGAAGTGCATTTGTCTATCATTCCTTACTCATCAAAATATTCTCCCACACCACTGCCTCAAAGACAACCTTCACCCATGGACTAGAACAGTGCTAACCAAAATAAAGTTTTCTCTGTTTAAATTGATTATCTCAAGGACTTTTTAAAGTAATGGAAAGATGACTAACGTAGCAGGTGGCTCCAGGACATGCCAGCCCCACACCCAACAAGATCCCCTAAACAGGAAACTGTGTGCACTCTGCTTGGCCCACTAGTAGGAGATCTCTCCGTGGACTAACTCAGAAGACACCTCTGTCTTGCGTTGAATGCTGGGCCTGAAAATGATCTCTGCCTCCTAACTTGTCTCACTTCTGATTGTGCGTCTTCATGATAACAGGGTGTCTGTCACTTACGTTAACAAAGGATTGCCTTTGCAGTGAATGGTCTTACCCTAAATTACTTGTGTCAGTACTACATGTAATTTCATATATTATTGTAAGATTTAAAAAGCAGACTAAAATTGGATTAATGCAATACACTTTGTTGCAATATTATACGGTACTCCTAAAACTTTTTATTGGACTATAATACATTGTCACCATATTACGTATGTCCCTGTAATTATTTACATTAATTTTCTAACCATCATAAAGATTCAAGGTAATGAAAAAACACTTGAAGCCACAGCCACAGGCAAATGTTCCTGAATAGGACTTCAAAAGTACAATAAATAACACCAATAATGGATACATGAGATGCCATCAAATTAAAAAGGTTTTTTACGGCAAAGGAAACTGTTAAACTAAGTAAACAGAAAACAAAGGAGATAAAGTGGAGACAGAACAGTAAGTAGAAGAAATGCCTTTGCAAGTTATACTTCTTTTGAAAAAAATTTAATTTATTTTAAAAAGAAAAAATGATATAAATAATTCTACAGAATTTCAAAACAAGATAGAAGGAAATTAGCAATGGTTAATATATTGCATACTGTTATCGTCAAAGTAGTTCCTCAGATTGTGATATAAATATTCAAAATTAATCAAACAATGTAAGCACAAACCACTCTTTTCAATAAACAAATAGAAATCACTAGTATAATTATCTTAGCTATTTGTTTGTATATATATATATTTTTTTTTCCCCCTTACTTCTTTTCTCCTTTCCCTCATCCCAGTAGTTCTTTCCTTTTGAGCAGATTTTTTCCCTTTCACAGTATGTGTTGTATACCTTGGGTCTTGTTTATTCCTTCAGTTTGTCACGGTAGGGAGATAATACAATGTTTACACATGCAAGTCTGATTTACTTCACTTATAAATATTGTCTTTAGTTGTACCCATTTACCTATTAAAAACCTCAAGTTTGTCCATCTTTATGGCTCTATAGTACTCCAATTGTGCAAAAATACCACATCTTTCTATCAGTTTCTGAGCTGATGGGCATTTGGGTTGTTTCCTAGATTTAACTATTATAAAGTGTGCTGCTGTAAACATGGGTGCACACATATCACTGTGCTATGATGCTCTTAATTCTTCTGGGAAAGTACAAGGGGAATAGCTGAGTGAAATGGGATGTCTAATCCTAGTTTTGGGGGGAACCTCTACACTGATTTATATAGTGGTGGTACCATTCTACACACCTAACAACAGTGAAGTGTTCCTTTTCTTCCATAGCTCTTCCAACACTTTTTATTGGTTGATTTCTTAATGATAGCCATTCTTTCTGGGGTGAGATGAAATCTCAGTGTTGTTTTAGTTTGTGTTTCTCTAATGACCAATGATATTGAACATATTTTCATATACTTATTTGCCATTTGTTTTTCTTCAAGTGAGAAGTGTGTATTCATCTCAGATGCCCATTTTTGGATTGCGTCTTTCAATTTGGTGGATCTGATTTTTTTAATTCTTTATATGTTCTAGGTAG
>NW_004955563.1:234092-235762 GCF_000276665.1 Chinchilla lanigera
CTTCCTTTGAGCAATTTCTTTCCCTTTCCTATCATTTATTGTATGTTTTGCATTTTACCTACTCTTTCAAGTTCCTACACCAAGGAGACAGTATGGATGTTTACACATCTGGGTCCGATTTATTTCACTTATGAGTATGGTGTTGGTGATTTCTTTTGATAAGATGATATACCAGTTGTTGATTCTTTGAAGTACTTGCTGTGCAGTTTGAGTATTGTTCATGATCTCTGTGCCCACAAATATATCTTCAAAATTTCTATCTACTTTCTCTTCCAATAGATTTAGTATTTCTGTTTTAATACTTAGATATTTGATCAATTTTGACTTTAGTGCCTGGTGATAGACTTGGCTCTAGTTTCAGTTTTCAGCATGTGGAAAACCAGATTTTCCAGCACCACTTATTAAAAATCCTATCTTTCTTCCAATGAATATGTTCGGCCCCTTTGTCAAAATAAGGTGGCTGAGTGTGTTTGTAGCTGTGTCTCCATCTTCTAATCTGTTTCACTGATTCTCAGGTCTGTTTTGTTTTGCCAGTACCATGCAGGTTTTATCACAGTAGCTTTGTGGTATAATTCTGAGCCAGAGACTGTGCTGCCTCCTGCCCTGCATTTGTTGCTTAGGATTACCCTTTGCTAATCTAGGACTCTTCTGGTTCCTAATGAATGGTAGAAATGTTTTCTCTAGACCTGTGAGGTATGCTAATGTTATATTGATTGGGATTGCATTAAACCTGTGTAACAGTTTTGGGAGTATGGCCATTTTCACAATTTTGGTTCTTTCTACCAATGAAGGGATATCTTTCCATTTTCTGATATCCTTTCTGATCTCCTTTTTCAGAGTACTGTAATTTTCAATGGATTCCTTTGTTAGATTGATTCCTAAGTACTTCATTTTTTTGGATGGTATAATGATGTGATTTCCCTAAATTCTCCCTGAGTGAGTTTGTTGTTTGTGTACAGGAATGCTATTGATTTTAAAATGTTGACTTTGTAACCAGAAATGCTATTGAATATAGTTATTAAATCTAGAGGCCCTTTGGTGGAGTTTTTTTGATCTTCCACATAGAGCATCATGTCACCTATGAATAATGATAATTTAATTTTTTCCTTTCCTATCCTTATTTCTTTTATTTCTCTCTCTGGTCTAACTGGCTAAAGCTTCCCAAAGTATATTGAATAGGAGTGGTAATAGTGGATATCATTGTTGCCTTGGTTACTTTTCTCTTCTTGTTGAGACAAAATACCTGACACCCAGAATTAAGGAAAGGTTTATTTAGCTTACAGATGGTGGAGGTTTCAGTCCATACTCAGCTGGCTCCAAGGCAGGGTGGTGCATGGCAGAGGGCAACTGTCCATGGCAATGGAAGATAACAAAAGCAGCAAGAGCAAAAGGGAGAAGCTGGTGCAAGCAGCCTCTTTCAATCCCTTACACTGTATGAAAACTACCCACCCGAGGGCAGGTGTAGCACTCACACCCATAATCCCAGCATTGGACTATAGATCAGTCAAAAACCTAGATGCCCACCCAAAGTCTGCATGAGGATTTGGGGGGGTCATGCAGATACAAACTATAACAATTGTCTTGTCTGTGATTTTAAAGGGAAAGTTTTCAGTGTTTGTCCATTTAGTATAATGTTGGCTGTTGGTTTGTCATAGATAGCTTTTATCAGG
>NW_004955563.1:236777-237588 GCF_000276665.1 Chinchilla lanigera
AGATTTTTTAAAATTTCATCTTTGACTGATTGGAAGTTCAGGAGGTATTATTTATTTTCCATGTGTTTATGGAGTTTTTGTGGCTTCTTTTGTCATCAATTTCCAGTTTCATTGCACTATGGTCAGAAGATATGCATGGAATAATTTCTGTTCCTTTGCATTTATTTAAGCATGTTTTATGGTCTTCTATATGGTCTATTTTAGAGACCATCTCATGTGCAGCTGAAAGGATGTGTATTCCAATGTTGTTGGGTACAACACTCTGTAAACATCTACTAAGTTCATTTGTTCACATATTTGGTTCAATTCTAATATTTCCTTGCCAATTCTTTGTCTAGTTGATTTATTTCTTTGTCAAAATGGGGTATTAAGGTCTCCCATGTCAATATTTTTATTCCTCATTTGATTTTTCATTCCTATTAATATTTGTCTTATATATTTGGCTACTCCTGTATTTGGTACATATATATTCATGATTGTTAGCTCTTCTTTTTGGATTTTTCCCTGAATCAGTATGTAGTGACCTTATTAATCTCTTTTAATTGTTGTTGGTTTGAAGTTTGCATGGTCTGCAAACAGAATAGCTACCCCTGCATTTTTTCTGAGTTCCTGTTGCATGGAGGATTCTCTTCCACTCTTTGACTTTCAGTTTGTGAATTTCTTTTTCAGTTAAATGTCTTTCTTGTGTACAACATATTGTTGGGTTTTTTTTATCAATTCTGCCAATCTGTTTCTTTTGATTGGTGAATTGAGGTCATTCACATTAATGATAATAACTGATATGTCTTGGGTTATGCTTTTCATGTTATTT
>NW_004955563.1:237688-257788 GCF_000276665.1 Chinchilla lanigera
CTTTTAGGCAGTCTGTTTCTTTTCTCTAATAGCTTTTGATATTCAGTCTTTGTGCTGAATTTCTGGGATGTTGATTATTATATGTCTCCATGTATATTGACGTTGATCATGGCTATTTGAAATTCTATATGCCTCACTTAACTCTATGTCAGATTCTGTTCCCATGCTTGGGAAATTTCCTGCTATTCTGCAAATAGTCTTTTAATGTCATTTGTATTGACTCCTCCTTTTTATTAACACCAATTATTCTTTTATTGTTCTTCATATTGTCTTTTAGCCATTGAATTGTTATTTCCTATTCCCTTCTTATTTTTAAGAGCTGTTTTCTTTCATGATCACTAGCCACAATCCTGTCCTCAAGGTCTGAAAGTCTATCTTCAGTTTCTTTCAACCAATTTTGCCAGATTTCAGTGGAATTTTTAATTTCCTGCAAATCTCTTTGAATTTGTTTCATGAATTCTATTTCTTTCCTATATTGTTCATTTGAGGTTTCCTTCATTTTTGCATGCTCCTCTATTTTTTAAATCTATGTCTACTCTAGATATGTTGAGCAATTCCTTTATTATGTCTATCATTTCTTTTTTTACCTGAGACTTTTTATCTGATATGATTTCCTCTATAACCTCATGAATATCTTTACTTCAGTTACTATCATTTCAGAAATTTCTGGTGTGTGTCTTCCATTTTCAATTATGTCAACATCTCCTGGGCTTGTTTTGGGTGGGGTGGAGGTCTGAGATTGCATTTTTCCTCTGTGTCTTGTCATTTTCCATTTCACAAATTTTTTACTTTGTTTTCTGTGTTGATCCTTGTGATTTTTTGTAGTAGGTAGCTATGTCATTATATCAAGTCCTCCCTAGATGAATGTCTTCTGTGTGTAGGATATTTTTGGTTTTTATCTATCCCAAGATCCTATCGTTCTAATTATTTAAGGGTAGAATGTTAGTATCTGTTTGGCTCAGTCCCCACTCCTTTGGTTTTGGGCTGTGGTGAGATTATTACCCAAGAGCTTCTCAGTATTGTTGCAGAAGGGTGAACCACAGATTACAACAAATATGACATACTAACTATAGTAGTATAATTAGTAATAATAATAGCTTCCTGCACATTTGAAATAATGACAAACTGTGGTAACTATTAATTTTGTACCTTTAAACATAAGAGCAAAATCTATAGTTATATAACAGAACTGATCATCAATTAGGAGCTTGTATGCAAATTGTTTCCCCTTGATTGAGTGATTTTACCCTGCAGTGGGGAAATTTAAGAAGCATAGTGTATAAAATCAGCATAACTAGAAAGGTAATAGAAGCAAGGCTGGAATTCAAGGGATGATATCACATTTGGGAAGCTAGAGAAGAGGGTAGAAAAGAAGAATGACACAGTAATCAAGGTTTATCTGAATTTGATCTCTGGGTTTGGGCAATAGGCTTAGTTTTCTGTGGTTGGAGTTCTCTAGAGCCATTTAAACAAATGAGAAAAAAAGAAAATGAAAAAGGAAAAGAAAAGAAAGATAAAAACAAAAATAAAACAAGATAAAATAAAATTTAAAAGATGGTAGCCCCACCCACCTACTTCTATTCTATATGTCTTTGTCCCTAAGCATAAGGCTGGTTCACCTAACTTACCACCTACTGGCTCATATTTTGAAATTTTCCATCCTGCTTGTCAAACCTGTCCAATGTGTGTGCCCTAGTGAGGGTCCTACTGTGTGTTTCCCTCAGTCACTGATGTAGGGGAAGTGGTCAGTCACCTGGATTCTTCCAGTAGGACTGGTTGCCAAGTCTCTGGTTTGCATAATTTCTTGTTGCTGCAGTGGACAATGATACTGGGAGAGGATAAAGGTTCAGATTACCACTTTCACAATATTGCATCCTTCTCATTGATTTCACAGACACTGTTCCCCCATTCACACCTCAATATACATGTGCATGCAATTACTGCTTTTGAGTCTTCTGTGGTAGCCCAACTTGATGGTATAAGAAATTTGTAGGCTGTTGTTAGATGCTGATTAATGTTATGAAGAACACAAATCAAAAAAATAGCTAGAAAATATAAAGATAGCAACAATCAAGATACAGCATGTACAAGTACAAAGTTACATTGATGAATGTGATCATTGTCTGTATCTAAAATGTACCAATAAATTAATTATTTAAAAAATTTAAATGGGGGCTGGGAATTTAGCTCAGTGGCAAAAGCGCCTGCCTGGCAAGAGCAAGGCCGTGAGTTCGGTTCCTGGTACCGGAGGGGGGAAAAAAAAAAAATTTAAATGGGATAATATTTCTTTCCTATATTGCTGAAAAAATTCCTTTTATCTCATATATATCAAGGAATGGCTAGGCTTGGTGGCACACACTTCTAATCCCAGCACTTGGGAGGCTAAGGCAGTAGGATTGTTGTGAGTTTGAGACCAGCCTGGGCTACAAAGTGAGCTCAAGGCCAGCCTGAACTACATAGCGAGACCCTGTCTCAAAAAGACAAAAAAATAAGGACTGAGAAGTTGTTATAATTTGCATAAGAAACTGTTTCGTTATATTTAGCTAGCAAATATGGATATTATTGATGACTTTAAAATGCCCCATATTTTTGTGATGATTTACATTAATTAATTAAGCCATTCATTCATTATTATAGATATTGGATCCAAGGACTACCACACATGAGGCAAATGTTTTACTGATGCACTATCATCTCAGCTGTTTATATTTTGAGACAGATCTTGCTGATTTGCCTAGGTTAGCCTCAAACTTACTACTCTTTCTTCCTAAGGCTCTATTGTCCTTGGAATTATTCAGGTCTGCCACCATGTCTGGCTTATTTATTTATTTTTGAAACAGAAATATGTTGGGTTAAATGTAGTTAGAGAAGACAAACACTTGTGCACAGAGCCAATTCACCCTTATTTGTTTCACTTCTGGAAAAAGATAACCTATCATATCTTTTTCTCAGTCTCAATTTTCTATTTATTTACTACCTTGTCACTCCTATTTTTCCCATGTAGAAAACCTCATGAGAGGTCTCTCTATACTCACTTTCTTGAATTCTCCTCCCAGAGTTGTCTGAAGTTCATCCAATCAAGTTTGACTTGATTTCACAGCCGACAGCTTCACAGTTACCCTCATTAATCAGTTCTCAGGTTTCCTCTCCTGAGTTCTATTAACCACCACATGCTTTTATTAATAAGTAGCACATTAATAATCCATCCACCAAACCAACAATGAGCTTCTCAGTTGGAGGCATTTCAGAGACTTTCAAATTTCAAGTCCACTGTAGTGGAGCCTGACAGCTTTAAACTCTCAAGTTTACCCATATTTCTCAAATACAAAAGCTCCATCTCCGTCCATGACAACCAAGATCCTCAAATGACATTAAGTCCTCATTTCCTGGAAAAAGAAATGTTTCCTTCTCATGACAATAACTCCTCAGTGCACTACAGCTTCTGGCCATTCATCATGTTATATCTGAATCTTTTATTTTGTGTGGAGAAATTAATCTTTGTTTTGTAATCCCATTTTTTTATTTTTATCTATTATTCATATATTTTGACAGTTAATGGGGTGAAGGTAGCAAAAAAAACTTTAGCATGGCATCATCTGATAAATTGATTTTAAATTGATCTGCCTTGATAGTTATAGATAGGAATTTTATACAGAAACAAAGTCTGAAATGAATTGATAAACATGAAATTATTTAAACCAGTAATTATTGAAGAGTTTAAATATACGCTAACACAGAGCAACAAAATGAGGGCTGAAATATAATCAGACTCTTGAATAAAGACATTTGCATTCTACTGCTTTTGGTGATTTTGTACATAAATGAAAACAAGCATTTAAAGCGTAGAGCCATACTTTCAACTCATTCTCTGCTAAGGTTAATGAAAATGTACACTGAGGGGCTGGGGATTTAGCTCAGCGGCAAAGCGCCTGCCTGGCAAGTGCAAGGTCGTGAGTTCGGTTCCCGGTACTGGAGAAAAAAACAAAAAAAAAGAAAAAAAAAAAAAGAAAATGTACACTGAGAATGCTTACAGCAATCTGAGCAACTTCACTAAAGATAACAATATATAACAACCATCATTAACTTCTTATCACTTCGTTTTGAAATTCCGTATTTTTATTGTTTTTGTGCTGGTTTTATTATGGTCTTGATTGTTGTTGTTTTATTTCCTCTTTAAAATAAAAAAAGAATACTATGGCAGAATTTGAAAATTATTCATACACTTTAATTGAGGAATAATCTTCTCTTGTAATATATAGTCCCCTGTGTTCAATGAAAAGAAGTTAAAATATTTTATAATAAATATGTAAAACATAGATGAAAATTATTACTGCACTTATGAAGAAACATATCTGAATGTTACCTATTTTGCCATCTTTTTATCTATGTTTGTAATTTTTTATATATACATTTTTAAGTTCTATTTTCACACAGTTTCTACCAAACTTCCTGAATTGATGAAATAGCAACAGCTCAAATAAAGGTGGAAATTTATCAGCAAAGTCAATTTGTGCTGTGTATGAGGTATGTGATTTCCTGGTGGGTGGAAACAATGCAGAGACATGGATGAGACACACCTGCCCTCAAAGCCAGGAAGTCAGCCACCCTGGATTACTGCCCTCTACAGAGTTGGTCTTTGAGGATATGTGCTCCTGGGATCAGAATGCTAGTGACATTTCTGGTCTAATGAGAAGCTGTGGATATTGAGGCCCCAGGGTAGAGAGAGTAGGAGAGGACCAGTGAAAGCCTCACTCAAAAACCTTGTCCCCTCATGAATCAACAACTCTACATTCTTCTAGGATGATCATCCCTAATGCAGACAAATCCACTTCGGTGTGTCCACATTTCTGGAGATAAGATTTATTTTCCACAGGTGAGACCTTAAGTATAATTTTCACAGGAGCCAGCCTGGTCTCCCACAGTCCCTCATTTACTGATCTGGACCTGTGTGCATACGTTTGCTTCAGTTTCACTGAGGTGAAGCACTGAAGCAAGAACAAGCCTAAAATGATGTTATGCAGTCTTTCTCCAAGTCTGCTGTCTGCTGTCACCTTCTTGACACATTCTCATTTACATTATGGCCTCTATTCATCCAGCTTTCATTCTTCTAGGGGAACTACTCTCTCTTTGCAGTATCAAGGACCATTTATCTTTGTATAGAAACCTGCCTCTTCTCAAATATTATGGCTATCACATAAGATTTTGACACTGGATTGAATTCCCTAAAAGGTGGATAAGAAAAAGTTTAGGTCAATTGCTTGCTACAGTTGCTCTAGCAAAGTGCCATAAACTGGGTAGACTAATAACAGAAATGTTTTCTCACAGTTCTGGGAGATAGAAGGTGAATGATCAGGGTTAGTTCTTTTGAAACCTCTCTTCTTGGTGTGTCCTCTCCCTGTGTCTTCATGTGGTCTTTCCTCTGGAGGTGTCTGTTGCAACTTTCATTTTTTGACAAGGGTTCCAGTCCTATTGGGTTGGTTTTACTGTAATAAACATATTCTAAGTTAATTATATTTTCTAAGAATCGTATCCATTGTGCTCATATTTGCTGTTTGGGGGTTAAGATTACAATATAAGAATTTTAAGAGGGACAGGATTGATCCCATATCAACCTGATCATTTCCTATTCCCTTTACTGGTCTTTGACCCATCACTACACAGAGAACTTTTATCCCTTTGGTGTGAGGATGAAAGGACTCTAGGGAAAGAGACAAATATATGGAGAGAATTTCATAGTAGTTTCTTACTCCCTATTTTTTTGTTTCATTTTGAGGTAGGGTGTCACTAAGTTCCCCAAGCTGGTCTTGAACATGTGATCCTTCTCCCTCAGCATTCCAACTAGCTGGAATTCTAGGCAAGTGCCACCACATTCATCTTCATGTTTTGCTTTCTGAAAATAACAAATACTTTTACAGAGGAGCAGAAGAGGTAGTATGATTAGCAGTAGCAACACATGGCCAACTACCTTGTTCCAAAGTTAACCAGTATTGACATTTGATTATGTGGATTGCAAGTCTTATTCAATGAATAAATAAAAGCACACAAAACTCAGTACCTTGGTTTTCCCCCCTCCATTCTTCTCCTTCCCTTTTCTGGGCATGCTGCCTTAAATATGGCAGTGTCCCCCATGCATGCTTCTACATTTAAATGTACGTTTTAAATTTAGTCACATTTAAAAGGCAATGACCATAACACCTACCTGCTAGAGAAGGCAGAAATAAAAATAAAGTGACCATGTAGTGAAATACCCTTTTAGTTAAAATTCATGATAGAGAACTAAACACAGTCATATCTTGGAAGCCAGTTGTTTGTTTTGAAACTCCTCCAATTTGGTACTTGATGCATTTTGATGCAACTATATTGTCCTTGTACTGACCATTTAGTACCCAACATTGAAGCTACAGCTTTTCTAATAACTTGCTACCTATTCCAGGCAAAAGAATTTGCTTGGTACTTGTTTTTGGTACTCATCACTCCTCCCTGAATCAAGTAATCATGAGTACCATGGAACCACTGCATACTAGCATCAATAAAAATAAATTGAAAAGAATACCAACTATAAGTAGCATATACAGTAGGGTGCTGTTCATATAAAACTTTAAAATTCATAAAGGGTATATATTGTGGTTTTTATTATTTGAAAAAATAGCTATTTAGCTTCTTTTAGAGCTCTTGCTAATGCAGTTGTTTGATTTGCAAGTAGAGAGTCTTACAAACTGTAAGCTGAAAGCTTCTCTTTTCAACTCTTTGCTTTTTATCTCTTGCGTGGATGGTCTTCCATTGCCACAGTAAATTTAATGGCTAGCTGAGAGTAGAGCTTAAAAGCAAACATAAGTTAGCAGTTTGTTCTGGAACAAATTATTCCAAACATAAAAGAAATTTTGAAAACTTGAGAGATCTTTTAAGAATATTAATTCTGTGCTCAGAGGCTTTAGCAGTGACTTGTCAAGAAAGTCTAGTCAGTAGTCAGATAATCTGAGCTCTGATCCAAACACTGCTAACTTTGTGTTCAAAACATCTTCTTGTGTGAGTCCACAGGGCTGCATCGTGAACTCACTAGACTGCAATTTGACAAGCCCCTCTAACAATCCTAAGGCATGCCATAGAGACCACTACAGGAGATTTATTTGATACATTCATTATGATTATTTTTGTTGTTTCACAGCATGAAGTAATTGTGGGGGCAACCACATCTTCCTTATATTTTGTTACAATCTCATTATCTCATACTGTGTGAAAAGCATTCCTGTCCAATTGAGGAAACAGAAATCAGAGGAAGACAGCAGAGAGAGGAGAGGTAAGAGGAAAGAGAGTGAGCAGAGGAGATATCAGAATGACCTCATGGCTTCAAAATGGCAATCAGAAATTTTCTGTTTCATTGAGTTATTTTTTTTAAAGAGGAGAAGTTTATTTTGGCACAGAGTTTCAGATTTTTTTATCTTAATTAGTAGATATTTTCAGTATGTAATAATTACATTCATCATAGAGCACTGGTCCATGTACATCATACATTTTAATTCTCTTTTTCCGACTTGGTCATAGTGTATGATTTTTTTGATGATTTGCTGCATTTTATTTGCTAGTATCTTAATGAGTATCTTTGCATCTATATTCATTAGGGGGATTGGTCTGCAGTTCTCTTTCTTGGTTGGGTCTTTCTCTAATTTTGGTAGCAGTATAATACTTGCCTCCAGAAATGAGTTAGGGAGAATTGCTTCCTTTTCAATTTCATTGAAGAGTTTGAGGAATGCTGGTATTAAATATTCTCTGAATTTCTTGTAAAATTTTGCTGTGAATCCATCAGGCCCTCGGTTTTTCATTGGCAATAATTTTTTAATCAAGTTTTCAATCTCATTAATTGATATGAGGTTGTTCAGGAATTTTATATCTTCTTGATTCAACTTTGGTAATTCATACATCTAGGAATCTGTCCATTTCTTCTGAATTTTCTATCCTATTGGAGTAAAGATTTTCAAAGTAGGTATTAATGATCTGAATTTCTGTAGGATCAGTAGTGATTTCATTCTTTTCATTCCTTATTACATGAATATGAGTTTTTTCCTTTCTTTTTTTATTTTAAAAATACAAGAAGGAAAACATTAACAGACAGACAACCTTTTACAAAAGAATAGTACAGACAATACAGAGTTACAAACAAAGTGGTAGGAAACTAACAATGGTTGTTGTATTACATATTGATATCTTCAAAGTGGTTTCTCATGAAAACAGATAGAGACATGCAATATTGATCAGTCAAGGACTCATTGACAGTTTCTTTCAGCAAAGAAATAGAAGACAGTAGAACAGCTATGTTAACTGTCCTGTATATACATACATACAAAATTTCCCATTGTCTCACTAGTGTAAAACCTGAAAGAGTTAATTCCTTTTTTTTTTTTTGATAAGGTTGGCTAGGGGTTCATCAATTTTATTTATTCTTTCAAAGAAGCAACTCTTTGATTCATGTATTTTTTGTACTTTTCTTCATCTCAATTGCATTCATTTCTGCCCTGATCTTTATAATTTCCTTCCTTCTTTGGGTTTTTGGTTTCACTTTTTCATCCCCTTCCTCTCCTCCCCGCTCTTCCCACTCCTGTCTTTGGCATGTTCCCTTTGCAAAAGATTTATCCCCCTGTTTCCTCTTATCTTATAGTTTGCTTTTTAGCTTATTCCCAGTTTCATACACTTCTTTCCAAACTTTAGAAATATCCAGTACATCCACACTGCTTACTATCAGGCTGTTAGTCTAGATTCCCAGAATTTCTCAAACATACCTCTGCAATGGTATCAGAAAGTTTCATTTCTATCATCCCCAAGAGATTCTGCTGCTGCTTTGTATCTAGAGCTCATTTGTTTCATTAAATTTTTACCCCGTCTTTCATACAGATTCACCAACAACATGAAATTCAAAAACCGAACAGCAGTTTCAGAATTCCTGCTCCTGGAATTGACAGAGGATCCACAATGTCAGCCCCTCATCTTCAGCTTGTTTCTGGTTATCTACCTTGTCACCATCCTGGGGAACCTGCTCATCATCCTGGCTGTGACTTCTGATGCCCACCTCCACACCCCCATGTACTTCTTCCTCTCCAAGCTGTCCTTTAATGACATCTGTTTAAGCACAACAACAATCCCAAAGATGCTGGTCAGCATACAAATACAAGATCAGAGCATCACTTTCATAGGCTGTCTCTCTCAGATGAATGTTGCCTTGATTTTTGGTGGTTTAGAAAATTGTCTCCTTGCAGTGATGGCCTATGACCGCTATGTGGCCATTTGTCACCCACTGAGGTACACGGTCATCCTGACCCCCTGCCTCTGTGTCCTGTTGGTTCTGTTCTCTTTGTTTATTAGCACCGTGCATGCCCTGCTCCACACTTTGATGGTGCTGCGCCTGTCCTTCTGCACAGACCTAAAAATCCCTCACTTCTTCTGTGAACTTGTTCAGGTCATCAAACTTGCTTGCTCTGATACCTTTGTCAATAATCTTTTGATATATTTAGTAGCTAGTCTTTTTGCTGGTGGTCCTGTCTTTGGGATTATTTTCTCTTATACTCAAATTGTCTCCTCTATTTTGAGAATCCCATCAATGGGGGGAAGGTATAAAGCTTTTTCCACCTGTGGGTCTCACATCTCAGTGGTGTCCTTATTCTATGTGACAGCTTTTACAGTGTACATGAGTTCTGCTGTATCAGACTCTCCCATTAAGAATGTAGTGACTTCAATGATGTACATTGTGATCCTACAAATGTTAAACCCTTTTATCTATAGTTTGAGAAACAGAGAAATGAAAGCTGCTTTGAGGAAGCTCATCACTCTTCTCTAATTTTATCTTTGGCTTTCAATTTAGGTTGCTAGTATGAGTTAAAATGTCAGAACACTGGTGAGCTAAAGCGTTTGATTTTCCATGGTCAACTTTTTTTTTTTTTTAGTACTGGGAATCCAACTAGGACCTTTCATTTGCCAGGCAGGCATTATGCTGCTGAGCTGTATCCCTGGACCAAACAATTTAAATATTTTGATTGGGAAGTAAGAAGAACATGTTCAAATGGGAGGAGGAACAAGGGAGGGGGAGTAAGATGGAGAGGAAGAGAAAAAAGAATGGAAGGAAAAAATGGAAGCAAAAGTCTTTAAACAGGTAGAGGAAGAAGGGTTGAAGGGTGAGAAGGGAAATGGGAAAAGAAGAACTGAGATATATTATGGGCAAGCACAAATTCCCTATGATGAAACTGAACAATACACATGGCAAATATGTACTAATAAAAAATAAACCAAAAAAGAATATTCAGTGGCTCAAGACTGTTGCATAATATTGAAACTTCTTCAGTGCAGATCCTTTCATCCCGTATATGAAAAAGGAATCCAAATTCTAACGTGCTCAGCCCATAGGGAGGGTTACATTCACTGCTGGATTTCAGGATTTAGGTGCTGGGATTAGCACTTCATTCAGTCCTACATGAGGCACCTCTTTCAAAAGTTGCTCTCCTTAGTCACCAGGTGGTTGCAGCAGATGCAGCTGTTGTATCTGGACACGGTGCCTTGACAATGGACTTCTCTCTGGGGCCATGGAGCACATGACTGTGTCATTAGTTGAATACTGGGCATCAGAATGATGCCCTTTCACTTTATCCTTAGCCCTTTCACTTTTGAATAGAAACCTACATAATATGAAAGTGTGTTGTACAGACGTTAGAAAAGGATTTCTACCAAGAAAAATCCTATTTCTTATGACATGGACAGGTCTGGAATGTAATTTCACATAGTCTTACAAGACAGGGAAAAATAGAAAAAATTAGATTTTGTAACCACTTTTTTTAATTGTCTGTATTGTCCATATTTGCCACAAGACATTTTTTTCTGTAGGACTTTAATAATTTCATGCATGTCTGTATACTTTATTACAGGAAATTTTTTAATGTCTTTATTAGTACTTGTCCGTAATATATAATGTTAACATTCCTTGTGTAGAGCTGGTACATGTGCACGAATCATCCTAGTTTTTTTTGTCCCCTTTCCCTCCCTCTCTCTCCCTGCCTCTATCTGTTGATCCCCTCCCCCTCTGAGAAAGATCTATCTCTCTCCCTCCTGTTGTCTATCTTTTATCTTGCTTTTTATTCATGCTGTGGGGTTTTCATATAAGAAAAAACAGTGTGATATAAAAGCTTGTGTGTGGTTTATTTCATTTAACGCTATAGTCTCAAGGTGCATCCATTTTCCTACAAATGACTCAAGTTTATCTTTCTTTATAGCAGAATAGTACTCCAGTGAGTGGAAATATCACATCTTATTTATTCTTTCATCTTTTAACAAATGCATAGGCTCCTTCCAAGACTGAGCTATTATGAATTGTGCTGCTATAAACATGAAAATGCATGCATTGACCCAGAATTCCCCTGTTAAGTATCTTCCTCTAAGAGTTAATGATTTCCAGTTGGATCTTTTTGAGCCTGACAGATTTCAAGGTGATTGTGCATAGTACCTGTCCTTTTTGTCCAGTGTAGGACAGACTTCCAGAAAATCTCTCATTCATTTTTTTTTCAGTTAGCTACATTGTGATTTTACTTCTTCTTTTATAACAAAACCCTCAAAGCAGATCTCATCAATTCTTCTCTTCCCACCTCTTTCCAAGGTCAACTCAACAAGGCTTTGGTCTGATTTCTCATCTAGCACGTTCACTGTTGCCCTCACCAATCACCAGTCAAGTCTTAATTCCTGCATTATATTCAGCATCTTATGCTGATTATTGCTAAGGAGAACATTAGAAATGTATCCACCAAGGCAAAATTTAGTTCTCATTTCTTCCTTGGAGGATTTTCTGAAACTCTCAAGTATTTCATATCCAAAATCTTTAGTCTAGGCAAGTGGTAGCCAACCTATGTCATGTGTTACTTTTCCTTTAAGACAAAAGATGTGAATATATGACTTGGTCTTTCCTTCTAAACTAAAATGTCAGTACTCAGGTCCAATTGCAGTGTTGGCACTTCATGATAAATAAGTGAGTTTGGAGTTGCAGTTTGGCCACTCATCTCTAAAAGGTTCACCATCTCTGGGTTACACAGTGCTCAGCTCTTCAAATGACCCACATGTCTCAAGGAAGATTAGTCTTCAGGGACTAATGTTTGGACTTTGATTAATCTTCAGGGACTAGTCTCTTTGGACTTTGAGTCCTCACTCCTCAGAAAGAAGAAGTACCCTTTGCTTTCTGAGATGAACTTCAGCGTCTATCTTCTGCCCATTGACCATAAGAGGAAATAATTCAGGGCTTGTTTTGTCAAATCCGGAAAACTTTATCTTTTTTTTTCTTTTGTTTTGTTTTTGGCTTTTCTCCGGTACCAGGAACCAAACTCACGACCTTGCACTTACCAGGCAGGCGCTTTGCCGCTGAGCTAAATCCCCAGCCCTGGAAAACTTTATCTTGTTTTCACATTTACTGTTCTCTTTGGGTAGTACATTGAAAAATTGACTTTATTTTTAAGTCCACTGAGTTCTTTCTATATTTTATTTAAATTAGTGGAATAGAAAGTTAATGGTGGTGAATTTCTGTAATTTCAGGTACTCAGGAGGACACGGCAGGAAAATTCAAGCCCAGCCTCGGAAATGTAGGAAAACTTCAACTCAAAGAGAGCTAGAGAGGGGATGTAGCTCAGTGGTTCCAACCCCAGTACTCAAAAAATTGTCCAAAACAGTGAATGGATTAATGATGGCAGAAAAAAACATTACAATGACATCTCGTCATAACTTGGATTTTATATAGTATATCTTGAAAAGTATAGATTAATAATGTATACATTAAATAATCTAATGTACTATGAAAGGACAAAACATGAAATTCTATAATTCCTTAATTCTAAAAAGTTCTACAATGAATGTCAGCATGAGGTTCCATCTGCAGCTATAGAATGACGGTCAAATTTTAAGAAAAATTATGAAATAGACATATTTGCATTCTAAAACATATTGGTGATATTGCAAGTGAATTCAAAGCAAAATTAAAATTGTAGAGCCATAGCCTCAACTCACAATCTTCTAATGTGAAGAAAAAAATGTACACTGAAATATTGTGAGAATTAGAAAAATGTTCAGAAAATAAAAGGTAATAATGGCCTCTTATTTGTTTGTTTATTTTTCATTAGTACATGTTTGCAGCACATAATAATCACATGCATCATGGGTGATATGTACATAACACATTTTCATTATCTTTTTTGTTTTCTTCCCTTGCCCTCCCTTCTTCTGTTCCCCATTTACAAAGCTCTGTCTTCATTTTTCCTTCAGTACTTTTTCCTCTAGATCCCTTTTCCCTTCCTTCCATCCCCTTCCCTATCTCCTGTTCTCCTTTTTTTTATTATTTTATTTTAGAAATAAAAGGAGGAAAATACTAACAGAATGACAACATTTTACAAAATAGCAAAGGATCAGTACAGACATTACAGAGTTACAAACAGAGTGGTAGGGAATTAACAATGCTTATTGTATTACATATTGATATCTTCAATGTAGTTTCTCATGAAAATACATATAGACATGCAATCAGCAATGTGAATGAAAACAGATTCAATATTTTGTGAAAAAAATAATTAATGTTCTAAATACATTAATACATGTGGTGCTCTGTCTGTGCTACAACAGTTCAAACAAAATGACTTATCCTGAGCTCCAGATAAAAGTCCATTTTAATGTGGTGATATGAAGACATGCAGGTAAAGAGAGAAACAGGTCAGCAAAGTGTAAGAGTCCCCAAAGTGACCTGATGTAGCACAAAGTCTTGCCTACGAGGATGGATTATACTGATGCAGCAAAAGGACAGAGGAAGTATGGTGGTTCTCACCAGGCAGTGCGTTCTGAGGATGCTATGCAGTAAAAGGAAGAGGAGGAAGAAGGAGAGCAGCAGTGTGGTCCACCACGACCAAAATGGCAGGGACCACCCCCTCTACAGGAACAGCCGGCTCTTCAAGGAGAGAGGTGCCATTGGAACTACTGAGAGGTCTAGGGGTGGCAGAGATGTCCTGCTCCACAGCAGAGAGGCCATGGTTCCCGTGGAGTGAGGCGCAGGTCAATGTAGGAGGCAAAAGGGAAAAAGGGCACAAACACCCCAATTCCAAGTCATTGTCAGATGAACAAACAACAGAACTATTGTTCCCAACCCATTTCTCAACTCCTGCTTTAACAAAATGATGAATATTCTGGTAACTATGGTTACAATAATGAGAAGCAGGAATTTTATCCGGGTACTTTATGGACAATAGTGGATGTACATAATTGAGGGCTTGAAAACAATAGTGACAAGCCATGATTGGGTCTATATGCATATTCCTCAAAATATTGCTTAACTAATCTCATCTTTAAGTGGCATTCTGCTGCCACTTGTCCTGGGCTGAAGAAATCACTGTCTGGAATGTTCTAAAGTTTTTCATTATTCTTCTTTTTATAAATGCTCCTGGACATCACTGGGTTTACAGAGTTCCCTTATTCTGGGGCTTACAATGTTTTCATCACGTTCAGCTGCATTTGAGTTTCCAAAGAAGCTATTAAATCTTGATTTTTGAGGACTGTTTGGTTGGGACTGTTTCCTTTTTTTGATGTAGGAGCTATTCCACAGGAATACAAAGTATGAATCAAATTACAAACTATACTCTGTCTCAGCAGTTTTAAGAAATTAAAACAAATGATTTTTAGTTTCCCTCTATTGAAAATAACCTGTAAGTCTATACCTTGCACTCCTAGAAGTACATTAACTTTGTTTTTAAATTGTGATAACTTCACACCGTTTTGAACTCTACCTTACAAAACACATTTGACTTAAATGTGAGAGTCATGAAAATTTTTTCTTTAATGTGATTGTATTTTCAGCTTCTGTTCACACTAGATTTCAATAAAACTATGAAATTATTCAAATGTTACCTACTCTTAAAAGAAACATTAATACACTTGTGAGTGCAGCTTATCAAATGTCTGCTTTTATTTATTTAATTTTACTACACTTATTGGTATAATTTAGATATACACCATATTCATCATATGGAATTTGTACTTGTATATGATATACTTTGATTCCTCTTTTTTTCCCCAATCCACTCCCTTCCCTTCAACTCCTCTTTTCATCCTTATTTACAAAGCTTTGTTCTCATTTGATCCTTCTTTTATCATTTGTTCTTTTCCTTTCTTTCTTTTCACCCTCTCCCTTCCCTAATTCCTCTTTTTTTTGACAATTTCTTCCCATTTCATAATATCTATTGTGCATTTTGTCCTTACTCTTTCAGTTTCTCACACAAGGAAGACAATATAGTGTTTACACATGTATGTCCAATTTATTACACTTAAGGGTATGGTCTCAAGACACATCCATTTATCCAGAAATGTCTCAGTTTATCCTTCTTTGTGGCTGCATAGTACTCCATTGTGTAAAAAACCTGCATCTTTCTTATCCATTACTTGGTTGATTACTTTGTTTTGTTTCTAGGATTTAACTATTACAAACTGTGCAGTTATAAACATGGATGTGCACATAGCCTTGTGGTATTACTTTTTTTTACAAAGTACACTAAAGTATTTATTAAACAGAAAACTTTTAGATAACAAAACCTTAGAAAAATTTCAGCATACTTAAGAATTCATGTTTATATTTACTGAAAGTCAAATGGCTGTCATGTGTATGTTCTTTTATTTAACTTAATGTAAACCAAGCATGAGGAGATAAAAAGAAAAATTTTTTCAGGAAAATAATATGTTTAGTCATTTTTTATTTTTAATTCTTCCAGGAAGATGCCCAGCAGAGGAAGAGATGGGGCAAACGGGACCTCTAATCTTAGTTTTTCAGGAATCTCCATAATGATTCCACAGTGGTTTACATGAGTCTGCACTCCCAACAACAATGGAGAAGGACTCCCTCACAGCCCCTCCAGCCTTTGTTACTGGTTGATTTCTTCATGATAGCCATTCCTTCTGGGTTGAGATGAAATCTCAGTGTGTTTTAATTTTCATTTCTCAAATGACCAATGATGTCGAACATTTTTTCATATATTTGTTTGGCATTTGTACTTCATCTGAGAAGTGTGCATTTTTGGATTGGGTCTTTTAATTTGGGGGACTGAATTTTTTCAATTCTTTATATGTTTTAGATGTAAGTTCTTTGTCTGATGAGAAGCTGTCTAAATGTCATGCGTTTTAATGTCTCCTCAGACTTGCAGCCCATCTTTCAGACTTGTGATTTGTGCTTTTTGTACAGTTCTGTTCATCTTGTTTACAGAGCCTCAAAGTCTTTTTTGTATAGTGCACCTTGCTTATACAGTATTATAATTTTTGCCGATTGTACTATAAATGTCATACTATAGTTTTATACTGTTATTCATTATAACACCACATGTAAGAGTTATGAAAATAAAAGTAAACTCATTAACTTGAAGTTTCCTTTGACCATTTCCTTGTTTTGTATATTGCCATGTACATATTATATCCATTTTTCTTTAAGCAACCAACTTAAGAAACAGAACTCTGTTATTAAAAGAATGTCTGTATGCTAGCTATGTTTATAATTATATAATGTATATATAAGCTATATTTCCACATCTCAAATTCAATTAAGCATCCTGGTGTGATATAATAGATAGATAAAGCTAAGATGGAAGTTGAGATTGGTTAGAAAATTTCAATCTGTTATATGTACAAGGTACCTAAAATGGAGGTGATCAGAAGCAATTGAGAGAATTGAATGAAACAGAGCTGAACTCAGGAGTCAGGAAACCAACCATCCTGAGTTCCTCTCTTCTACAGAATTGGTCTTAAAGGACATGCACAGATGGGATCACAATAGTAGTAACATTTCTGATCTAATGAGGAGCATTGGATATTGAGCCCCCTGGGATATAGAGACTACATGAGTCAGCCAGAGAAAATCTCAGTCAAAAGCCCTTCCCAGCCAGGAAGCCACAGCTGTTGGTCCTCCTAGAGGTCATCTTTTTGATCTGGACACTCCTGCTCACTTGGTGCAACTGCCATTCCTGAGACTAGATCTTCTGCATTTCCATGCAGGTGAGATGCTGAGCATTATTCTCAGCAAAACTGACCAGGTAGCCAAATTCCCCCAGTCAATGATTTGACCATGAGCACAGGTAATTTGTTTCCGTTTCACCCAAGGGAAGCAGTGAAAACAGCACATGCAAAAGATGGTGAGAAACAAATCTCCCATGAGCCTCCTGTTGACTGTCATCTTGCCACATTCTCATTTGTAGTTTTACCAATACCCGCCCAGCTCTCAGTCTGCTGGGCATCTGCTACCACTTCATAGCCACAGAGACGAGTTTTTCCTGAACAGAAACCTGTCATTTCCTCAACAAGATGAGTCTCACAAAAGAGCCCAATATCTCTGTGAATCGTTCTGTGGTTGTGGGAAGAATTTTGTTCAGCAGGTTGGTTTTCTGGAGATATTGTAATAACATGCCATATAGTAAGTTAACTAATGACAGAGATTTATTTCCTCACAATTCTAGGGACTAGAAATTGACAGGTCATGTTGTGGGCAGAGTTGAGTCCTCCTGAGGTCTCTCTCCTTGACTGGTAGATGGCTGTCTTCTTTCAGTGTCTTCTGATGGTCTTCACTATGTGTCTTTGTCCTAATTTCCTTTCCTATAATGACCCTTGTTGTGTTGGATCAGAGATTACTCTCATGAACACAATTTAAATTAATTATCTTTTCAAAGAACCAACTGTACGTGTGATCACTATATGCAGTATGAGGGGCCAGATTTCAACCTACTAACTTGGAAACAGACAGAAGTTAGCCCATAAAAAATAATCTTGTCTCTCACTTGATGTTGAATTTGTTAATCCATGAACTGTATATAAAACTTTGCTCTATCCCTGTAATGGGGCTGTGAAAACTCTGGGAGAGGAGCTGGAGATGATGAAATGCTCTCCTTGCAGCTCCCCAATACTCGTGTTCTGCTTTGTAAAACCACCAAATATTTTAAAGAGAAGGAGCAGCGACAGTGTAAATGACAGCAACAACAACATACAACCACACTTCAACTGTTTCTAGAACTAAGAAATGTGACATCTTGCTATATCCACTTCAGGTCTTTTAAAATGAAGCAATAAAATAAGAAGCATACAGAATTCACCTCCTTGGTACTCTACTCCATTATTTCCTTCCCTACCCAAAGACCCGCCATCTTGGATTCAGTTGCACCTCCCAGGCCTGCCTCTGAATTGTATCTGTTGGAATAGAAAAGCCATAGCCATAACACCTATCAGTCAGGGAAAGCAGAAAAAGTGTGAAATATGCTAGAATACTGTGCTATTAAAATTAACAATATATCAACACTAATAAAAATAATTCACCTATGTGTGATAATTATAAATGCATACAATAGGCTCTTTGTATTAAAAATTTTAAAAGATGACATATTAGCAGATTTTTTTATGTGGAAAAATGTAACCAAACAACATATAAAGTGTGGAAGAATACTTATATCAAAGAACATGGGGAATAAAAAAAACAGTTTATGTAAGTTTGTTCTACTAATTACTTTAACTAACCTCTATTATTATTATTTCATAAATAAAATATGTCAGCATAGTAAAGCAAGCATTGTCAAGGGTGAGTTGTTTACTTTCCGGGGGCCAATCTTGTGCTGTTCTCTGTATTTTCTGCATCTGTCATCCCTAATGTTAATATGCATAACTATGCAGCTTTGAAAGGACTTAAAATGTTCTCATGGTATAGACTTTTCATTTAATGTTTTTGGTGTTTACATTAATACAGTTTGTGATTCAAGTATCTTATTTTTTATTAGATGCTAGAACAGATTGCATGGCTCCAGTTGAAAACTCTTATGAGCTGCAGCTTTATCTGCACTGCTCTCTAATTTCTATTCCCAATTGCCTTGATGTATGCCTTCCACCCATAACGAACTGCTATACATTAATATAGTTTGTGATTCATTTATCTTTTTTTTTATTAAGCTTCATTGTTACATATGATAAGTTATCACATTTTGGATCAAATAAATACTGGTATAACTGATGTACATTTCCTTCTTTATTTTTCTGCATAACTAAGATTCCCAGAGGTAGTTCCAGTACAGAAATTATTGTCTGTTTACATAAATTTACAAATGTTCTCTCCTTTGCTCCTATGACTAAACTGCTCTACCCTATAATTTCCTTTTGATGTCTGAAAAGTATATGTGCTATATTGCTCATGGGAGACATATAAATGTATATAGTATATGCATTTCAGCTGTTTATATAAAATTTATGCACACTCTAACAATTTTCCGTACTAATAAATATCTTGAAGTTAATGGCCAATACATCGAGCACCTCTTATAATTGTAGAGGCCAAGGTAACTTGTATTAATCTCATGATGTCTCAATAAATTTAGTATTGAAATATTTGTAACAGTTTATCTTTTCTTGTTGTATACATTTTTGGTTATGTCTCCTCCTCTCTATACGTAAATGTAAGAGAGAGACAGAGAGAAAGATTCACTTCTCACCACAAAATATTCCTATGTAATTTTCACCCCAAATTTATTTGTAGAAATAAAAATGCACACATTTAAGATATACAATGTGATGGCTGGAGAAGTGTAAACTGTGAAGTTACTATCACATACAGCTAATTAAAGCATCCTTCAGGCAGCTCCCATTGGGTTAATGAGGACAGTCTCACTTCTCATCCATTTAAGGTTGTTCTCCAACACAAAGGAAGGGCTTGAACTTGGAATAGATTCAGAGTGTGTGAGTCTAATATAACCAAGTGATCATTGCTGTCATAGCTGCTTCTTTCTTTCCCAGGAAATGAATAACTCTTCTTTCCAGGACCACTTCTGCTAGTAAGACTGATTTTTTAAGTTTAGGTTCTCTAGTAAGTTTCCATCTTCTGGATACTGACATAAATTTTTTTTTTATATGGGTGGACACGTTTTTAAAGAGAATAAAAAACAATATAAATCATATAGGATTTCAAAACAAGGTGATAGGAAGTTAACAATGGTTATTATATTGCATACTGTTATCTTCACCAAAAATTATAATAGATATTGTGAAAGGGAAAGAAACTGCTCAAAAGAAAAGAACAACTGGGATGGGGGAAAGAAT
>NW_004955563.1:257888-263775 GCF_000276665.1 Chinchilla lanigera
AATTGTACTACTAATTTCTATTCATTCATTGAAAGAAACAGTGCTTATATTGTTTGATCAATTTTACATGCCTATATCTGGTAATCTTGACACTAACAAATTGTTTTTTCCAACTATTTCTGTGGAGTCTCCAATTTCATGCTTTCTTTTTTTAAAATATTTCATATTTTTTTATCCATGGTACCCATCTCATTAATGCAAGAAGTCCCTTTAGGATGAGAATGTCATTCATATTGTTACCCAGCACCTCTTAGAATTAGATGCTAGAACAGATTGCATGGCTCCAGTTGAAGATTCTTGTGAGCTGCAACTTTATCTGCATTGCTCTCTAATTTCTATTCCCAACTGCCTTGATATGTGACTTCCACCTGTAACAAACTGTTTAATGGATAGAAGTGGCTAACCATAAAAAATCAAGGTAACATTTTACACTGTGCTGAGGTAGACTCTTTAAAATTATTGAGGAATTAATGAGCTTGTCATGGTCACTTTTAGTGTTAATTTTAGCCTATCCAGATGATTTTTCAAGATATACCAGAGCATCAGACCTCTGACTCAATGTTTTCCAAACATGGACAGTATACTTTTGTGTCCATGATTGATTTGCATAATTCCAAAGGCTGGCATAATGAATATCATTCATAATTTGAGAAGGAATTCTGCAGCATGCCAATGCTGGAAACCAGTGCTCTAGAAATAAGTTCAATAAGTTTATTTTCATTTTTTTAAATTGAAGGCATGAGACATTTATGAAGATTATTTGTACTTTGTCCTCTGTTACAGTTCCAGCTATTGGGATAAAATATGAAGATGCATTGTTCAATCGAGGTAACAGAAGTTAGAGTCGGTGTGAGACAAGTGAATGAAGAGATATTGTAAGCAAAGACCAGAGAATTTATGTGACTCTACATAAATGAGAAGAAAATCATTAAAACCTAGCTATTTTTCCCTAGGAATATTCCTGAAGGATAACACATCATCATATTGCACTGATATATACGTATCATTTTTATAGCATGACAATTCACAATAAGTAAAGTATGGAATGGTCTATGCACCTGTTAGCTGATGAATGTATAAATAAAATGTAGTATATACGCAATAGAGTACTCCTAAGCCATAGAGACAATTTTGTTTTCTGTGTAGAAAAATGGATGCTACTAAGTGAAATAAGTCAGTCACATGCTTTCTTTCATGTTGGAAACTAAAGATATAAAAACTTTAAAGAGCAACATAAAAAAGAGACGTACAAAAGCAAGGAAGTCAAATTTGTGCAGTTGGTAAATACATCTAGGGAAGAGGAGAGAAAAATGGCAGAGAGAAAGGGAAAGTGAAAATGATTAAACTTTACTATGTATATGGACCATTTCCCCAAGACAAATGCAATTGTTATGTATCTCAAACTTATACCAACAACAAATAATTGAATACATAACTAATTAAATAAACAACTGACCAAAAAGAAAAGAAAACATATATATATATTTTTTTTTTTTGGTTTTTCTCCGGTACCGGGATTCAAACTCATGACCTTGCGCTTGCCAGGCAGGCGCTTTGCCGCTGAGCTAAATCCCCAGTCCCTAAAAAAACATATTCTGCTCATCACTAGACTTGTCAAAAGTAATTCCATAGTGGTAACAAAATGTTTCCTTGTTACATGTTTCCAGGTAATGCACCTATTGCTTGCAAATAAACCACCGTTTCATTTTATTTCCACTGTAACTTTTTCACCAGATCAATAGAGGACATGGAAGCTATAAATCAAACAGCTGTCTCAGAATTCCTTCTCCTGGGACTGACAGATGACCCAGATCTGCAGCCCCTCATCTTCAGCCTTTTCCTGGCCGTGTACCTGGTCACCATCCTGGGAAACCTGCTCATCATCCTGGCCGTCAGCTGTGACTCCCACCTCCACACCCCCATGTACTTCTTCCTCTCCAACCTGTCCTTCACTGACATCTGTATAAGCACGACTATAATTCCCAAGATGCTCACAAACATCAAAACACAAAGTCAGACCATCACTTACAGAGGCTGTCTCACACAGGTTGGTTTTGTCTTAGCTTTGGCATTCTTGGAAAATTTCCTCCTCGCAGTAATGGCCTATGACCGCTATGCAGCTATTTGTCATCCACTGAGGTACACAGCCATTATGACACCCCGCCTCTGTGTCCTCCTTGTTGCGTTCTCTCTGTTAGTTAGCATGTTAGATGCACTGTTCCACAGTCTGATGGTGCTTCGGTTGTCCTTCTACACAGTCCTGGAAATCCCTCACTTCTTCTGTGAGCTTGCTCAAATCATCAAGCTTGCCTGTTCTGATACTCTGCTTGATACCGTCCTGATATACATCTCAGCTTGCATATTTGCTGGCCTTCCTCTCTGTGGAATCATTTTCTCTTATTTTCACATTGTGTGCTCTGTTCTGAGGATGCCATCACCAGGAGGAAAGCATAAAGCCTTCTCCACATGTGGCTCTCACGTGTCTGTTGTGTCCTTGTTCTATGGAACAGCTTTTGGGGTGTACATTAGCGCTGCAATAACTGACTCACCTAGGAAGACTACAGTGGCTTCAGTGATGTATTCTGTGGTCCCTCAAATGTTGAACCCCTTTATTTACAGTTTGAGAAACCGGGACATGAAAGGAGCCTTGAGGGAACTCATCAGTAGAGCAACTTCTCTTCCATGTGGTTTCATTCACTCTTGACTTGGGAGTCTAGAGTAAGTTTTAAAATCTAGATCTAAAATGCCCCATTAAAGTCTCAGGGACATGGAAGGTGAGAGGATAACACTCTTCAGTAGGTTTATCCACTGATGCCTTCAGTAGCTAAGTGTACTGTTAGGAGGTGGAATCTTGTGTGTGGGTTACTGGGCATGTGATGTGGAAGGGTGCATTCTTGTCCCTGGCTCCTCTATTCTCACTCTGGTTCCTGACCGAACAGATTTTTTTTTCTTTCTGCATTGAGTTTAGTTTCTTATAAATTCTAGGCAGTCCTAGTAGTGTTTTATGATTCAGCCTCACAAAAGGGAAAGCAGTGGGATGTGGTCACACCAGGAAAGTTAAATGATGCTAATATGATACCTGGAGGCTGTTCTGTGTCTCCCTGCACGATTAGGGCCATACCATTTGTGCTCTAGCACACCCACACAGTACAATGAGGAAGCTAAGCTTTTGAACCCATTTTAGTAATCAGTGGACTGGTCACTAGTAAACCATATCCCTCTGAGGCAATATTAGGGTCCAACATACTCAGTTTTATCTCCAAAAGATTAGCATAACCAGATGATCTCAGAGGTGAGATGAGGATATTTTAATTTCATGAGTGAGGACACTGTAGATCACAAAAAACTGTAGCCTTCATGTATTCAAACAATAGAGTTACCTTTTCTTTCAAGGACCTCAGAGTTAAGTAATGTTCTGCACCTGGGGCAGGGCTTCACTGAACCCTCCATGAGCTGGACCCCTGAAGGCCTGGTTCTCCTTAGGTTTCCAGGTGGCTGCAGCAGATGCAGTTGTCACACCCAGAGATTACTCCTCAAGGCATAAACCTGAGTGTCCTTCCTTTGGTCAACAGAAAATAAAACTTCCATTGAGCCAGCCGGAGGACATCTCTATGATGTGTTGGATGATATTCCTCCAAGTGATACATCTGCATCCCAAGCCTCTCATTTGTAAATATTTGACTTAAGTGACAAAATGGCAAATGTTACTTCTTTAGAAAAAGAATCTTTGCAGATGACTGGTTTATCCTGGGTTATCTCAGTAGACCCCAAATGTAATCTCATTTTTACTTAAAATACAGATGCATGTGGAGAAGTTAGTAAAGGAGGAGGTGATGTCACTGTGGAAACTGATATAGAAATGACACAGTTACCATCTGACTGTAGTTGTGTCTTTTGATGCTATTTTTAGTACATGTGTGTAGTATCTATTTACATTCCTTTGGGGAGTTGGTACTTGCATATAACACATCTTAATTCCTGTTAAATCCCCTTTTCCTCCTCCCTCTCTCCTCCCTCCCTCCATCTCTTGGTCTACTTCCCCTTTGAGAAATACCTATCTTCCTACTTCCTGTTGTCTATCATTTATTTTACTCTTCTTTTATGCTGTGATTTTCTCATATAAGAGAAACCATGCAATAGTAAATCTTGAATGTCTGATTTAAATCATTTAATATATAATTTCAAGGTGTATCCATTTTCCTACAAATGCCTCGTTTATTTTTCCTCATGTCTCACTAGCACTCCATTGTGTATCAATACCACTGTAAGAACTGTGGGCTGTAAAGACGTAATCCCACGATTATCTTGTTTAAAGTAGTGAGTCAGACCAAAGCCCATGGGACTCATGGGAGCACTGCCAATGACGATTACCGTTTTCTTCCTGCCAACACTGAGGATACCAGAGATGAAGTTCATGAAGCTGATTTGAGATCACATGGCAGCTGAGTACAAGTGACTCTTCCCAAATTCCTTTCCCAGAACTATAGTTTATTTTACTTGAAAAATGAGTTACTCACTAACCATGACCTATTCCTGCTCTCTTCTGTTCCTGAAGCAAGACTGTCCTGTTTGCTCCTTTACGAGCCCTTCCTGCATCAATCAGTGTTTTGTCCCCAGAACCACATGTGGCCTCCTTGCCCCATTCTATAGATCATACAACCAATAAATACCATGGATCTGGCTGTTTCTGGGTCTTTGCTATCTCCAGCTCTGACCATCCCAGTTTCCTGTTTCACTTTTACCTTGTCTCTGAGTTTTTCTTTATAGCCTTGCATTGTAGCACCAAACAGGTGATCAGGGTCTTTGCCAGAGTCCCTGATATACACGTACGAAGCACATCTAAATTTTTTGTTTCCTTCTCCACTCCCCCAAGCCCTTCTTCCTCTCACTAGTTGCAGAGCTCTATTTCCATTTTTCTTCTATTCTTTTTTTCTTTAAATCCCTTTTGCTACCATTCGTTCCCTTCCTCTCATTATGTTTACTACCTGAAAATGTTCCTCCTACTTCCTAATATCCATCCATTATTTTGCTCCATATTTATACTTTGAGTTTTTCACACAAGGGAATCAGTGTGATATTTAAAATTGTCTGTCTCATTGACTTTACTTAAAATTATGGCTTCAAAGTGCATTAATCTGCTGTAAAATGCCTCTTTAAAATTTATCCTTCTTCATGGCAGATGAGGACTCCACTGTGTATAAATACCAACTTTTCTTTATCTATTCATGTTGATGGGCATATGGACTGTGTGAAGGGAGAACTACAGAATGGGGAAAAAATTGCCAGTAATCCTTCTGACAGAAGACAAATATCTATAATATATAAAGAACTGATGAATTTAGACTTCCACAAATATAAAGAACGAATCACAAAATGAGCCTCCAAAATGAGTAGACACTTCTCCAACGAGGAAGTACAAATGGCCAATAAATGCATGAAAAAATTTTCAATATCACTGACCATTGCAAAAATGCATATTAAAGAAAAATGAAGACAGCAGCATGAAGTTCTGTCAGCTGCAAAAAAATGGATGAGATAGAGGACATTATATTAAGCAAATTAAACTAGATGAACTACATGCAGCTATACAAATAATAGATGTTCTTTCTCATATGTGGAAGTTTAAAAAAAAGTTTACTTGGCAGGCCCTCGGAGCCGGCCAAGCAGGCTCCCCCAGCCCCCTGCGCCTTGCGCCCAGGCAGCGAATTCTCCGGGAGCGGCAGGGCTCCTGGGACCGAGTGTGGGATGGACGCATACCAACACGATTCCCAGCTGAAACGTGCGCACAGAGCCAGGTAGGCCCCACCCAATCCCGGAGGCCAGGACGCGAGAACAAAGACCCCGCGGACATTACAGACTTAGTCGCTGTGGCAGCAGAGAGGAGATC
>NW_004955563.1:269893-272764 GCF_000276665.1 Chinchilla lanigera
TTTGTAACTCTGTATTGTCTGTATTGTGCTTGTGATATGTTGTAAAATGTTGTATGTCTGTTAATGTTTCCCTCCTTTTATCTTTAAAGTAAAAATAAAATTAAAAAAAAAGAATTGGTTAAGTAACTTGGCTTTGAAGTTAAGGGATTTTCCCCATCCTGAATTTTATCTTTGTAGAGTCTTAGGCTTTTAAATATTTTTAATGTGCTGGGTCCTTCATGAAAAAATAGCATTTTTTTATAAACATGAGGAGCTTTGGATACTGAGTCTCTAAGGATGCAGGAAGTGTCAACATGTTCTTTGTGACCGCCTCACTCTGTAGTTCTCTCCCCTGGGAAGCCACACTGGGAATCATCTCTGAGTTTATATCATTGGCAAAGGGCATGGAGTCTGTGTCTGCCCAGAACCCTTCCTAAGAATGCACCTTCTATGTATCCAAAATCCAGAGGGATGACAAGAATCTTTCCACACTTATGCCAGCCAGGTAACCTAAAGCCTTCTGGAAACTTTTTTAGAAACAAGGCAGGAAGTTACTGCAGTTTCATTCAAGTAAAGCCATGAGCAAAGTACATGCAGAAGATGATCAATATCAAGTTGTCCGTATGGTTCTTGTCCATCCTCACTACTAGTTGTTATCTTGCATCTTTCTAAAATTACTCAATGTGGGGCTCCTTCTGCTGGACTTCTCTATTTATATGGTGGCAGCAACATTGTACATGTTCAGCATAAATTCATCTCTTCTCACACAAGATGAGTATGACCAAATTCTCAGGCATTTTTTTGCACCTTCGTTGTGATGGAGGGGAAGTTGTTGGTTACCTGATCTTTCTGTAACCTGTCCACCCTTTATGCTGCCGTGTTTTTGTGCCTTCTCTTTTTGATGGCAGTGAGGTCTCTGGGGAAGGAAATGTAGACCCAAAAGATACTCAGTAGGTATGTGCTGCATTTGCCTGTTCTCTGCTGTAAAACCCCAGCATATTTTAAATTGCAAAAATAGAATAAATATTGTAAGAATAATTTTAAAACACCATTATCCAGGCTTTTTCAGAATTAATAAATGTTAATGCTCTGCTGGGTCAGCTTTTTGTCTGTGTAAACTACACTGAATGCACCTACTCATATTACTTTACATTTGTCCTCCTGCCTCAGAAGCAAGAGCAATGCTTTTGTAGGCACCTCTTTGCCTTTTATACGCACCTCTCTGTATATTAGATGTGATCCAAAATATGGTGAATGCTTGTAAATTTAAAAAATTACTCTAAAAGACAGGCTGTCATTAATGTCCTCCAAATTCTCTCCCTCACTTTAAAAACGCATATCCTATCACTCATGCAACTCTAAAGCAGTTGTAGAAGTCTGGTTCCATGAATGCCTCTAATTGCACTGTCTTGGCTACTTTGATGCCTGAATCATTTCAAAATGTTTACCTTTCATAATCATTGTGACTTTGCAGAAGAAGTAGAAGTATCATGACAGCACATTCAATGAATAAGACTGATGAGCACACACTATAATGTTTTTTCAGCCTTCATTTCTACTGGATAGCACACAGGAGCAGCGTTCAATTTATTTATTATTTTATCACACCTTGTAAAGCCATTCACGAGAGAAAAGTCCCAGGCGTGCTTCAAAAGTAAAATCAGAGTGATGACATAAATCTGTTAAAAGTGAAGGCAGGTACTTTGAGGGGGATTAATACGGGCAATGTGTCTTTCAATGTGTTTTTTAATTAAATGTTTATGGCATATTTTGAACATACTGTGTGTAGTAGAAAAAACCAAACAGCATCTTACTAATCAGACAGAAAGTGGAGGCAGAAGTTGCGATGTAACAATTCAGTGAGGATTATTGCTAGTTAAACTAATACAGCAGAACTGAAGTTATCAACATAAATTTCAAATCAGAATGGGACTGAGAGACCAAAATGAGAAAAGGGGAAAGGAAGGAAGAATAAAAAGATACGATGTGTCATGTACATGTAACAACTCCCCACAATGAATGTAATCATTATATGTCACAAACAAGAACTAACGTAAGAAATTACTATTAATAATAATGATGACAATGGTGGAAGAGGCTCTAGGGATGGAAGGAAAGAGAACAGAAGAGAAGCAAAGGGAAATAAAAAGATTCAAGATATGTTAAGTACCTACTCCCTAAGATGATTGTAAACACCATGTACAGCATAGAGGTATTAATAAAATCCACTGATGAAATAATAATTATATAATAATGTATATAGCAAAACCACAGTGCAGTATATTGTTCTCAATACAGAGATTTTAACATAATAAAGTGATGACTTTTTGCTTGAAGAATAATAGGAAATAAATAATCTTTTGGGGAAAATGTATATCAGATTAGTATACTGATTACTCTGGGGAATGAAAGGAAACAAGTTTATACAAATACATGGTCCCATACACACGTGTAAAATTTACTGCAATAATAGTATCTAAAGTAATAACGGTGAAATGTGTCAACTTGATAACCTCACTGTTCCATAATTAGCCTTTCGTGGAGATTTACAACTGATTTTATTATATTTGAGTAATCTTCAGTAAAAAAACTATCCACATCTTTTCTAGGTTTCATAATATTTTTAAAAATTTCATAAAGCAACCTTTATATCACACACTTTACTCAAGATTCCAATGTATGTACTGTACACCTAATTCATTCTGTCTTGTAAATCTTGTTAATTGTAATATGTCCCCACCAGTGAATGTTGGCATTGATATTTCTTTCCTTTCCCCTTTACATGATCAGGTTTCCCATGGGAAAGTTGAGTGCATGGAGTTCACTGCACCTAAAATGTGCAGTTGTAATGCTGGGGTCATTTACTCTTTCTTTTTTTTTTTTTTTTTTTTT
>NW_004955563.1:272865-295449 GCF_000276665.1 Chinchilla lanigera
GCTCAGTTGCTTTCTTTTCCTACTGCACTCCACGTAAGAGCTCTCCTAAGATGGAAAGAGGCAAGATACCTTAGTCATGGCAGAGAAAGCTTTCCAATGTGAAATATCACTGGGAGAGTCCTATGTGCTGAGCACTATTTGGTCTGTACTGTTATAATTGCCAAGCATCACAAATTTGTAATAGTCCCTGCTGTACCTTTGACCACACTGTGGCTGCTCATAGAGTTGAGGAGATTGTCCCATTCATACAGCAATGGATTTTAGTTGACTGTATCAGTTTAAGAGATATGCTCCTATATCTACTTCTGTGAATACCAAAACAACAAGATCCAAGTTCTATAGGGACATTCAGTTGAGATGCCTGATATTAGTATTATTTTGTATGTCTGTTTTTGGGGCACAAACAAATTATAATTTATATACATTTTAGAAGTCTGTGATTTTCAAGTTTTCTTCCATTCACTTACATTTTTTGGTCTTACTCATATGCCACAAACCATATAAGGAAAAATATTCCCTAAGGATGACACACAATTCATGATTTAATCTTTGTATTTATATTTACTTGAAGATACAAAATAATTCTGAGAAAATAAAGCAATATATTTTTATTTCATTCACAGCACCGAGCAAAACAAGTGAGAGATTTTGTGCTTGATAAAGTTGTGCTGAGTATATACAGGGAGGGAGACAAGGAAGAGAAAGAACAGAAGGAAGGATAAGTGGACAGAAGTATTTTAATGCAACTGTGCTCACAGCAGAGAAGATGCAGTTTTTCTAGCAAGGACTCTCAAACCTTATCATATGTGGAAAAGTTGTTAAATCATGAGGTTTTGTCGTCAACTTTTGAATTTATTATCAGTAGATCTCTGTTAAATCCAAGTCTCAGCATTTTAACAAGTTACCAGATGATGCTGCTACAGCCCAAGTTTCACAGGTCTCATTTTCTTCTCATCCATTTTTCCCATCAGATTCATAATAGCATGGAACCCACAAACCAAACAGTTGATTCACCATTTGTTCTCCTAAAACTGACAGATGACCCAGGACTTCAGCCCTTACTCTTCAGCCTGTTCCTGTCCATGTACCTGGTCACTATCCTGGGGAACCTGCTCATCATCCTGGCCGTCAGCTCTGACTCCCACCTCCACACGCCCATGTACTTCTTCCTCTGCAATCTGTCATTTACTGACATCTGTTTAAGCACAAGCATACTTCCAAAGATGCTGGTGAACATCCAGTCCCAGAGCCAGAGCATCACTTATGCAGCCTGCCTCTCCCAGGTCTTCTTTGTTCTGGCATTTCTTGTCTTCGAAAACTGTCTACTCTCAGCAATGGCCTATGACCGCTATGTAGCCATTTGTCACCCTCTAATGTACAGTGTCATCATGAACCCCCAGTTTTGTTTCCAGCTTGTGCTGGTCTCACTGTCCACTGGAGTTGTGGATGCCCTGCTCCACACTCTGATGGTGCTGCGGCTGTCCTTCTGCACAGACCTGGAAATCCCCCACTTCTTCTGTGAACTTGCTCAGGTCATCAAACCTGCTTGTACTGACACTCTCATCAATAATATTTTGGTTTATTTCTTGTCTGTCCTTCTGGGTGGTAGTTCTCTGTCTGGGATCATTTTTTCTTATTCTCAGATCATCTGTTCTCTTTTGAGAGTACCATCACCTGGCAGAAAATATAAAGCTTTTTCTACCTGTGGGTCTCATCTGTTAGTGGTATTATTATTCTATGGGACAGGATTTGGTGTGTACATTAGTTCTGCTGTTACTGACTCATCCAGAACGTCTGCAGTGGCTTCGATGATGTATTCAGTTGTACCTCAAATGATGAACCCATTTATTTACAGCCTGAGGAACAAAGATATGAAGAAAGCTGTGAGAAAAATAATAAGCAAGACAGAATTTTGGGGGTGACCATCACCAATTTAAACCACTTCCTGAATGAATGTAAGTGACTATTTAGGACCATTGTGTAAAATTTTTCATTTGTCTTTAGAATAGACCCATTTTCTGGGGAGAAAAACTTTTGAAATGTGTTAGGTTTAAAAGAAAACAGCCAAGAAAATAGGGAAGCTGTCAGGATTAAGGATGATCCATTTAGGAGAAGCAGAAAAGCAATACCTAAGTAAAAATCATGTCTGCATGGGTGGGAGTGAAAATGATGTGAAGCTCACAGGAGAGTTAGAGCAGCAACAAGAAAATCCATCACTGGACAAGAGGGCATAGCAGGGAGCCATGAAAAGCCTTCAGCACCACAACAGAGGACAGCTCCCCACTCTGCCACCCAGGCGCTTCCTCTGTGGATGTCTATAGAGTTTCTGGAAGAAGTATGCCTCAGAAGGCTCCTGTGCATACAAATTCCACTGACTGAACCTTCTTTGGAGAGACGTCTAAAAGATGTCACATTTGTGTGATTCTAATACCACCTCAAGTTTGAAAAGCAGAACAATGTCCATAGAGAATGTTTGAAATCTGGAATATATAAGGTCTGGTAGCAAACTTATTTGGTCAAAGATCATATATTATGCAATAAAATGTGCCTTCAGTATTAAAATTAGAGTAATATAATGAAAATGTACATGCCTATCACTAGGGTAAGAACAAAACAGAATCTTACTCTCACATCTTCCTTCTCTCTCTCCCATATATAAACAGATATGTTGCATTCCATTTTTATCATTTCAATAATATTCTTGAAATATTTTGAATCCTATGAAATTTCCAAGGGTTGATGATATTTGCCTGATAGCATTGAAGTTAACTGCATGTTTTTATCACCCTTGAATATATCAATACAAAATTTATTTTATGTAAGTATAATGAATTTTTCCCTTTTCATCTTATTAAATAATGTAATGTGACTTTAGGAATTCTGTTTACGATTATTTGCATCATTGTCCCTTGGAGAGTGAAACCTGTTTGTGGGTAAAATTTGGATTTATTGACTTATTCTGCCATATAGTTTTTTTACATTATGCATGGTGAAATCACAATACACTTGTTTTCTCTCATGCTGGTGAAATGTTCAGTAATTAGTTGTGTGATTCTGTGGATTTGTTGTCTTTTGATGTTATGGGTCAAATCTAAGCTCTCAGTCACACTAGGAAAGAACTCTACTCTGACCTAAAACACCAGTCCATATTTTCTGGAGTCATAAATAAAGTTATTTGAATAATCTTGTAAATGTCTCCTGTTGGAAATAAAAAAACACTTTCACAATGAAAGTTTTACACAGTTTTAAAGTTATTGGATATTGGATATTGAATATGTAGGATCACCTATCTTCCAGTGAGTTTCTCAAGTTTTTCTAAGTTGTTGAACTAATGTACAACTACATGCATTAAGATGTTTTGATGAACCAAAGAATTACTAGCATATATTTTCACTTACAGTTAAAATCCAGTGGGTATAAAAAATATTATTCAACTGAACTTATATTTCTCTTATTTGAGTTGCAAAGTCTCCTTCCATATAATGTATAATTTAATTTTCTTCCTTTGTAAAATATCTGATTGTGTTATTACTGCCAAACTGTCATTTTTCTCACAAGTTCATAAGAGTTCTTACCATAAATTTGTAAGTTCCTTCCACTGAAAATCTCTTCATTAGGAATATGGCTTATGTTACTTTTCATTTGTAATGTGCTCTTGCTGAATAAAAATGTTTGATTTTATCATAATCAAATTTATGTATATTTTATTGAGTGCGTTGATGTCAAATATGTCCCTTTTTAACTAATCTGTACTTGCATCAAAATAGTTTTATAGTTATATCTTCTATATTTGAGGCATAAATGCACCTGGAATTTACTTTTGTCTTTCATGTATGATTAAAAAATGCCACATATATTTTATTTCCTTATATTTTTTATGAAATAATACATATTCATTCTAACTACACATTTGTAATAAATAAAATTTTTATTCATGACTTAAAGTTTTTGTAGTTTCTCACTTCTATTCAAGTGGTCTTATGTCTCCATATCTGTATCACTGTATTCTGTCTTAATTACTGTAAGAGTCAAACAAAATAAATTTGTTATCACAAACAAATATGACATGGAACTTACTTGATTATATGACCAAAGGTCCATTGTATCAGACCGATTGCCTCTCATAATTTATAATTTATTTCAGCAATATGATCAATCAAGTGTAATTCCAATTGATGTTCTAGAATATAAAAAAGACTGGGTATTAAACCTACCTCTGTGAAACTGGTAAAGTTTGGTACAATATTGAAATTCTACAAAGTAATAAAATGCCTTTTGCTTTATAATGAACACACAATTGGTTTTTTATGTTGGCCTTTTACCTTGAAGCCTTGCTAAACAAACTTGCTAGTGCTAGAAAATATGTTGCACATTCCACTAGTTTTTTTTTATACACATAAACCCGTTCTGAACAGACTGTCATAATTTTACTTTTCAGGTTGAATATCTTTTTTGGTGTCTAGCCAGAACCTCCAGTATAGTTAGTAATAAAAAGGAGGCCTAAGACTCTCATTTTGTTCTTCATTTTAGATTCATCAGTGTTTCACCATAAATGTGATGTTAGCTGAAGAGTTTTCCCACTTGATCTTTATTCTCCTATTCCTGTTCTTTTTATTGTTTATTGATAAAATTTAGAAATACACAATGATCCTATTCATGATAGGGAACTTGTACCTGTATATATCTTCATTCCTCTTTTTTCCAATCCCCTTCCCTCCCTTCAACCCTTCTTCCCCTGCCTATTTACAAAGCTTTGTTTCCATTGTATCTTTTTTATCATTGTTTAATTTTCCCTTCCTTTCTTTCCCCCTTCCCCCTAATTTCTCTTTCCTTTTAAGCAATTTCTTCCTATTTCACAATATCTGTTGTACAGTTTGGTCCTTATATATTCTTTCAGATTCTCACACTAGGAGGATAATGGGATATTTACACGTGTCCAGTTTATTTCACTTAAGAGTATGGTCTCCCATCCAAGTACTAACCATGCCCGAACCTGCTTAGCTTCCGAGATCAGATGAGATCGGACACGTTCAGGATGGTGTAGCCATAGACAAGAGTATGGTCTCAAGATGCATCCATTTACTAAGAAATGTCTCAAGTTTATTCTTCTTTACGGCTGAGTAGGACTACATTGTATATAAAAATTACATCTTTCTTATCCATCCCTCAGTTGGTGGGCATTAGGTTGGTCCATAATTTAGCTGTTACAAGCTGTGCTGCTATGAACATTGATGTGCATATATTGCTTTGGTATGATATTTTTAATTCTTCTGGGAAGATATTCGGAAGGGGTATGCCTGGGTTAAATGTTACCTCTAATTCTAATTTTGTGAGCAATCTTCACACTGATTTCCACAGTGGTTGCACTACTGTACATTCCCTATTTCTGTTTAGCTGCAGGAAGTTTGTTTAGTTTTCCATTTATTTCAATCAGAAATGGATCATTGGTTATGATTTCTTTCAATTATCTTAAGTGTATATTCTTAGGGATAGATTTGAAAATGGTAAGGCTTATATGCTCACAGCTCCAATACACTACTGGGGAATAGTTCATACAGTGATTTAAAGGCTCAGGATTGTCATAATGTTCCTAAATAGGTAGATAAATTCAATAAATCTCAATACAATTATGCTGAATGCATAAACAAAGCCAAAGGGGGATTTTATAAGGAGTTAAAAGAAAACTGTTGCAGTTAATAGATATACTGTTAACAATTTTGGTGATGAATTCTCAGACATATATCTCTAAATACCTTTGTAAATACATATCACTATATTTCTCTGTGTATACACACACAAACATGAACATATGTCTTGTTAATTTTGAAGATGAATTCTCAGATGTGTATATATATACATATTCATTCTTCTCTATATGAATATCTGTCTATATATGCCAAATATATATATTTACAGTTTAAATATATGCAGCTTGCTGCATACCCTTTGTATATCAGTAAAGCTGTTGAAAGTAACAATAATTGTCTTTTCATTTGAATACATTAGTAACTACAATATATTGAACTTGAATATAATATATCATATAACACATAGCATATTACATAACATATGGTATATAATGTGCAAAAACAAACCCAATTTCCCATGAAGGATTCACAGTATTAGCTCCTACAGTCTTTTTTATTTTAAAAATAGAAGGGGGAAAGCATTAACAGACAGACAACCTTTTACAAAATAGCAAAAGAACAGTACAGACAATACAGAGTTGCAAACAAAGTGGTAGGAAATTAGCAATGCTTGTTGTATTAGGTATTGATATCTTCAGAGTGGTTTCTCATGAAAACACACAGAGACATGCAATACTGATCAATCAAGCACTTATTAGCTCAGTGTCGTAAGCACCTGCCTGGCAAGCGTGAGGTTGTGAGTTCAATTCCCAGTACCGAAAAAAAAAAAAAAAACCTACAGCTTTTATTTGTAGCCTACGTTAATTATATTATCATGTGTATTTTTATACATTTCATATAAATTTAGTCATAAAATATCATATCCACAATATTATACGTGATTTCCACCTTTCTTACAATGTCATTAAGGTAGGGTAGAGTCAAGAAAGACTAGAATTTGATTACAAAGCCAAGACATATGCAGCTGTGCAAGGTACTTGAAAGGGATTTAAGCCCAAAAAAGGAGTGCAGAGAAGACAGACATCCGCTTGGCTTCCCTAGAGAGGGAATCCAAAGCCAAGTTCTCCATCACTCAGCCTTGCTCCCTGAGGATGTGCAGTGCTCTGTAATCACTTGAGGCTAAAGAGTCTGACTAATGAGGGGCTCTGGATATTGAAGCTCCCATGGGACACAAAAAGGCATAGTCGGCCTGTGGCCACCCACTCAAATCCTTGCCCACTCCCGGAAGAAGCACATCTGACTGAGCGTCAGGCACCATCAGTCCTGCTCAGGAGCCAGGGGCTTCACCGTTTTTTCCCTGTTACTTAAGACTGAAGCTTTCCTTTTTCTGCATCGCACCCAGGAATCATTAAATCACCTCCGTTGTTCCCTAGATAATGTGAAGCCTGCTGGTGTATATTATGTTAATAGTAGTACGTGTTTTTCTCTGCGTTCAGACTGGAACGCGAGTACATGCAGATGAGCAGATCTAGATTGTTTGTTCGGTGTCGCCTGATTGTCCCTCCACTCACCTTTGCTCCTGTTTGTGCACCGATATCTGAGTGGCTTTCATTCTGCTAATGCCTCCATCTGATCCTCACACTAGTGAATTGTTTTTTCATTCTCAACAGCAGTCCACTCTCCTCTAGTTTTGAAGAGTGTTCCACATTTCAATAAGCTTTTAAAAATGTGTTTAGCGAAGGGCAAAGTATAAAAGACATGTAGCCAGCTTTTTCATGTTATATTTGTTGGTTGTTTGTTTCCTGACTCATAATATCAGATCTTTGGCTGATGCTGTTTCCTATTTTTGAATAGTTCCAGAAAGAGCAGGTAGAATACAATTCACCCCAGACTGCACAGTCTTCTGCTTCTTTCTTAATTCATCTAAGTTGTACTATGATAAAGTAAGGCAAATGATCAATGAAAAATGTAGAGATTAAGTGATTGTATTATATTTTTAAAATGAGAAAATGCCTTGTAAATGCAAACCAAGAAAATGGCTTACAAAGAGAGTCACAGTATGCATTAAAACTGCAAGGGAATAATGAAATGTCAAATTTAGTGTTTTAGTTCACTTGAGGTAAGGAAAATGTAAACTTCTCACTTACATAATTTCCCCTTCTTTCCCTTTTCTTTTCCCACACCCCAGTTGCCCTTTACTTTTGAGCATTTTCCTTTAATTTCACAATGTTTATCATACCTCCTAGTTTTTTTTCACTCTTTCAGTTCTTATACTAGTGAGACAATTTGATGCTTACACATGCAGGTCTAGTTCATTTCACTCAAGAGTATGGTTTTTCTGGTTTTTCTCCGGTACTGGGAACCGAACTCACGACCTTGCGCTTGCCAGGCAGGCGCTTTTTGCTGCTGAGCTAAATCCCCAGCCCCACTCAAGAGTATGATCTCTAGTTGTGACCATTTACCTGTAAAAGCCTTGATTTTATCCTTCTTTATAGCTGAGCAATATTCCATGTGCACCCATGTTCGTAGAGGTGCAATCTGTAATCGCTAAATTGTGGAAGCAAACCAAATGTCCATCCACTGAGGATTGGATCCAATGAAGAAATACAAACAGCAAGTAAATATATGAAAAAACTGTTCAGTATCACTTGGCATTCAAAAGATGCAAATTAAAACAAAGCTGAGATTACATCTCATTCCAGAAATAATGGCTATTGTTAAGAAAACAACCAATGATAAATGCTGACAAGGTCATGCGGAAAAAGAAACACTTATCCATTGTTGGTAGAAGAGTAGACTGGTGCAACCACTGTGGAAATCTGGGTGGAGATTCCTCAGAAAACTAAAACCAGAGGCTCCATTTGACCCAGCTATCCTCTTCTTGGTATCTTCCTAAAAGAATTAAAAACATCATACTTTCTTTTCTCACATTTGTCTTTTCCCTTCATTACTTTCTTTTACCCTCCTTTGTATAAAGGCAATACTGCCACATTTTATCACATTATAGTATGCATTTCCCTGACAGCATTTGAGACTCTAACACTGCAGTTTAGTTACACACAGATGGACTCCCTGCTAACGATCCTCTGAGGCAGAACTTGTTATTCATGGGTGATGGTGGCCCTTGGGAATCAGACCAGTGGAAGACAAAAGATGTAGGGAGATGAGACACAGGGATAACCTGACCTGTCACCCTTCCCCAAAGTGAAAGTGATCAACCTGACAAGGCAAGGAATTGTAGAGGTGAGATGCACCTTCAGAATTGTCCCAGCTTGTGATAAGTGGCTCAAGTTTATAAACTCTGCATGAGCAATTTTTGCTGTGGCCTTGGGTAGGAGGCGTGGTGTTTTTGTTTTTGGGGGGGTACTGGGAATCAAACACATGACCTCATGCTTGCCAGGCAGGCACTGTGCCGCTGAGCTAAATCCCTGGCAAAGAGGTGTGATCTTTATGGGTAGAGCATCTCTCCTGCTGGATGAGTCCCACAGAGTGGCTGACAACAAAGGGCTGTCTGCTCCCAGCATCGCCAGTAGCTGGCATGATAATCCCATCCCCCCGATGGCAGATGCAGATGAGGTAGGGGAGTGACAGTCACATCTGTCTTTCTTGTTTCTTGCCTGTTTCTTATCTCATGGTTGAAGGCTCCTCGAATGTAAGGCTTTCAATCAGCCTATGCAACATCATTTCCTCAGCATGTACAGTACAGTACTGTTTCACAATGAGTGAATGAGAAAACCAATAAATAGCTGTGGAGGCAATAATTCTTCATATTACCACTGAAGATAAAAGAGCATAACTGTACCTTTCACACTAAAATTTATTTTTTTTTTAGACAGTACTTCATTATGTGGTCCAGGATGGCCTTACACTCACTATGTAGTGAAGCTGAGCCTTGAATTTGGAGAGAGCCTCCTGCCTCAGCCTCTCAAGTGCTGGGATTACACAGATGCAGCACAATACCCAGGCTTAACTTTCTCATTGACTGCTCTTACCTCTATTCATGGATGAATGTAATTTTCAGTCAACAGAGACTTACATTAAAAATATCCTAGATAAAATAGGTGGAACAATATATATTTGTTTTTGAAAGTTAAGGATGTTGCAAAATCCAATGTTGAGGCACTAGAAATTCAAAGTGTGATGTAGCCATCGCTGTGGTTTGCAGTGGCCACCTCTTTGCTGTGTCACCCACTGGCCAAGGCAGGAGGCTGTGATGATTGGTCTCTTCTTAGGCTTCAATTCCATAACCTCATGGAAGCATGATTTCCTCCTCAAGTCCTACTGACAAATACTGTCACATTTTGGCAAAGTTGTAATTCATTAGGAAAGCAGTAAAATTGCAATGACATGTACCTTCTGAGTGTAAATTTCAAAACTTATTTGTACTTGTACATTATGACAACAAACAATTCTCGCCTTCTGTAGTACAATCCCCTAAAAGATGTGATATTAGAGCACATTGCTGTTTTTCAGGAAAAAGAATCCACGAAGACATCAAAGTGTGTATTAGATGTCCTCTTGCCCTTTCTAGACACAACACTTAACAGCCACAAATTAAAGGAGAGTTTTCATTTGGCTCATGTTTCAAGGGGTGTCCGCAAGGTCAGCCGGCTCCAAGGCAGGAGCATTACGGTGGCAGGGGGAGGTAGAATAAAGTTCATGAGTTCATATGGGTAGGATGCAGAATAGGGGAACAATATCAGAGAGAAAGGGGTAAAGGCCAGGTGAAGTATTCAGGTCACTCCTCCATGGCCCAACCAGCCACATTAAGAAGTGTGCCCCATCAATTCCCCCAAGTTGATTCTAAAGCCAATCAAGTTGACAATACTAAGCTGAAACTGTTGCTGAAATTGCTTCAGAGTGAATAAATGGACAATCTTTAAAAGATGCTATAAAATAAGAGTGAACTTAGATTCTCTTCTCATATCAAAGGCAAGAATAAATTTCAGGTGTTTTTAACCTCAATTGCAGGAAACAAGGCTAAAAATTCTTTACCAAGGTAAATAGGAGTTTCAAAATCAAAGCAGATTAAGTGCAGAATAGCTGAGAAAATACTGACAAACGAAGCCATGTTAAAGCTAAGCACTTTTGGGCATCTACTAAGAATTATGAACTACATCGAAATGAGCTTCACAGTGGGGCATGGCTCTAATGCCAGCACTCTGGAGGCTGAGACAGCAGAATTGCATTGAGTGCAAAGCCAACCTGGGCCAGAAAGTGAGTTCAAGGCCAACCTGAGCTGCACAGTGAGACCCTGTCTCAAAAAAGATAAAACACAAGAAATGACCTTCATGCCTGAAGAATAATCATTCAAGGGATTTCTATTTGAATTACAAAAGAAAGTGTTATAAATTAAGTTTTCAAAATGGACTGAGCAACTGAAATATTATATACACAGATTCATAACAGAGGAAAATTATTGTCCATAATATGTAAAAGGACCCTCAATCTCAACCTCCTAAGAGAAATGTAAATTACCTAAATGCCATGTACACCCACTGTCAGAACAAAGAAAAATGTTTTTGTTTTTTGTTTTTTGGTGTTTTTTTTTTGGTTTTTCTCCTGTACCGGGAACCGAACTCACGACCTTGTGCTTGCCAGGCAGGCACTTTTGCCGCTGAGCTAAATCCCCAGCCCCAAGAAAAATGTTTTGAGGATTAAGGAGACCACTGAGGAATATCTAATGCGAATGAACCACTTAGAAAATCTCTTTAGAACAATCCCAAATTGAAAAACTGCCCTACTACACTCAAAAAAGTACCCCAATTTTAAAACACTCATTTATTTCCTTCCAAACACATGGAGGAAAATATTCAAACAACTTCATTTACAATAACAGAAAAATATCAACCAAACTTTCATCACTATAAGACATGTTCCTATTTTTAATGTTTTACATAATGCAGACATTTAGAGCTTTGAAAATGAATGAATACAACCACTTGGTTGATTCTGTAGCACAGTAATAGGAATAGCAAATAGATATGGAATTTATTGGCTAAACTTAACATGGTCAAATGGAAGCATTTTTGTTTAAATAAATGGTATAGGGATGTAGAGAGGATTAAGAAAATGCATGGCATCTAAAAAGCGATAGTTTCATGTGGCAATAAATGATGAAATATTGGCAACCTAATACTGGCAGCATTAATTCATTGCTGTACGCATAGGTGCAATGTTATTTTGTCTTCTATATTTCCCACCCTTCTGATTGATTAGAAACACCCTGGGTCTCATCAGATAGTGCAGGCAACACCTTTCATCTGCAAATCTCTCTTTCCTAAATACACACCATTGATTGACTTAATGTCCTAAGTCAGCCGGACAGGATCGAAAGGTATATTGATTACCACCATTGAATGCACTACAGAGATGTGGTCTTGTTGACTTAGGGAAGAGTAGCTTATCAGTGGACCTAGAGATGGACATGCAGTTTTCTGTCTCTGGCATCCAGAGTGGAGTTTGACACCTGACAAAGGCATTTTCTGCAGTCCCTTGGTGAGCAGGATATCCAGGGAGACAACTCTTACAGGCACAGGAGTGCCAGGGGGACAACTCTCATGGAGAACTGCATGAAGTCCTACTGTTTTCCAGTAGAATCCCTGGCTTGGAAGTCCTTGTTATGAAAGACAATTCTCTTAATTGTCTGAGTCTATTAATGTTAAGTTTTCTTTTTCTTGTGAGCATTAAAGACATCCTTATTGGTGAATTTCAGTCATCTCTTCAAATCACTGTTCTCTAATTAGGCCAACTGGGAGAAAATCACACTGAGTACTATTTTTACCTCAGAAGGACAAAATTTGCAGGTATTGGGTCCTGTTATTAACTTCACAAGGCATTAAAGTTCACTCCTTTGGTTTCCAGAAGGACTAGCACTAGGCCTGACCATACAATCAAGAGAAAGCTATCTTTAATATACGATATAAAATAATTTTTCAAAAAAATATTGTCCCTGTTCCCATCTCCTGCTCCAATTTGCTTTACTAAGAACATGCACAGCCAAAATTTCTAAAGCTAGGGTCTCTGTGCAGTCTCTTCTTCACGGAATGCAAGCAGAAAATAAATTTTACAGTTGAAAGTATCTTGCAAATATTACAGACTGGAGAAAATGTAATATCAGACTTCAGTCTGTGATTTAATGAACTTGATCATTATATTTACTTATCATTTTAGGTGGTAACATATTTATGCACCAGGATCACTATTATTTTGACCTGACACAGGTCCAGGCCAATGACACATTATAGAAGAGAAGTTATCCTACCGGTAAGTTTCCACAAAGCTTTCTTCATGTCACCATTCCTCAGACTGTAGATAAAGGGATTCAGCATTTGAAGAACCACAGAATACATCAATGAAGCCACTGCTGTCTTTCTGGGTGAATCTGTCACTGCAGAGCTAATGTACACCCCAACAGCAGTCCCATAAAACAAGGAGACAACTGACAGATGAGACCCGCAGGTAGAAAAAGCCTTATACTTCCTTTCTGTTGATGGCATTCTCAAGATAGATAACATAATGTGAGTATAAGAAAACATGATTCCAAACACAGGAACACCAACAAAGATGCAAGCTGCCACGTATATTACTATGTTATCAATGAAGGTATCCGAACAAGTGAGCCTGATAATCTGAGCAAGTTCGCAGAAGAAGTGCAAGATTCTCAGCTCTGCGCAGAAGGACAGCCTCAGCATCATCAGACTGTGGAGCAGCCCATCCACACTGCTAATGGCCAAGGAGAAGAGAATCAGTAAAACACACACGTGGGTGTTCATGATGACCGTGTAGCTAAGTGGATGGCAGATGGCCACATAGCGGTCATAGGCCATCGCTGCAAGGAGACAGTTTTCCAAACCACCAAAAACCAAGACTAAACCGATCTGAGCAAGGCAGCCTGTGTAAGAGATGCTCTGATCCCGTGTTTGCATGTTCACTAGCATATGTGGGACAGTGGTGGTGCTTAAACAGATGTCATTAAGGGACAGACTGGAGAGGAAGAAGTACACAGGGGTGCGCAGGTGGGAGTCACAGCTCACAGCCAGGATGATGAGCAGGTTTCCCAGGATGGTGACCAGGTACATGGACAGGAACAGGCTGAAGACGAGGGGCTGCAGGTGTGGGTCATCTGTCAGTCCCAGGAGAAGGAATCCTGAAATAGCTGTTTGATTTCGAGCTTCCATGAGTGGATGATCTGATCTAAAATAAATGGTGAAAATATTATAAAGTATATAGACCAACAGCACAGTATAATAGTGAAATGAGTTAAAAATCCCATCTCACGGATATGAAATTTATTTCCACAACTTCAAGAAAATTTTCTAGTATTAATTCCCCTTTCTGAGAGATTTGTTTCTCTATTTTGTTAAGGTTTAAGTAATACACTCACAAAACTCTCCTCCCGTCACACAAACAAGAAAAAAACTAAATGGAAAATTCTTTTCTAACAGCCGTTGATTTGGGCAAGAGGCATATTTATCCCTCAATAAGAAGGACTTGTCCTTCATGAGAATATGAATCCAGCACAATGAAAGTCTGCTGAGAACCAGCCCAAACATCTGGGATGTGATGAAAATACAGTCAGTCTTTGATATCTTAAGCAATTTTACAGTGAATAACACATCACCAGTTATCACTCTTAGAATGCTCCCCTTATAGTTCAAACACATTTTTGTTCTTCCCACTTTCTGAATCAGTTTCAGAAGTCCTGTTTGATGAGTGCACTTAGTTTCACTGTATTGCTGCCTCAATATCTTGCATTGATTCAGACTTTTACCTTTCATGGTCATTTTGACTCTGGAAAGATCCAGAAGTTTTACAGTCCCAGATATGATAAAAGGATGTGGATACACTACAGTCTTTTTTTCCTTGTCTTTTTGAGACAGGGTATTGCTATGCAGTTCAGGTTAGCCTTGAACTCACTTTGTAGCCCAGGATGGCCTCAAACTTGTGAAAGTCTTCCTGCCTCAGCCTCTCAAGTGCTGATATTACAGGTGGGTAACAACTTGTCTGGCCTCTGCAGTCTTTTTATGGTGCATGCCTTTCCCTTCTAATGGATTGTACTTGGTAGGAATAGTCACTGCATTTTTGATCATGGATCACAATTCTGTAGCTTCCAGAATTGCTACACGAAGTGGCAAGAACAATGGGGAAAAAACACATTTTCTTGGATGGACATATAGCTCACTTCCAAAGTTTAGCTATTAGGAACTATGTAGCTATAAACATGGATAAGCAGGTACCGCTGTAATAGGATGCCTTTAACTCTTTTGGGAAGATACCTAGAAGGAGAGTAACTGAGTTGAATGGCATTTCTATTGTAAGTATGTGAGGAATCTCCATACTGCTTGTACTAGTTTACAATCCTATCAACTATACAAAAGGGTTTCTTTTCCCCTCACAACCTCACCAGAATTTCTATTATTTAATTGCTTGTGATGAACCTTGAGATCATAATGTTAAGGAAAACAGTCACTCACAAGCTCACATATCATGTGCTTTCTCTTATATGAGGAATCCAAAGTATAAAAATGTTACATGGCCAAAGATCATAGGAAACACACAGACAGACTTTTTTGTGAATGGGAGAGTAACCAAGGGATAGACAAAGGAGCATGGGTGAGGAGGGGCATACAAACATTTAGATATCTTATGAACATGCACCAACTCCGCACAACGAATATGAGCATTACATACTACAATATTGCACTAACAAAACAATATTTTAAAAACTTTAAGTAAATTTATTGGTACAATTGAGGTATATACAATGATCCCATTCTTCATAGAGAATTTGTACCTGTATATGCTATACCTTGATTTCTTTTCCCCCTTCCATTCCCCTCCCCTGCCTTCAACCCTTCCTCTCTTTATTTACAAAGTCTGGTTTCCATTTTATCCTTCTTTTCTCATTTTTTCTTTTCCCTTCCTTCCCTTCCCCTCCCCCCTCTAGTTTCCCTTTCCTTTTGAGCAATTTATCTCAATTTCACCATATCTCTTGTACAATTTAGTTGTTATTTACATTTTCAGGTTCTCAAAGCAGTGAGACAATGAGATACACATATATGTCTGATTTATTTCACTTAAGTGTATGGTCTCAAGGTCCATCTATTTAGGAATAAATGTCTCAAGTTTGTCTTTCTTTATGGCAGAGTAAGTCTCTATTATATAAAACAAAAGTACATTTTTATCCATTCATCAGTTGTTGTGCATTATAGTTGCCACACAAATCAATGGATGTAAGGCATCATATCAACAGTCAAAGACAAATTCACATGACCATCTCAATAGATACAAAAAAGGCATTTGACAAAGTCACCCATTCATGATTAAAGAAAACCCTACAGAAAATGGTTATAGATGGTTTTATGTCAATCTGACAAAAGCCATTTATGACAGACAAATAGCCAGCATCATACTAAACAGTCGGAAAACAAAAAACTTTCACTCTAAAACCAGGAACAAGACACGGATGTCCACTATCACCACTCCTATTTAATGTAGCTCTGGGAATATTAGCCAGAATAATTAGACAGGAAAGAGGAACAAAAGGCAGAAGAATAGGAATGGAAGAAGTGAAATTATTATTGCTCACAGATGACATGGTACCATACATAAAAGACTCCAAAAACTCAACCAAAGGACTTCTAGATTTAATACCCAAATTCAGTAAATGTAGCTGGGTACATAATCAGCACTCAAAGATCAATAACCTTTCTGTACACAGATAACAAATTCACTGAAGGAGAAATGAGGTAAACAAAACCTTTCACAATAGAATTCAAAAAGGGAAATATTTAGGAATCAATTTAACAAAGGAAGTAAAAGATCTCTACATTCAAAACTGCAACACTCTGAAAAAGGAGATTGAAGAGTATATCAGCAAATGCAAAGATGTCACTTGCTCTTGGGTAGGAAGAACCAACATAATGAAAATGGCCATACTCCCAAAACTGTTATGCGGATTTACTGCAATGTGAATCAAAATACCATTAACAAAAACCACGGAACTAGACAAAACAATCCTAAATTTTTTCAAAGCTTAAAAATGGAATAATTTTTACTCAATGGGGAGTAGTTTAAGGGATATTAGCGGTAATATCTCTCTCTCTCTGTAAAGAATATTTAAATTTAAATATTTACCGTATATCTGGATGGTATCTCATATATGCCATTATGCAAAGGTTGGGAGAGACTTGGAAGACTTTATCTTCATCAGCTTATACATATCTTCTCCTCTTCCTTTCTCAGACTGAAATCACATATTATTTCTAAAGTATTAAATAAAGAATTTCATGTTTGCTGTTTAGCTTCAAAATGGATGACTCTGAATATCATACCTAAGTATTGAAAATGGATGATGTGTCCTCGGGAAATTCAGATGGACTAAATGTGTGAGTGGGATATTGGACAGAAAATATCATCTATGAGATGAGGCTCAGGGGTTGCTTTCTCAGGAGAGTCCGGATGTACTTTGATGTTTTCGCTGACTGACCCCTCCAGACTTTACACCCCTGGGGGCTCAATATGCAAAGGACCTCATTAATCAATCTTTCTAACTCCCTAATTCCAGAAGGACACACCCTTAAAGGCTAAAACGATCAAGGTGAGGTGTTCCCGATGGGTGATTTCCTGAACCCTGAGCCCCAGGGCGCTCCATCGCTTGTCTCTATTGTTTCCACATTTCTCCATTTAGGGACTTTGCCCGAACAGAACATATAACACTTCTTTAATAGGTCACAATGTCATGTTTTATTTACAAATTAAGAATTCTCTATTTCATGATATAAGAAAGCTTGGCTCCTATACTAACATGTAGATAAGTAAGTGTAAAAGATGTAATTAAAAATAGCTAATTTTTTTGTGAAATGATAAGAAAGCACTCAAGGGTAAAAAAAAAAAAAAAAGAAAAGCAACACTCAGGTGTGTCTCTCCTTCTACAACACTGATTTTGGGTGAAATTTAATCTTTGTTCTTTATAATTAGCACAGAAAATTCTAATTGCTTTTTATAATGTCTATGTTCAAAAACTCTGCTTTGATTTTGACAAGCAGCTCCTTAAATTTTGTTACAATAGATGTCTTCACATGAGTTTAATTTCTGTTTCTTTACTTTATATTGAGGTGCTAATTAAACTACCACATCTGAAGAAGATAGCAGTGTAAATCTGTGGCCACCAATCAGTGAAAATACAACCAGAGAAAGACACAACCGAGAAAGAGAACTACAGACCAATCTCCCTACTGAACATAGATGCAAAGATACCAATAAAATATTCACCAAAGGTCCCCAGCATCCCTAGTTTTTCTGGGAGTCATACGTGCCCCTCAGTGGTCACGGACATGGGCTACTCAGTCCGGGATCATCAGGCAGTTGCTGGAGTGTACTCAGCTCTCCCAGGTCTCAGACACAAACCACAGTGGTATCAGATCAGGGACTGCCTGGCTCAGTGTCCCCAGGCAGCTCACAGGCCCAGAGGTGGGCTGCAATAGTGATGGAATATCAGGCCACCTCATAGATTGTCCCCAGGAAGTTGATGGAGTGTACTTGGCTCTCTTGGGGCTCAGCTGTGATCTGTAATGGTGGCAGAACACGGGCAGCAGTGTCTCAGGTCTCCAGACAGTTCATGTAGCATGCAGGGCCCAAACACAAACCGTGGTGGTTGCGGATCACGGACCACCTGATCCAGTGTCCCAGGCAGCTCACAGAGTACCAATGCTGAATTTTATGTGTCTGATTTATTTCCCTTAATATTCTGGCTCCAAGGTGCACCTATTTTTCAACAAATGGCTCAGGTTTACCCTCCCATGAAAGAAGGTTTATCATTTCTTCTCCATAATGGCATTCTCAAGACCAAGGACACAGTATTAACATACGACAAAATGCAGAGAAATGACTACCAGAAGATGTGCAACATACAGCATGAAAGGGTTTCATAATTCCTTCAGAGTCGCTGAGGCGCCACCTACTGGACACTATATGCCATGGCCAATATGGCACCAGCCCTTAGAGGCCATGTGCTAAGCCCCACCCTTCTTTCTGGAGTCAAATTACGACTTCCTACTCCTCTTTATGTAATATCCTGTTTCATTTTCCCACACTCCTGCCCAATGCTAGCCTGCCACATAAGCTAGCCCACTCCTTAAACCCTGCCTCTAGCCTGACCATATTTAACCACTGTCCCCATGACCCAACCCCCCAGAAGATTCTCTTTCTTTGTCAATCTTCTCCGTGCCCTCCACAATAAAAGTGTTTTATTGTTTTATTACTCTCTGCACCACAGACCGACACCTTTTACAGCATACATCAGGATGTGACTGAAGGGCTAATCACAACTGGCAAGTTTGATGATCTAGGGAAATAGACAGAAGTAGTGGGGTGATTCCAGGTCTGTGCAGAAGGACAGATACAGTATCATGAGAGTACAGAGGAGGACATCTGCAAGGCCAGTGAAGAGAGAGACCAGAGCCAGGCAGACACAGATGCAGGCGATCATGCTGACTGCATATGTAAATGGATAACCAATGATAATGGTGCAGTCAGGACTTCACTGCATGGACACAATTTTCTTAACCCCTAAAAACTAACTGTAAGTAGATCTGGGTGAGGCAGTCCCTGTAATTGATTCTCTGAGTTTTGATCTTCACCAGCATCTTTAGGATTGTGCTTAAGCTTAAATATGTTAATAAAGAACACTCTGAAGAGAAAGAAGTACATAGGGGTGTAGAAATGGGGCTCAGAGCATATGGCCAGGATGGTGATTAGGTTTTACAGGATGATGAGCGGTACGTAGAGAAAAACCAGTAGAAGATGAGGGGCTGCAGTTCTGTACCACGTATTGATTCCAGGAATCCTGAAACAGCTGTATGGATTCCAGCTAACATGAGTAGATATTCTGATTCAGTGAAAAGCTGATAAATACACAGACTACTAACAACAGTCGGACGATGCCGTGATCTTTGTGATCTTGCCTCCAAACGTGTGAAAAGCTAAAATTCTGCTGTTGAGCCTCCCATTCTGTGGCATTTGCATATGCAAATCCTAGTAGCAAATGTACTGGCAAATCTCCCTCTCCAGCACGAGCACAAGAATTAAAGTGAATGACAAGTTACCTTTAAGTCATTAGGTTTGAGAAGGACCTATTTTTGCTCTGAAGGGAATGGTACCTGTCTGGGGGGAGTGTGGGCCCAGGGGAATGAAGGCTGGGGATGAGTGTAAACATACCTGATGTGACATAAAAATTTTACAATAGCAGAAATATTGCTATTAATTCCACTCAAAATATCACTCCTTGTTTTCAAGACACTATTTTTCCTGACACTTTCTGAGGAAGTTGTGGAAGTCCTCTTTTGTGAGTGTCTTTATTTGCATTGTCAGACCTGCATCCATAACATGTGTAGTTACTGTGACTCTGCACAATTGCAGAATTAAAATGTTTGAGGAATGATGTCGATCCTCAGAAATAGGTAACAAACTATCAGTTCAACTTTGAAACTATTCAAAAACTATTTTGAAAAAAGACCCATGCCTCTATATACAATGATTATGCCTCAAGTATAAAAAAAAAATCTATGACATCATCCTTCATCCATGCAATGAATATGTACTACCACTCGGCTACGTCCTGAACCCTGAAACTAAGCTCCCTAGAAGACTTGGACTTGACTATTCAAGCAACTTAATTCACAGTAGCAGAAAAACAAATACCCAGTTTACATCACCACCAAAAATGCTGTTCATTCATCCCAACATATATAATATAAATATATAGAGCTTTGGAAATCAAAGATAATCTTCTAGGACCAACAACATGATGGACTGTGAACCACAATGAAAATAACAAAAAGCGGAATGTTCATTTGTTTAGTCTGAACTTTAGTGAGGTTGAATAGAATTGCTGTTATTGAATGTATTCTACCATAATATCAATAAAGGTGTCAAAAATGCTTTAGAATCCTGTGAAAATGACACTTTTGTGGGTGAAAAATAGTCAACTTCTTGCATTCAAAAGCTGGCTACATCAACACAATTCTTATCTGCATGGTTACAGCAACCCTTTCTTTGCACTATATCTTCTCTACTCTGTATCGTAAAGAAACGTACCACTATATTTAAAGTTCACCTGGATACTTCATTACATTTTCCTTGTTAAAAAATTCCCTTCTCTCATTTATCATTGAAGTTAATCACAAATGAAGATTATATTTAAGTCCCACCATTCAGCCTGACACAGAGATATAATCTCACTGAGCCATAAAAAATGTACTTCTCAAGTCAACTTGGAACAGCTCACAGATTCTTGTCACTTTTATCATGTCCAGCGATGACAAGTGCATTCGCTGTCATCAGAAAATTGCTAAAATTAGCAATTCATTGGTGAATTTCACAGTGATCTCAAATCACTGGCATCTAATCAGGTCCATTTTAGAGGTAATCACACTGAGGATGCTGGCTACTCTTTTTATCTCAGAATGAAATAATTTGCTAGTATCAGTCCCCATTATTAACTTCACAAGTCATGAACTACCCATTTTTGATTTCCAGGATAACTAATACTAGATTATAATGCTAAAAGTCCAACCACATGGTCAGGAGGAAGCCATTTTTAAAATATGATGATAGCTTTTTCAAAATTTTGTCCCCGTTCCCATCTCCTACTCCAACTTGCTTTATGAAGAGCATGTACATCCCCACAAAACTGCAAAATCTAGAGTCTCTGTACAGTCTCTCCTTCGGGGAACCCAAGCAACAATTATCTTTACAAATGAAATTGTGCTGCAGACATCACAGACTGGATAAAATCGATGTCAGGTCTGAATCCGTAATGTAATGCCTTTGATCACTACACTTCTTTCATTCTGCTTAGTGACATTTTCTTCAACAGGCACATTTTATTTTGAATAAACTACACACACACATCCAAGGAAATGATACACTAGAAGAGAATCTATCCTATAAATAAGCTTCCACAAAGCTCTTTTCATGTCCCTGTTTCTCAGACTATAGATAAAGGGGTTTAACATTTGAGGGACCACAGTATACATTACGGAAGCCACTGCAGCCTTTTTTGGATGAGTCAGTTAGTAAAGAACTAATGTATACCCCCAAACCTGTCCCATAGAACAAGGTGACAACTGAGAGATGAGACACACAGGTAGAAAAGGCTTTGTATATTCCTTCTGATGTTGGCATTCTCAAGATTGACGACACAATGTGAATGTAAGAGAACATGATTCCAAACACTGAAACACCACAAAGATGCAAGTAACCATGTATATTACGACGTTATCAATGAAAGTATTAGAACAAGTGAGCTTGATGATCTGAGCAAGTTCACAGAAGTGCGGGATTTTGGGGTCTGGGCAGAGGGACAGTTGCAGCAACAATAGACTGTGGAGTAGTCCATACATAATGCTAATAGGCACAAAGAACAGGCTCAGTAAGACATATACATGCAAGTTCGTGATGGCTGGGTACCTAAGTGGATGGCAGACGGCCACGTAGCGGTCATAGACCATCACTGCTAGGAGACAACTTTCAAAATCACCAAAAACCAAGACTAAACAGACTTGGGCGAGGCAGCCTGTGTAAGAGATGCTCTGATCATGTGTTTGGATGGTTACCAACATGTGTGGGACTGACGTTGTGCTTAAACAGATGTCATTAAAAGACAGAGTGGCAAGAAAAAAGTACATAGGAGTGTGCAGATGGGAGTCACAGCTCACAGCAAGGATGATCATGAGGTTCCCAAAGATGGTGACCAGGTACACGGACAGGAACAGGCTGAAGAGGAGGGGCTCCAATTCTGGATCATCTGTCAGACCGAGGAGAAGGAATTCCAAGATGGCTGTTTTGTTTCTCACTTCCATGAGTTGATGATGTGATCTGAAAATAGTGATGAAAACAAACAAACAAAGATACATAGACCAGCACAAGCTACATGTAAGAGGGCAATGTGTAAGAATTCCAGCTCATGGATGTCTTGAGCTTTGAATTTTGC
>NW_004955563.1:295588-322946 GCF_000276665.1 Chinchilla lanigera
TTTTCCACAAATGACTGCAGTTTATCTTCATTAATGGCTGTCTTTCTTCACCATCTTAATCCAACTCAGTTGAACATTAAAAATAATAGATGCACAGTAAAAAAAAACTCTCTGGGCATACAAAACAAGGTAATTTTGTACTGTAATGTAGAAAAACAATAATATTATAAAAAGATACGTTTCTATACGTAAGCAAAAGGTAATTCAAATATACCCTAGCAAGTGAAAAAAATACAAGCACACCTATGATTCATCCCCATACACAATAAAATAGTTTCTCTCCCAAGGTAAGGAGGGCTCAATGTTCCGGGAGGGAATTGGTTGCCAGGGCAAAGACAGCTTTTTTTATTTGAGAAATACTGGTGAAATCAAAAGTAGACTTTGGCCTGGTCCCATGAATGTGGATTTCAAGTACCAGAAAGTTTGAGAACACGTGATAAGGAAGAATTTAACAGACCTCACTATGTCAAGGATGGTGGATATTTACTATGTTCCTATTTAAGTGGCAGATGTCAATAAACAATACACTATATATTAAATTATAATATATCTGGTTGACCAAGCCAGCACTCCAAAATGTTCTGAAGAATATTCAAAGAAAGACCATAATTCCATGAACAACAATAGAAAGAATCCACCAGGCAAGGCAAGCAATTAAATAGAGAGAAAAGACAGAGAACTTACAAAAGGAAAATAATATAGTAGGATATCAGTATTTATTGTTATAACCATCAATGGAAGTGGCCTCAATTCACCAAATCAAAAGAAACATACTGGCAGAACGGATCAAGAACAAGGTCCAATCATATGCTACACACAGGAAACATATTTAAATTAAAAAGAAATTCATAGATTGACAGTTAAAGGATGAAAAACAATACTTCATGCAACAGGAACCCAGAAAAAAACAGAGATATCTTTTCTATTTGCAGACAAAGTGAACTTCAAGCCAAGAATGATTAAGAAAGACAAAGAAGTTCACTACATACTTGTTAAAAGAAAACTCCAAGAGAGGGTGATAACAATCACATATATGCACCAAACATTGGTGCACCCAACTATACAAAACAAACATTAACGGACATGAAAAATCAAATAGACACTAACACAGTTGTAATGAGGGACCTCAACATTTGACTGTCACAAATAGATAGATGAACTAGAAAAAAGTCAACAAAGAAATATAAGAACGTGGGCTGGAGATTTAGCTCAGTGGCACAGTGTCTGCCTGGCAAGCGCAAGGTCATGAGTTTGATTCCCAGTACCGGAAAAAAAACAAAAGAGAAGAAATATAAGAACTAAATCAAACCTGTGAACAAAGGGGCTTAGTAGACATCTACAGAGTATTCCACCCCACATCAGAATACACATTCTTCTCAGCAGCATGATATTCTCCAAAACAGATCATACACTTCCTCATAAAACATACTTCAGTAAATGCAAATTATCCTATTATCAGACCATAGTGCAATAAAATTGGAAATCAACAGGAAAATAAACCACAAAAACTACATAAATACCTGGAAATTAAATAACAACCTCCTGAACAACTAGTGAGTCACAGATGAAATTAAAAAAGAAATTAGACAGTTTCTACAATTACATGATAATGTTGCTACAACATACATGAACTTATGAGACACAAAGAAAGAAGTGCTACAAAGTAAATTTATACTGGTGAATAACCACATCAAGAAAACAGAGAGAGCTAAAATAAACAACATAATGTTGAACCTCAAACTTATAAGAAAAATAACAAATCATGCCCAAAGCTCATACAAGTGAGGAGATTGTAAATATCAGAGCAGAAATTAATGCAATAGACACTGAGAAAACAGTACAAGGAATTAATGAATCAACGAATTTGTTTTTTAGAGGATTAAATAAAATTGAGAAACCTCTAGCCAACCTTATCCAAAAAAAGGAAAGAAGGCACAAATGCATACATTTAAGAATGAAAAGGGTGAAATCACAATAGATCACACAGAAATCCAGAAGATCATCAATACCTACTTGGATAACCTAAACTCAAATGAAATGTTAAACAGAGAAGACATGGACAGCTTCCCAAATACATATGAATTAACAAAGTTGAATGAGGAAAATATAAAATTTCTAAATCACCCAATATCAGCTAATGAAATTAAAGATGCAATTAAAAACTTACCCAAAAAAGACCAAGTCCTGATGGATTTACTGCTAAATTCTACAAGAAATTTAGAAAAGATTTAATGCCCTACTGCTCAAACTGCTTTTTAAAAATTTTAAATAGAAAAAAGCAAGAAATAACAAAGAGTTTCAAAACAGGATAGGAGGAGAATAACAATAATCGAAACATTGCATACTGTTATATTCACAGTAGTTGTTCAAAGTACAGGATATAAGCATAAACTATTGCCCAGAAAATTACTAGCACAAAACATTCCCCTCAGTGAACCAAGATAAACTAGCTGTATAATTATCTTAACTGTCTTGTGTATATATACACTTTTTCCTTTGCACTTCCTTCCAGGCTCCTCTCCCCCATCAGTTTTTCTCTTCTTTTGATGGGTTTCTTCCCTATTCACAGTATCTATTATACATTTTGGATCTTGTTTTCTCTTTCAAGTTCTCACATGAGTGAGACAATACAATGCTCACACATGTGGGCCTGGTTTATTTCACTTACGAATATGGTCTCAAGTTGCACCCATTTACTTATGAAAGTCTCAAGTTTACCTCTCTTCATGGCTAAATAGTATTCCAATATATAAAAAAAAAACCCACATCTTTTTTATCCATTCCTCAATTGATGGGAATTTTGGATGTTTCTAAGATTTAGTTATTACAAATTGTGCTGATATAAACATGGGTGCACATATATTGCTACAGTATGAGGTTTTTAATTCTGGGAAGATATTCAGAAAGGGAACAGCTGAGTTGAATGGGGCCTCTGATCCAAGTATTTTAAATCTACACACTGATTTCCACAGTGGTTGTACCACTTTATACTCCCATCAACAGTACAGAAGGGTTCCTTTTCCCCACAGCCTTGCCAACATTTGTTATTGGTTGATTTTTTGATGGTAACCACTCTTTTTGAATGAGATGGAATCTCAGTGTTGCTTTAATTTGCATCTCTTCAAAGACCAATGATGCTGAACATGCTTTCATGTATTTATTTGACATCTGTATCTCTTTATCTGAGAAGTGTGTATTAATCTCAGTTGCAGGTCTTTGAATTTTGAGGGTCTGGGTTTTTTTAATTTTTTGTGTGTTCTAGGTATAAATCCTTTGTCTGAGGGACAACTGGGTATGATTTTCTCACTCTGTAGGTCGTCTTTTTACTTTGTTGGTCATTTCTTTTTTGTGCAAAACCATTTTAATAAGTTGAGATGCCATTTGTGGATTCTTTGTTGTATTTCACGTGTGGCCTGGGATTTTGCTATGGTTTGTGTCTTGATGTCCACCCCCGGTGCCTCATGTAGTCATGGGGCAGGCTTCTAGAGTTTATGATTGATTAATGGGTGTGAGTGCTACACCTGCCCTGGGGCAGATAGTTTGCATATGTAAGTGAGAGAAAGAGGCTGCTGGCCTCCACACCTCTGTTTTTTGCTCTTGTTGTTTTGCTATCTTCTGCCACCATGAAAGGTTGCCCTCTGCCATGTGCCACTCTGCCTTGGAGCCAGCCAAATATGGACTGAAGCCTTCATAAACTAGGAGACAAATAAACCTTTCCTTCCTTAATTCTGGGTGTCAGGTATTTTGTCTCAGCAAGGAGAGAAAAGTAACCAAAACAGTTTTGTTCATGAATTCTGGGCCTTCACCCATGTCTTCAAGATTTCCACCTATTTTCTCTTCCAGTAGATTTAGTGATTCTCTTTTAACGTTTAGATCTTTGATCCATTTTGACTTTAGTGCATGGTGATAGACATGTGTCCCAGCCCGCGGGTACAGCCAACTAGGACCCTAGAGGGGGAGTGGGGATTATAAAGGGACAAGAGACCCGAAGAATGGAGACAAGACAGTGCTCTGATCAAGTCTCGTTTATTAGCGGGAAGTGCCGTGCTTATATACGGCACGGAGAAAAGCGCAAGTTCTAAGGCGGGAATAATCAAATAACCCGACAAAGGCGGGAGTAACTAGGTAACGGTGGGTAGTCCTAGTTCTTGAGGCGGGAGTAGCTAGGCAACGGTAGGCAGTCCTGACTTAAAGGGAAAGGCATGTAAGATGGCTACTAATATACAATGGAGGTCAGTCACGGTCTCCTACAGACATGGGTCTAGTTTTAGTCTTCGGCATGTGGAAAGTCAGTTTTTCCAGCAGCATTTATTAAAGAGACTGTCTTTCTTCCAGTGAAAGTGTTTTGCTCTTTTGTTGAAGATAAGGTGGTTTAGTGTGGCAAACTCCTTAAGGAAATGGAAAAGGTAGCAATATTCTCAAAGTCACTCCTGGTCCAAGCATTATTCTGATACCAAAACCAGAAAAGGATCCAGTAACAACAACAACAAAAACTACCGGCCAATTTCCCTAATGAACATAGATGCTAAAATCCTCAGTAAGATGTTGACAAGCAGAATTCAGCAAATAATAAAGAAGATTATACACTGTGACCAAGTGGGATTCACCCCAAGGATGCAGAGATGGCTCAACTTCTGCAAATCAATAAAAGTAATACAGCCCATCAACACAGCCAAGGACAGAAATCTCACTATCATCTCAAGAGATGCTCTGCATTTGAAAGTCCAGCACCAATTCATGATAGAATCCCACAGAAAATTGGAATAGATGGTCTTTATCTCAATCTGATAATAGCCATCCATGACAAACCAACAGCTAACATCATACTAAATTGTGAAAAACTGAAAGCTTTCATTCTAAAATCAAGAAAAAGACAAGGATGTCCACTATAATCACTCCTATTCAATATAATTTTGGAGATATTATTCAGAGCAATTGGACAACAGCACGAAATAAAAATAATAAAGACAGGAAAGGAAAAAGTTAAATCATCATTATTTGTTGATGAAAAAATAGTCTACATAGAAAATAGCAAAAACTCCACCAAAAGATTTCTCGACTTAATAACCAAATTTATTCATGTAGCTGGGTACAAGTTAACACTCAAAAATCAATAACATTTTTGAAAATAACTAAAAATTTATTAAGAGAGAAATCAGGGAAACAATACCTATCACAATAGCATTCAAAAAGTGAAATATCTAGGAATTTGTCTAACAAAGGAAAAGATTTGTACATTAAAAACTATAGTGCTTTGAAAAATGAGATACAAGAGGAAATCAAAAAATAGAAAAATATTCCTTGCTGTTGAGTAAGAAGAATGAATATAGAGAAAATGACCATGCTCCAAAATTGTTATACAGACTTAATCCAATGCTGATCAAAATAGCATTAGCATACCTCAAGGAACTGAAGAAAATAATCCTAAAATTCATTTGGTACCAGAAGAGAACTAGAACAAAGTAAAAAATTCAGGGCAACAAACACATGGCAGTAGTATCGCATTTCCTGACTTGAAGTCACATTACAGAGCTACTGTGATTAAATGAGCAAAGTACTAGCAAAGGAAAACCAACCCAAGGATCAGTGAAACAGATTAGGAGATGCAAAAACATCTCCAACACACTCAGCCACCTTGTCTTTGACAAAGGACCCAAACACCTTCATTGAAAGAAAGACAACCTCTTTAAGAAGTGGTGCTGGAAAAACTGGTTTTCCACAGGACAAAGAATAAAATGTAGACCCATGCATTAAACTAAAATCTAAATGCATCAAAACTCCATCTATTAATACAGAAACACTAAATCTGCTGGAACTGCAAATAGGTAGGACTCTTGAAGTCGTAGGTGTAGGAAAGACTATATGATGAAAACCCTGATCACATGGTAAATAACACAAAGAATCAAAAACTGAGATCTTATCTTATTAAAAAGCTTTGCACAGCAAAAGAAATCGCCAATGGAATGAAACAACTACCCACACTGTGGGGAAAAAAATTAGCCAGTTCTTCCTCAGACAAAGAACTAATATCTGTTATAAGCTACAAAAAAATCAGATGCCTGCCCAAATTTAAGGACCCAGTCCAAAAATGGGCATCTGCAATGAATACAAACTCCTCACAGAAGTACAATGGACAAATAAATATATTAAAAAGTATTCAACATCACAGTCATTTGAAAGGTGCAAATTAAAACAATACTAAGGTTCACTCTCACTCCAGAAACAATGGCCATTGTGAAGAAATCAACTAATAACAAATGCTGGTGAGGCTTGGTGAAAAAGGGACACTTTTTCACTGTTGGTGGGAGTGATTTCCACTGTGGAAATTAGTATGGAGATTTCTCAGAAGACTAAAACTAGAGGTTTTGTTTGACCCAGCCATTCCCCTTCTAGGTATCTTCCCAAAAGAATTAAAAGTATCATAGCACAGCAACATATGCACACCCATGTCTATAGCAGAAAAATGTTTAATAGCTAAGTCCTGGAAACAGCCCAAATGCCCATCAGGGGGTGAATAGATAAAAAAAAAAAAATGGCCTGTTTAATACTCCCCACAGTGGAGTACTATTCAGCCATAAATAAGGATAAACTTAAGACATTTCCAGGTAAATGGATGCACCTTGAAACCACATTCTTAAGTGAAATAAATCAGACAGTGTAAATATTGCATTTTTTTCGCCTTTGTGAGAATGCAAAAGTGTAAATAAGGAACAAAATGTGTAATAGTTATTGTGAAATAGGAAGAAAATACTCAAATGATAAGGGGAACTTGGGAGGGTGGAGAAGAAAATGAAGAAAGAGAAAGAAGGAAAAAATAGAAATAAAACTTTGTAAATAAGGTAAGAGGAGTTGAAGGGAAAGAGAGATAAGGGGAAATAAGAGGAATCCAGATATATCATGGACAGGTATAAATACCCTATGATGAATGTGACCTTTATGTACATCTAAAATGTATCAATAAAATTAACTAAATAAATTAAATGTAGCAATAAAATTAATGTACCTTTAAAATTAATAACAATAATATATCTGATTGGAATGACCTCAGAAAAGTGCAGTAACAGAAGATAAGGGGAGGTTGAGTATAAAGAGATTCTTTGATGAGTTCTGGCTAAGGGGAAAAGAGACTGAATCTCCATCTAGCAGTAGGAGAATTCTAGAGAGATTTTAAAATATATCAACAGAAATTCATATATATTTGAAGTGTTGGTGTCAGACATCATCGGTGACCTTACAATATTCCCCCACTAGATGTGCTATCTCAGAAGTGCCAGATTAGGAATCCTGAGCTGTCAATAGTCCATCACTTGAATCCTGATTACTGTACCTGAATAAAGAATTATAGGTGTAACTTATCTTTCAAAGTGTACAGTATCTGATGACAATGGTTATATCTGGCAAATCCAGTATCAAAACAGAACCCTCACTAAGGACAGAGGAATCTCCTGAACCCTTAGGTATCATGAGTATTATTATTTATTAGACAAAATTTCTTTCAACCATGCCTGAACATGTGATCAATATCTGTTAAGATGATATATTGCACATATTTTCCCAAATCAGAGAAAGTGGCCAGATAAAGAAGTAGAGATTGTAAAGCTTAAGAGCAACACTTGTTAGTGTCTTTAAAGGAATTGTAGAATGACAAATACTTAGTCTCCCAGCACAAGAATCCAGGCAGCTCAAGCAGGTATGCAAAGGGAAAGCTGAGAAAGTGTTCAAGAAGGAGGATGTGCAAAATAAAGGACAACAGGAAGTATAGAGACAGGCTTTTTCAAATGAAAGAGGGTCAAGCGATGGAAGGAGGGCCCTAGACAAAGAATTTAGTTCTAGAATATAACACAGAGAACTGAAAAACTCAGCCTCTCCCAAATTCAAAGACCCAATCCAAAAATGGGCATCTGAGATGAATACACACTTAGATGAAGAAATACAAATGGCCAGTAAATATATGAAAAAAAAAAAACTTTCAACATCATTTGCATCATTTAGGAGACACAAATTAAAACACTGAGATTCCATCTCACCCCCAAAAGAATGGCTATTATCAAGAAATCAACCAATAACAAATGCTGGAGAAGCTGTGGGGGAAAAGGGAACCCTACTCCACTGCTGGTGGGAGTGTAGACTGGTGCAACCACTGTGGAAATCAGCGAGGAGAGACCTCAAAAAACTAGCAGTATAGGTCCCATTTGATCCAGCTATTCCCCTTTTGGGTATCTTCCCAGAAGATTTAAAAGCATCATAATGCAGTGATATATGTACACCCATGTTATCGCAGCACAATTTGTAATAACGGAATCTTGGAAACAACCTAGATGCCCATCAATTGAGGAATGGATAAAAAATATGTGGTATTTTTATACAATGAAGCACTACACAGCCATAAAGAAGGATAAACTTGAGACTTTTATAGGTAAATAGGTAACTTGAGACCATACTTATAAGTGAAATAAATCAGGCTCGCATGTGTAACATTGTACGGTCCCCCTAGTGTAAGAAATTGAAAGAGTAAATAAGATCCAAAACATATAATAGATATTGTGAAATGGGAAGAAAGTGTTCAAAAGGAAAGAGAAATTGGGGAGAGAAAAAGGATAAAAGAAGGAAGGAAAAATTATGAGATAGTTATACAGCTAATTTCTATTAGTTCATTGAAAAGAAAGGTTTGTGCTTACTTTGTTTGATCCATTTTTCATGCCTACAGTTTATAATCTGAGTAACTACTCTGAAAACAGCACTACACAAGGTATCAATCATTGTTACTCTCCTATCATCTTGTTTTGAAATTTTGTATAGTCGTTTTTCTTTTTAAAATTAAAAATACATGAAGGAAGGGTGAAGGGGTGGAATGGAAATGGGATCAGATAAGGAATTAAGTTCCACTGTCTTCTATTTCTTTGCTGAAAGAAACTGTCAATGAGTCCTTGATTGATCATTATTGCATGTCTCTAGCTGTTTTCCTGAGAAACCACTTTGAAGATATCAATAAGTAATACAACAAGCATTGTCAATTTCCTACCACTTTGTTTGTAACTCTGTATTGGCTGTACTGTTCTTTTGCTATTTTGTAAAAGGTTGTCTGTCTGTTAATGTTTTCCTCCTTTTATTTTTAAAATAAAGAAAAAGATGCTTAAGGAATTAAGATGTGTGATAAGCATGTACCAACTCCACCAAAGGACTGTAAACATTGTTTTGCAAATGTGTGCCAAATCCTTAAAAGAAGTAAAGGACTCAATAGACTGATGGAGAGGGGAAAGAGGAGAGATAAAGCAGGAGAAGAAAAGGGATGGAGATGCATTGTGCGTGGGTACCAATTCCCTATGAGGACTGTAAAATTTATGTACTACAAACATTTACTAATACAAAAGGACAATGAGCAAAGTATGTTCGACCCCTCAGCAGCTGGTATATGTTAGGAACTTTCAGTATTAATCAATACAAATAGCTAATCAGGAAATTCAATTGTTGAGTGTGAAATCTTTGCACTGGGAGCTTATTGGGACAATAGTTTGAGAAAAGGAGACATTAATTTGAGAAAACTCTTATCTTTCCCACCAGGCTGTTGTCTGAACCCTTGCTCTCAGACACCTCGACTGCGTCAGCCTCCTCCCTTCGCCTCTTTCTGCTCCTGTCCATCCCGAGGGCCCCTCACAGATAAACTCATTTTCCTTCCACATTAGATTTCAATATTTTTCTCTAGGTATCTTCCAAATCCCACTCCTGATCCCGTACAGTATTAAGAAGACTAGACTCATAATTAAATTTTTTAAAATACACTATAGATAGCTACAACTATGTCTTGCAGAAACACCATACTAAAAGTCCTCTGAAGAAACTTAACAGCTTTCAGTGAGAAGATCTATTGAGACTAAACCATGAAGGAAAATATGGACAAATTAGACCATATTAAAACTAAGTACTTGGGAGCACACATTAAACATCATAAAGAGCATGCAAGCAAAGCCTCAGTCCTAAAGAATAAATTTTCTACCGGGTCACAGTGGTGCATGCCTGTAATATCAGCACTTTGGAAGACTTGAAGAAAGAGGATTCCATTTTCAAAACCAGCTTGGGCAATTTATAAAAAGAAAGCCTCTTACTCAAAATTTTAAATATAATAAAAAGGGTATAGGGTTTAGCTCACTGCAAACCTCTGGGTTCAGTTTTATAAATAACACTAAAAGCGATAAATTTTCAATATGCATTTAGAACATAAAGCATTCCAAATATGTCTATAATTTTATGAATTAATAAAAAGATGAGAATTTCAATAGATATGTAATAAAGACATATTTCTCAAAGGAGAAAATTACACAGCACAAAATATCTCAATTGATAAAACAATATTTCACATTTTTATGTCATCAGGATAAATAAAAATGTTCTGGGTTGATATGGATACCCAGGAATAACAGGAAGTGAAGCAAGTTAATCTTTAAACTCCTCACCGGTGAAAAACCTACTCTGCTATACTCACTAAATTCATTCCAAGTATAGAGTATTTTTTTATTTTTCAGAAAAGGAAATTCAGGAAATCAGGCGTGCTGTGAGTGCACACCATCACCTAGCTACATCCCAAACCCCCAAACCATCATTTTGTACTACTATATGTTGGCAATACCTAATGATTACATTTATCGTGGTGAATTGCTATGTGTACATTATACATCTTAATTCTTTTCTCTCATCCCCTACCCACCCTCTCCTTGCTCCTTCCAAATCTTAACCCCTTCCCATTTGCTGAAACTCTACTTTCATCTTTTGTTCAATCCTATCATTTGTTAAGAGACATCAAGAATATTCAAACAGTTAAATTCACAATAGCAGAAAAACAAGTCACAAAAATTATCAGTGTCAGCAATGCACCTCATTGTTAATGCCACCCTACATAACACAAAAATGTAGCATTTTGAAAATCTGCTAAAACAAACAATTCGATTGTGAAACAGCATCCAAACAACCAGTAGATATGGAATTCGTTATTCAGTCTGAACTTTAATGAAGTCAAACGGAAGCGCATCTACCACACATTTTTAGGATTATCCACATAGGAGTTTGAACTTCTTCAGAGTCTAAATGCCAGTTTTATGGCCCCAAAGTAAGCAAATATTGACTTTGAAAATATTGCTGAATCAACCCAGTCACTAGCTTCTTGGTTACAGCATATCTTTCTCTACTCCCGGTCTCTACTTCTGCCTTACAAGGACACATGTGATTATATTTAAAGTCCACTTACCCCTGATAGTCCATTAAATTTTCCTTGTCTGAAATTCTCTTCATGAAAGGGCGTTAATCTGTTTCTAATGCAGTTAATGGCAAGTTCCCAAAACAGGATGTGCACATATTTTGAGGCCCACCATTGCGTCTGACACAGAGATACAATCAAGGTCACCAATGGAAAACGTACTCATCAAGTCAGCCCACAGCAGGTTCTCAGACTGTTGTCTCTGGCATCGTTCCAGGGATGACAACTGCATCAGCTGTCAGTGGGTGGGTATGTGAAAGTGAAGCAGTGTTACTCTCAGACCACTTCAAGGCAAGCAAATGAGACTGCTCTGTTTCAATGTTTTCCTTACCTTGGAAGTTCATAAACTAAAAGGAATTCTCTTTACTGTTTGGACACATTAATGGTATAATTAATTTTTAAAGATAAAACATCTTCACTGATAAGTTTCATATATATCATAATCACACCAAACCACTAATAATATTTAATCATGCCAATTCCAAAGACAATGACATTGAGTATGATGGTTTCTATTTTTGCCTCCTAAAGATACAGTTGCCTGTAATAGATATGGGTAGATAAGGTATAAATATCCAGTCCTGTACTTCGCAGTCAGATTGAGCTTAGGGTTCAATTGGAGCCCCAAACATACTTCTGTATGGAAGTCGTGTCAGGGACATGACCACAAGATTTCTTAGATACCATGTCTGACCAGCTGTATTTCACTAATTTGGCTTTTTATGAGAGTTCACCACAAAGCTAATACTAGAGCAAGAATCTGTGCTTCAAACTCTGCTTCTGTGGAAACTGAGAAGCAAAACTTTACTCCTTAGATTGAAAGAAGGACAGACTTGAGTCATTTGTATGAAAATGGCTGGACTTTGAGAACATAATGCCAAATGAGAAACAAAAGTTTACCTATTGCAATTTCTCTAATGTCAGAAGCCCAACGTCAAAGTATTTTACAGTGCAAAATAAAATATAAATGATAGGAAACAATGAAGTGAGCTTTATGGTGATGTGAAGGTAATCTGGGAAAATATATGACAGGTGAGTCAAAATGTTCAAAATGTATTGTGCCTATGTCCCAATATACTAAGATAAATGCGATTATTGTGTTGCAGAAATATACTAATAAAAGTCTATGCTCAGAAAACTGAAATCATATTTCAAATATCACATTACAGAGCTGGGAAAAACCCATATTCTGGTATTAATCCATGTTAAAATGCATGTGCTTAATAGACTACCTCATCATTTCTGAAACATACAGTGAAAGACAGGCCAGGTTTCCTGTCTTATCAGGGGCTGACTCTGGATACCGAGGTAGAAAGCAGACACAGATTACACAAGTGAAGCTCTTCTACAAAGGAGTTTACTCAAGGCTTCCTTCATGTCCCTGTTCCTCAGACTGTAGATAAATGGGTTCAGCATTTGAGGAACCACAGAATACATCACTGAGGCCACTGCTGTCTTTCTGGGTGAATCTGTCACAGCAGAGCTAATATATACCCCAAAACCTGTCCCATAGAACAAAGTGACAACTGATAGATGAGACCCACATGTAGAAAAGCCTTTGTATTTTCCTTCTAATGATGGCATTCTCAAGATTGATGACACAATATGAGTATAAGAAAACATGATTCCAAACACAGGAACACCAACAAAGATGGAAGCTGCCACATATATTACTATGTTATCAACCAGGGTATTAGAACAAGTGAGCCTGATAATCTGAGCAAGTTCACAGAAGAAGTGCGGGATTCTCAGCTCTGTGCAGAAGGACAGCCGCAGCATCATCAGACTGTGAAGTAGTCCATCCACGATGCTAACGAACAAGGAGAGGAAAGTCAGCAAAACACACAGGCGGGTGTTCATGATGACCGTGTACCTAAGTGGATGGCAGATGGCCACATAGCGGTCATAGGCCATCGCTGCAAGGAGACAAGTCTCCAAACCACTAAAAATCAAAACTAAACAGACCTGGGTGATGCAGCCTGGGTAAGAGATTCTCTGATTTTGTGTGTGAATGTTCACCAGCATCTTTAAGATTGTGCTTGAGCTTAAACCCATGTCTGTAAGGGATAGGTTGGAGAGGAAGAAGTACATGGGGGTGTGGAGTTGAGAGTCAGAGCTGACAGCCAGGATGATGAGCAGGTTTCCCAGGATGGTGACCAGGTACATGGCCAGGAACAGGCTGAAGATGAGGGGCTGCAGGTCTGGATCCTCTGTCAGTCCCAGAAGAAGGAATTCTGAGACAGCTGTTTTGTTTCCAGCTTCCATGTGTAGTAAATCTGATTCAAAAGAAGTGGCAAAAAGATTTTTTAAATCTATTGTAGAGGTTGTATAGCATGAAGATGTTTAGATGTATTAGAAAAGCATCTTGTGGACACCATAATCTTTGAAATTTTGCCTTCATAACTGTGAAAAAATAATTTCCTCTTATTAAGGCCACCGTTCTGTGGCATTTTTATGGCAGCCTGTCCTGGTTACTTTTCTCTTGTTGCTGAGACAAAATACCTGACACCCAGAATTAAGGAAGGAAAGATTTATTTAGCTCACAGTTTGTGGAGGTTTCAGTCCATTCTCAGCTGGCTCCAAGGCAGAGTGGCACATGGCACAGGTCAACCGTTCATGGCAGCAGGAAACAGCAAAAGCAACAAGGGCAAAATCAATCAGAGCAAAAAGGAGGAGTGGCAACAAGCAGCCTCCTTCTCTCCCTTCATATGCAAACTATCTGCCCCAGGGCAGGGTAGCACTCACACCCATAATCCCAGCATTGGATCATGGATCATAAACTCTAAAAGCCCACCCCATGACTGCATGAGGCTTTGGGGGGACATCCAGACACAAACTCTAACACAGCCCTAAGAGCTAATACATTCATCAACCTCCCGGTCTATCACTAATTCAAGGATCAAAGTACAGTAAACAGCAAATCATTTTGTATCAGTTATTATATCTGAGAATGAGCAGATTTTTTGGTCTGAAACTATTAGAAAATATTTGGGAAAGTATTAGACTAGTGAAACAAGAGCTGAGTATCTATGCAAGTGTATGGGTCTGTAAAACTACAGTGATGATGAATGTTTACTTTTTTCTTAGTACATGTTTGTAGAACATGCACTTTGCAGTCATCTTTGGGAGTGAGTATATGTGCATAACACAGCTTCTTTCTTTTTTATATTTCTTTCCAGTACCAGAAATCGAACTCACGACCTCGCGCTTGCCAGGCAGGCACTATGCCACTGAGCTAAATCCCTGGCCCCCTGCTTGTTTCTTTTTTAATCCCTTTCCCTTTCCTTCCTCCTCTCTCCCTCCTCCTCTAGTTCCCCATCCTAATTTTCATTCTTGATATATGAATCTTAGCTCATGGTTATGACATATAATATTTACATTCCTTGAGGTTATTAGGTTCCTATACACGGAATATCTTTATTCCACTTCTTTCCCCTTGCCTTCCTCCTTACCTCTTGACCTTGTGAATGATTGATGTTTTTTTATTGACACATTGCCATTAATCATCACCCAAATACTCCCCTGACTTCAGACACATTTCTTATCTTGCAACTTTCTAAACAGTTCTGTCAGTCCTATTTCATGAGTGATTTTACCTGTGTTCTTCTGGCTCCATTGATGTCCTGAGTAGACTCAAAATTTTTACCTTTCAGGCTCCTTTTGGGTTTTTTTTTTATTTTATAGAGAAAAAAAAAACAATAAAAACAATGATGCAGAATTTCAAAACAATAGGAGGGTAACTACTTTGAAGATGATAATACACAGTGTAATAAAATTTCTAAAATTTAATATTAGCTGTATCTTTTCATCATATCTCATGCATGACAATGAGTGAAAGTAGAAAGAGTTAATAGCAGAGCCAAGATGGGTTTTCTTCTCATTAACTTATGCATGTCCTCTCCTTTCCTTTCCTTTCCTTTCCTTATGTGAAATTACAGAAAACATCTGCCATCATTTCCGAAGTACTGACTAAGTGTTTTGTGTTCCCTGTTTGGTTTCAATGTGAATGGTGTAGAACACCTTATCTGAAGGTGGACAATGGGTTCTCAAGAAATGCAGACAAAATAAATGAGCCAGTGGGATGCAGGCAGGAAGGAGGCTCAGAGGAGGCTCAGAGATTGCTCCTGGACTGGAGCAGCGGTGTTTTGTGATGTTTTCACTGGCTCCCTCCTACATTCTCTTTGTCCCTGGGGTCCCCAGTATGCAGTTGTCCTTATTAAACCAGCTATTTCAATATCAGTCTAATCCCAGGAGGACATAGCCCCATTCACCAAGGCTACTGAGGTGAAGAGTTCAGTATGGTGATTTCCTGACCCCTGATGCTAGAATGTCACTGTTAATCTTTCTGCATTGTTTCTGCTCATATCTGTTGCAGGAGCCTTGCATGGCAAGCACACACACACACACACACACACACACACACACACACACACATTTTAGTGTGGTATTTTAGTTACAAATTAAGAATTTTCTGTCTATTTCATTGTATCTAAAAGCCATGCTTCTATTTTGAATGAGAAATTGTAACCTCAATGCATAGGTATAAATAATATTTTTATAAATATTAGCAAAAGAGTAGAAAAATGAAACCCTTACAGATATCTTTGATTATACAGCACTGATGTGGATGAACCTTAACTTTAATATTTTACAATTGGCACAGAGGATTGTTATCCACATCATATGGCCAAAAATGTAGACAGAACCCACTTAGAATTTGATAAACACCTTCTTAAATTTTGTTGCTACTCTTTTCTTCACATAAGATGACCGTGAATTGGATTTATGTTTCTTCATTTTTAATTGAAGTTTGAACAGAATTATGAGTCCCACAGGGAGACGTGTGCAGGTATGTATATACTTGACACATGTGCTTAGATTTCAACAACCGTTTCAGAGATGGAGATGCTTCTCCACACCAGTATTTTATCGTTTTTGATATTAAGAAGTTCAATGTTTCCTTATGATTATCAACTCCACTTTCATCCTTTCTGTTTCTACATGAATTTGTAATTTACTAAATATATTTGAAGTTTATGACAAGATGGCCCTGTGTCTTCTTTCTTTACTATTTTAATCCATAAAAGTAAGAATAATAGACTAAAGGAACAAAAAATCAGTGGTCTTGTAAAACAATATTCATTTTCTCATGCACTCAAGAAATAATAATATGTTTTAAAATAGGATAAATTTCTCACAGTTAGAAAATAATAATTCAAACCTAACATGCTAAGTAAACAGAATCTAAGAGTCCCTCTGATATATCACAATAATCTAGAAAGTACTTCCCCTTTCTAGGTGAGGGTGATTCAGTATGATAGAAGAAATTTGCTCCCAAGGTAGACATAGAGATTTTTTATTTGAGAATTATGAATGAACCCAAGATTGGATATGCCTTAAACCTATGAGTGGATTTCAAACACCTGCAAGTTTCACTAATGACTATGTTTTTCTTATTTTGTTTTTGATTTTCTCTTTAAAATTAAAGAAAAAAAGGAAAAGCTATATATGTATATGCAAGGACAGCTGAGATAAGTGTGTTGCTGATGTCTGTTGATTTGTTGAAAGGAGCAGTTCATGCTTAAATTGTTTTTTTCTTTTCTCTTGACCAATTATGCATGCTTCTATCTGGTAATAAGAACTGGTTTGAAGACAACAATATGCAATATAACAGCCACTGCTGAATTCCTATCATCTTGGTTGAGGAAGCTCTGTATCATTTCTAATATGTATTTTATGACTTGTCATTGTTTTAATTGTTTGATCAATCTTGCATTCTTGCATCTGATAATCTGAGCAACTCCGCTGAAGATAACAATACGTAATATAACAACCACTGTTACTTCTTACCATTTGTTTTGAAATCCTGTATGTTTTTTGTATTGTTTTGTTGTCTTTATTGTTTATTTTGTTATTGTTTTCTTTCACTCTTTAAAATTAAAAAAAAAATTGTAAGGAAGAACTTAACCAAGCTCACCTTGCTTGGTGGGTGAATTTCTACTATTCTCCTCATCATTATACAGCAGAAATTCGTAAACTGAAATTAGGAGCAGAACCTTGACTTGTGATAGATAAGAGCAACTGTGAATCTGACAGATGAAAAGTGAGCACAAAACTCAATGGGCAGTCATTTATATATTCTGAACTATAGTATTCTTCTTGGATTAACATCAGAAAAATATTAGAGGAAAACTGTGGGATGATTGAGTTTGGAGATATCGTTTGAGTAGTTGTGCCTTAAGGGAGAAGAGAATGAGCCCATATAGTTCAAGTAGGAGAGAATTTTTCAAATTTTAAAAGTAACTTATATACATTTAAAACGTTGATGTCAACCTTATACCACCACTTGATGTAACCGCTTAGAATTACCAGATTGGAAATACTAAACTGTAAGCAAGATTCCATCACATGACTCCTGAATCAGGTATTTCTCAGTGTTTCCTAAAATGAATGATAAGGGAAATACACATTCTCCAAACAAAGGTGCCCATGCAGCTTGTGAAGCTTTGTGAAGAGAAAGTTTAGAAAGACTTCAAGACATTGAACAGGAAATATGGAGGTGTACTCTCTAGAGATGGGAAGGAGACCTGGAAAAGAGGGAAAGGGTAGGTTGGGGAGGGGGGAGGGGAGAATGATGAAGATGCATTATGTGTATGTGTCGGTCCCCAAGGTGAATGTCAAGCATTACATTACAGAGCTTGAAAAAGTGAAGGAAGATTCAGGTTTCCAGCCAAATTAAAATATGTATGGTCATTTTGTTACCTCATCACTGGAGAAGAATATAATAACAAAATCAAACATTCTGACTCACCAGGAAGCCAGTCACTGTGACCTACTGTAAAATCCTAAGTCCAGAGTAAATGGCATCATAGAAGGAATTCAGCATCCGAGAGACCGTGAGTACATCACCGAAACCACTGCAGTCTTGCTGAATCAGTCAAAGTAGATGAGCCAGAAATATCTGATATTCCCTGGGGTACTGCTCATGAGGTGTATTCAAAGGCACATGAAAATGGACCTGCTAGAGTAGATTTGTTCAGTAAACTCTAACCCATAGTGAAAGGGTCTAGTAAATGTACCCTCAACGAATACCTTAAAAAACAGATGTGTGAGGGAGGCACCAGCTTCCTTGAAGTGCCCTATCATTGCTCTTCTCTGTATGCTAGAACTTATGATGGTGACCACAGCCCATCGATTAGAAAACTTAATAGAGATGGATTTAAATGGGCTCTGGAGCACTAGGGTCCATGTGGCAGCACTCAGCCACCAAGATGAGGTGTTTACAGTAACAAACAGCAGAAGTCAAGCAATGATCAGAACGGTCTGACATGTGCAGTTCTATGGCATTGGTTTGTGAGCCACAGTGTTCCTAGAAGTGAAATAGATAAGAACCCTACTAATTTTTAGGACAAATTAAAAAAAGTCTGCCTTAAATCACAGCAACAGAGAATTGTGGCCCCTGAACCAATGCTCAGGCTTCAGCCTGTTTATAGATCCAGAACCCTTTGAATAAAGGAGATACTAGGTCCTTTCAAGGAAGGGCCCTCATAAACTAGCAAGCATATATGCTGTCATTCTTTCTCCCACACATCCTCAAAGATACTTTCTATCAAGACAACCACACTTAGGTGACAAAGGAATAATTGGACATTATGGCAACTACTGGAAACTGATTCTAAACTAACACTGATTCCAAGAGACCCAAAACATCACTGTGACCCCCCAATGAGAGTAGAAGCCTTTGGAGGCCAGGTGAACAATGGCTTTTAGCCAAGGTCTGACTCACAATAGATCCAGCAGCCCTGCAAATCCATGCTGTATTCATTTTCCCAGTTCTATAATGCATAATTGGGGTAGATATAGTTAGTACTTAGAATAATCCCCAGATTGGTTCTTTAACCTGTAATGTGAGGGATGTTATGACTATAAAAGCCAAATGGAAAGAATTTGACTTCTCCCTACCTGGGAAAATAGTAAATCAAAGCAATATTCTATGGCTGGGGGGATTGCAGAGATTAGTGACACTACAAAGGGCTTGAAAGATGCAGAGAAGGAGGTTCACAACACATCCACATTTATCTCTCCTATTTGACCTGTGCAGAAGATGGAAGCATCTGGGAGAATGATGGTGGGTTACCATAAACTTAGTCACTCCACTTGCAGCTGCTGTCAGACATGATTTGTTTTCAGGAGCAGATTCTTCTGGTGCTTAGTTTAAAGCAAATGTTTTGATAAATGTCTTTTTTCTCCACAACGCTCCATAAAGCCCCCAAGAAACAATCTGCTTTCTTTTGGAAATAACAATACACTTTTGCTATCTTACCTCAGGAGCATACGGGTTCTCCAGGCTTTTGTCATGACTTAGAGGATTATTCATTTCCTTTCCTTCCATAAAGTATCACACTGGCCCATTACATTGTTGACATTATGCTGATCGGACCGTGTGAGCAAAAGATAGTAATGATTCTGGATTTCTTGGCAAAGCATATATATGTCAAATGATGGGAAATAAACCCACCTAAATTTCAAGGGCCTTCTACCTCAGTAAAGTTTCTAGGAGTCAAGTGATATGGAAAAGGACATGTTATTGTAGCTGGCATCTTCTACAGCTAAGAAAGGGGCACATTGGCTTTGGCTATATTTGGACTTTGGAAGCAACCCATTTATCTCTGGGGTTTGTTACTCCAGCGCACTTACCAAATAAGTCAGATAGCTTCTGGTTTTGTGTGTAGCCCAAAACAATTCAAGGCTCTGCAACAGTGCCCAGCTGCTATGCAGGCTGCTCTACCACTGGGAAGAAATCATCGAGCAGATCCAGTAATCCTTGAGGTGTCAGTGGCAGATAAAGATGTTGTTTGGAGCCTCTGGCATGCCTCCATATTGTATCACAGTGGAGATCTTTAGGATTTTGGGAAAAAGATCCACTAGCATCTGAAGACAGCTGCCTTAGCTTTGACATACAGCTCCTGAGACTTGATAGAAACTGAACAGTTCACCATAGGACACCTGATTACTTTGCAAACTGAGCTGCCCCTTATGAACTGGGTGCAGTCTAACCCACCACGTAATAAACTTGGGCCTGCACAACAAGAATCCATCATCAAATGGAGTTCTATATATGTCATTGTTTTGGTTTGGGGGACATTTTGCAAGGGGAACAATATAATACAGGGCACATATCTTATATGATTATTTATAATAGTCACCCAAAGAACAATATACGAAAGAGTGCAGGAAATCTGTCCACACACGAAGACCAAGGAATCCAGCCAAGGGCCTTTATCTCAAGGAAATGTCCTGCATGAGTCCAGCTGAATACCTAGAGCTCATAACAGTGCCTCCCACAAATCCAGCTGGAGGCCCAGAGCCCACAACAACATATGAAGGCCTGTTTCATGGATCTACACTGGGAAGGCCCAAAGGTCAGTGGTGGAATCTAGGATGTCTGTGCCAGCGGGATGAAGGATCTGTTCTAGCAGGCTGAGGGTCTGCACTGGAGCCAGGAAGTGACATGCAAAGTAAGAACGAGAGCGCCCCTGAAAAGTACCACAGCCATCCTCAGCAACAGTGAGGTCCCGAGTTCCTCCAGTGATCAAGATGGCCGAGTTCCCACCAGGCAAGCCAACACAGCAAGCTTTTCCAGGAGACCAGCAGTGCACCATCTTCCCCTCTGGAGCCCGGAAGTGATGCTCAAAGTGAGAACCAGAGCTCCCCCAGAGTGAACCAAAGCCATTCTCAGTGTCAATGAGGTCCCAAGCTCCTTGGAGGATGAAAACAGCCAAGTTCATCTGGAAAGCCAGCACAACGAGATCCTTCAAAACAACCAACAGCTCCTTACAGCTTCTACCAGCTCCCAATAGCCTTTTAGCTCCCAATAGCCTAATTTCTCCTTCTCGAGTTCTGCCTCTTATGCTGCTGGCAACAATCCTCAGGTGAACCTCCACACCCAGCATCATGCTTACACAGTTCAGCTGGGGGTTACAAGTTGACCACCAATTATCGGTCCACTACAGTTATCAAGCTGAGTAGGTCTGGAAGGTGCAAGTAAGTTACAAGAAAAAGTTTTCCAAATGCCAGGTGGTTCATACTGCTATACTTCGTTCTGCCCTGCAACATGCATGTCTTGGGATGTAGTCTGTGATCAGTTGTCAGTAAGAGAAGACTAGGTCCTGACTTACAGGTGGTTCAGTGCATTATACAGGCACCATCTAAAGTGGCTGGCTATAGCACTGTGGCTCCTTTCCAGGACATCTCTGAAAGACAGTGAAAGAACAACTTTACAGTGGGCAGCACTTTGGGAAGTTCACCTGGTCATATATTTTGCTTGGAAGAAAAAATGCCCAAGTGTGGAACTATATACCCCTTGATGGGGTGCAGCCTGTGGTCTAACCCGATGGTCAGGGATATCTAATGAAAGTGATTGGAAAATTGATGACAAAGACATTTGTAGAGGAAGTATGTGGATAGAAAGCTTCATGTGGATAAAGGATGTAAAGATATTTGAGTTTCTTATAAATGCTCATCAAATGGTAACTTCAGCAGAAGAGGTCTTTAATAAAGTAGATAGAATGACCCCTTCTGTAGATAGCAGTCAACCTCTTTCTTCAGCCTAATGGGCTAATGAATACAGTGATCATGTTGGCAGGGCTCAGAGACATGGCCTTTTACCTACCAAGGTTGACCCGGTCTAAAACCACTGCTGAATGCCAAATCTGCCAGCTGCAGAGACCAACATTGAGTCTCCAGCATGGCACCATTCTTTGTGGTGATCAGCCTGAGATGTGGTGACAGGTTGATTATATTGGTCCACTTTCCTCATGAAAAGGGCAGTACTTTGTCCTTACTTAACTAAACATTTATATTAGATATGGGCTTGTCTCCCATACACAGGTGCTACTACTTTAACTACCATCCAGAACTTTACAGAATATGACACCTATCATCATGCCATTCCTCCCAGCATTGCTCGTGACAAAGGAACACGCTTCATGCCCTAAGTAGTATGGCAGTAGGCTCATGCTCGTAGGACTCAGTGGTCTTACCATGTTCCCCAACATCAAGAAGCAGCTGGACTGATAGAAAGGTTCAGTGGCCTAATGAAGATACAATTACAGTATCATCAGGCTGACAAATCTTTGTAGGGCTAGGGTAAGGTTCTCCAGAAGGTCCTATATGCTTTGCATCACCCTCCAATACATGGAACTGTTTCTCCCATAGCCAGGAGTCACAGGTCCAAGGCAATGCAAGTGCGGATGCTACCATTCAAAGCCACCTCTAACGACTCACTTGCAAACTTTTCACTTCCTCTTCCCAAGACTCTCTACTGTGATGGCTTAGAAGTCCTAGTTCCAAAGGGAGGAAGGCTGGTTCTAGGAGGCACAAAAAATAATACCATTGAACTGAAAGTGAAGAAGTATGCCTGGTTATCTTGGGATCCACATAAACAACCTATGGTTTTATGGTGTTGCTGGGTGTGATTGAGGCAAGGGGAAACTCAACTACTCTTCCATATGAGGTAAAAAGAATCTATTAAAGTACAGGAGATCCTATAAGGTATCTCAGTATTACCTTGCTCTGTTATTAAGATCAGTGTGATCCAGGTGTGGTGGTGCACGCCTGTAATCCCAGCACTTGGGAGGCAGAGGGAGGAGGATCGATGTTAGTTCGAGACCAGCTTGGGCTACAAAGTGAGCTCAAGGCCAGCCTAAATTGCATAGTGAGATCCTGTCTCAAAAAAGGCAAAAAAAAATCAGTGTGAAACTATAGCAACCCAATCCAGGCAGGTTGAAAAATGGCCCAGAATCTTCAGTGATGGGTCACCTACCAAGTAAAGAACGAAGACCTGCTGAGGTGTATGCTGAAGACCAAGGGAATAGAAAATAGGTAGTAGAAGCTTGTTCTAAATACCAGCTACAGTCATGTGACCAGCTACAGTCATGTGACCAGCTACAGAAATAAGGATTGTACTTGTCCTGACTATTTTTTCCTATTTTGTTAATATTCTCATGAATATACATGCACTGCTACTAAAGAAGTATCTTTGTTTTCTTTCTTTGTACCATAACACTGATTAACTTAATATTATCACTATTACTTAAAATTATTAATGTAAGTATTATTATATCTACATTATATTTAAGTTATGGAATCTCAGGAAAAGAGAAATCACCACCCAAAGGAAAATTTGTCTTTTATTCTGGCAATAAGGGGAATTTCTGTTTCTACTTGGATGAGGAATAGTTTTATCATGTTAGGCATAATTATGGCCGCACTGTTGTATTGGAGAGCATGTATGGTTTAAGATGTGTTTGGTTGTCAAGCTGACAAGGGGTAGGTTGTGGCTAAATGTGCAGTGAGTCCTGGTCAAAAGCATGACTGGGCAGCAGCTCAGGTATTGCCTCCTAACAAGGCAGGGTGTTTGAGAGTGGTTTTTCACAGGCTGATTCCTGCAGGCTCTGTGTCCCTGGTTACCCAATATCCAAAGCTCCTCATTAGATGAGCTACTTCACTGTCATTATGATTCCAGGAGGACACATTCTTAAAGACAAAGACCATGAGCTGAAGAATTTGGGATGGATAATTTCCTGGCCTCTAGGGTCGTGTTTGCAGCAATCAGTTTTCTGCATTGTTTATGCTCAGCTGAATTTTTCAGACTTTCTATACAGAATACATACCTTTCTCATATATCCTACTGTTTCTTTTCATTTATGAATCAAGGCTTATATCTATCATCCATTTTATATCTATTATATTATCTATTATATTATTTTATATCTATTATTTTATATCTATCATATCTATTCCATGATATCTGGATGCACATATCCTATTTAAAGTGAAAAAAAGGTTCATACATCTGTGTAGAAATAATAGTTATAAATGTTAAATTTTATTACAATGCAAAGATTTAGCACTGACTTTTCCTATGGAGCATTCATACTGATTGAACCTTAATTTTTTATTTACCAGTGTAGTGGATTGATAACTGGTGGTCAACTTATAACCCCCAGCTGAACTGAGTGAGTGGTGCTGGGTGTGGGAGGCCCACCTGAGGACTGTTGCCAGCAGCATAAGAGGCAGACCTGGAGAAGAAGAAGCGGGCTGTTGGGAGCTGAGAGAAGCTGTTGGGAGCTGAGAGAGACCGTGGGGAGCTGGCTTCCTGATGAACTTGGCTGTTTTCATCCTCCGAGGAGCTCGGGACCTCGCTGGCACTGAGAATGGCTTCAGTTCACTTTGGGGAGCTCTGGTCCTTACTTGAGCATAGCTTCCTGGTTCCAGAGGGGAAGATGATGCACTGCCCGACTCTTGGAAAAGCTTGCAGCTTTGGCTTCCCTGATGGGAACTCAGCCATCCTGGTCATCGGAGGAGCTCGGGACCTCACTGTTGCCGACGATGGCTGTGGTACCTTTTGGGGGAGCCCTGGTTCTTCTGGGCATCACTTCCTGGCTCCAGTGCAGATCCCTCAGCCTGCTAGCACAGATCCTTCTTCCGGCTGGCACAGACTTTGTAGATTCCACCACTGACCTTTGGACCTTTCCAGCAGATCCATGAAACAGGTCTGCATGAGACATTGTCATGGGTTCTGGGCCTCCAGTTGGATTCATGGAGGCATTGTTATAAGCTCTGGGTATTCAGCTCAACTCGTGTAGGACATTGTTGTGGGATCCAGGCCCTCAGCTGGATTCCTTGGTCTTAGTGTGTGGACAGATTCCCTGCACTCTTTTGTATACTGTTCTTTGGGTGACCTATAAATAATCATATAAAGTACGTGTCCTGTATTATGTTGTTCCCCTTGCAAAATAAGCCGCCCCAAACCGACACAACCAGAGAGGACTCTAATCCATTTTCTATGATCACTGCTGTTGACCAAAAATATAGGCCATGTCCTGACTGCTTGTTTAGCATCTACTAAATATGCCTTTAACAATTTTCAAAAGCTTTCTTTAACTAACATACTGAATTGATTATTTGGCTCTTCATTTTTAATTTCTAAATATTTTAAATTTCTAATTTAATTGAAAGCTAGGCAGAAAACAATAGCATATAATGTGTCTATAATATGCTCACCAAAACTGGTCAGTTTTTGGTTATTATTTCATGATTGGAGATGATGTTCCATCTTAGCGTTGATTTTAAACCTTCTGTACTTAAGGACTTCCACATTATGTTTATCAAATTATTTTGACACATTTACACTCTTTCTGCACTTTCTGGGCCCTGGGAATACAGCCAACTGGTAGAGTGCTTAATGACATTCACAAAGTCCTGGGTGCAGTATTTAGCACTGCAGTACATACATGCATACATACATGCATACCTACATATGCAGCCAGTCACAGAACCAACTCTGGCTGTACACAGTCACAAACAGAAGGAAGTGTGGAAATGTCATTATCACAACATAGACACTACCGAACTGTGGATAAGAGGACCCAGTCACAAAAGTGACAGTCACTAGCAATCACATAGATAGTGTACCTTATTCTCCCTGGCATACCAGGGTGGGGGAAAATTACACCACATCAGTCAGAAATACGCATGAACAGCTGGGTTTTGTCAGGGCAAGCCAATAATCCTAGCTACTCAGAAGGTTGAGGCAGGAGAATTCCAAGTCTAAGGTAATTTAGAGAGACCCTGTACTAAAACTTTAAAAAGTTCTTAAAGTATAGCTCAGTGACAGGTCACTTAGCTAGCTGGTACAAGGCCCTAAATCTAATATGCAGCACTCCAATGAATAAACACATAAATAAAGAAATAAATGAACTCTTTCTGTATGAATATATAATGTACAATATTTATTGTTTGAAATTTATGATGAGATGACCTTGAGATGATGTGCCTCAATGTCTTTTTTTTTTTTTTTTCAATACTGGAGATTGAATTTAGGGCCACACATCCCAGGCAGCCACTTCGGCATCCTAATGTTACAGACGTTAAAAACAAACAGGAAGTAGCAAAAAAATGTAAAAACTTACCAATGGGCTTGTAAAACAAAGTCACTTTTTTGATGGGTGATAAATAGAACAGTAACTTGAAGAAATATGATAAAATAATTCTGGCCACAAAACAAAAGTATGTATCAATATTGCTTCATGTGTGGGTTGATGCCAAACTGTCCTATCAGCTTATTTCTGTAGGAAACTACGTCTCTTTTTTTGTGATGAGGATTACATGTTATAGGAGATCAGCTGCCACATGGCAGAGATGGAGCTTCTTTCTGGGAGAAATATGGGTGAATTCATGAGTTGTGTACTGCCAGCACTCACACCAGCAACTTGGAGCACCTCAAACCTTCAGACAGCCTTCCCGGGAAGAACTTAGCAAAGCTCACTACTGGCTGGCTGGGTGGATTTGCAGTGTTCTCCATCCCGTGCCGCATCAGAAAGCAATTAACTGAATGCAGAAGCAGAGTCTGGCCTGTGATGAGTGAAGGCGTCTGTGAACCTGGAGCTGAGGAATCCGACTAAAGGCTCACTGACTGAGCGTCGGAAAAATAGGGGAGGAGATGAACTGAGGAGAACGAGTGGGGAGATCTCTTCTCAGGAGAGTTTCGCAGCGGCAGAGAAGAATGAGACTGGGTGGAGCAGAACGAGGGGTTTAAATGAAGATTTTGTGTTACTTTTTAAAAAGAAGCTTATATACATTGAGTACTACCAGCAATGGTCTAATTAAATAAAAAACATGGTGCAGAAGAAAGGAGACTCTGCAGAGCTGTGGCAAAGAGTAAATGAGTTCAATGCACAAACAGCGTTCATCCAGACGAAGTACATATACAACTAAACACAGATCTCTAATGAAACAACAGAAATTAAATTGTCTTCAAAACAAAAAGTAATTTAAAGTTATCAGTAACAGAACTTTCAATGGAGCATCACAAAGTCCAGGGTTTTTTAGTATTTTTTTTATTTTAAAGATAAAAGAAAGAAAATGTATGAACAGACACAGACACTTACAAAGTAACACAAAAACAATGCAAGCAATACGTATTTTCAAAGTGATAGGAAATTAACAATAGTGGCTGTATTACATATTGATATGTTCAAATTGATTACTCAAGTAAACAAATATAGGCATATAAGATTGATCAAACCATTAAACATTAACTGTTCC